>NC_138773.1:51134058-51211558 GCF_965119305.1 Pelophylax lessonae
ACAAATGCGCTTCTGGAAGAATGGTCAAACATTCCCATAGACACCCTCCTAAACCTTGTGGACAGCCTTCCCAGAAGAGCTGAAGCTGTTATAGCTGCAAAGAGTGGACCAACTCAATATTGAGCCCTATGGACTAAGACTGGGATGCCATTAAAGCTCATGTGCGTGTAAAGGCAGGTGTCCCAATACTTTTGGTAATATAGTGTATATATATATATACATACTGTATATATATATATATATATACAAAAAAGAGAGCGGCACTCACGGGTCTTGAAAGGTAAACACACAATGATGGTTTTAATCAACGTTTCGACGAGGCACAAGCTCGTCTTCCTCAGGATTCTGATTGACCTTCTGCCTAGCAGCACTAAGGTTGTCAAATTGAATCCCAACTATTGTACTACCTTCCTGAAGTTTGCATGTTCTCCCCTTACGTGCGTGGGTTTCCTCCAAATACCCCAGTTTCCTCCCACACACCAAAGACATGCTGGTAGGTTAATTGGCTTCTGTCTAACTTGGCTCTAGTATGTGTAGGTATGAATGTGGGTTAGGAACCTTAGATTGTAAGCTCTATTAGGGCAGGGACTAATGGTAATGTACAATATATATATATATGTAAAGCGATGCGGAAAATTGTGGGCGCTAAAGAAGTACCTGTAATAAATTATAGTAGAAGTTGTTTGACATCAAGAGGAATAGCTGGCAAACATTTTTTCAGGATCTAAGCCCACTTTAAAGATAATTGTGATGTTTAGCTCTACCTAAAAACAATTTACAGGCAGTCCCTGACTTACGAACATCCGAGTTGCGAACGACTCCTACTTACGAACGGGGGCCGCGGGACGAACGACTCCTACTTACGAACGGGGGCGTGACGAACGACTCCTACTTACAAACGGCGGCGGCGCCCGCGTGACATCACTGCCGGCTTCTTCCGGCTTCTTCTCGCTCCTGTGCTGGATAGCATCCATCTTAGTGCCGGCCACAACGCACGCTGCATGCACTGATTGCCCACACTGCCCAGAAGCATCCAACTGCACAGGCAGAAGCTGGTGGAACTGTCTGGAAACTGGTGAGATTACATTACTCTGTATTGGGAGCAGGACCACTGTATAGTACTTGTACTTCTAGCTATGTTGAATGTAACTATCCTTCTGGGTCTCTTTTAGCCCTTGTCCTGGATCCCATGCTGCTGGACGGCTGCTGGACTGCTCTGAGGGTCAGGGACCACTGCTGCTGCATGCTGAAGACGCATATCAAACCGACAAGCCTAGACAGTGAGTGTTTTAATGCACTATAGTACTCTACCCATTTTACAGTATTAGAATACATTGGTAGTTGGCTGGCGGCTACACTTTTTTTTTTTTTTGTTCTTCTTGTTCACTTCTAGAGCGCACGCATACCACTTCACATTTATTGGAACTGTCTGGAAACTCGTGAGATTACAGTACTCTGAACAGGTACAGTATTGGGAGCAGAACTGTATACCACTGTATTGTACTTGTACTTCTAGGATACTGTAGCAGGACTGTGTTGAATGCAACTATCCTTCTGGGTCTCTTTTAGCCCTTGTACTGGATCCCACGCTGCTGGACGGCTCTGAGGGTCAGGGACCACTGCTGCTGCATGCTGAAGACGCATATCAAACTGACAAGCCTAGACAGTGAGTGTTTTAACACAGTATAGTACCCATTAGAATACATTGATAGTTGGCTGGCGGCTACACTTTTTTTTGTTCTTCTTGTTCACTTCTAGAGCGCACGCACACCACTTCACATTTATTGTCTCTAACCTGCAATGATGCCAAAAAACAAATCTAATGCAAGTGCTGGTAATACAGCAAAGAAAAGAAGAACCATCACCATGGAAAATAAAGTAGAAATAATAAAGAGATCAGAGAAAGGTGAAACTCCATCATCCATTGGCAGAGCACTTGGCTACAATCGGTCAACAATTGCAACAATTTTAAAAGATAAAGCTAGAATAATGGACCATGTGAAAGGCCATACCCCAATGCATGCTACAATTATTACCAAGCAACGCAGTGGTTTAATTGTTGAGATGGAAAGGCTGCTGACAGTTTGGATAGAAGACCAAAATCAGCGTAATATGCCTATCAGCCTTTCTTTAGTCCAAGAAAAGGCTCGAAGCCTTTTCAAAGATTTAAAAGCTGCCCATCCAGCAAGTGAAGAGTATTTCAATGAAGAATTTGTTGCAAGTAGGGGTTGGTTCAATCGCTTTAAAGAAAGAGCTAATTTGCATAACATTAAAGTTCAAGGTGAAACAGCGAGTGCCGATGTAAGTGCTGCAACTGATTTTCCCAAGATATTGGAAGAAATTATTGATGATGGAGGTTATTTGCCAGAACAAATTTTTAATGTAGACGAAACAGGCTTGTTTTGGAAAAAAATGCCAGAGAGGACCTACATTTCAAAAGAGGAAAAAAGTGCACCAGGACATAAGGCATCAAAGGACAGGCTGACTATATTACTTGGGGGCAATGCATCTGGGGATTTAAAGCTCAAGCCTTTGCTAGTGCATCACTTCTTAAATATTTGGAGGGCAAATTCAAAGGCTTAGGTGACAGTTGCACTCTTTGAAGAGTGGTTTTTGAACCACTTTGTCCCTGCCGTTGAACGTTATTGCATTAGCAAAAACATTCCCTTTAAAATTCTTCTTCTCCTTGACAATGCCCCTGGACATCCAAACACCTAAGCTGATATGCACCCCAATGTAAAGGTGGTATTTCTACCCCCCAACACCACATCACTTCTTCAGCCAATGGATCAGGGAGTTATAGCCTCCTTTAAGGCCTATTATTTACGAAGGACATTCTCACAAGCTGTCAGGGCTACCCAAAATAATGAGATGACCTTAAGAGGGTTCTGGAAGAACTATAACATTTATGATGCCATCAAAAATATTGCTGATGCTTGGGATGAAGTCAAAGAAACAAATTTAAGAGGAGTTTGGAACAAATTGTGCCCCCAATTCCCACAAGAATTTCTGGGGTTTACAGATGAAGAGATCACCAGAACCAGGCAAGCTGTGGTTGCTATTGGTAATCAACTGCAGTTGGACATCAGTGAAAATGATATCATCGAGTTACTCGACTCCCATGGCAACGAACTATCTAATGAAGACCTTATTGAACAAGAGCAGCAAATGATAGCATTTAGGGAAGAAAACCAGGACCTAGAAACTCCAAAATTGAAAAAAATTTCAACAAAACAGTTAGCTGAAACTTTTCAACTCATTGAAGCAGGAATGGCAAAGTTAGAGGAGCAAGATCCTGATACAGAGAGGTTTACCAAAGTTTACCGTACAGTTACTGAAGGCCTGAGATGCTACAGGGTTATTTATGATGAGATGAAGAGAAGTGCTGTGCAAACATCCCTTGATGCCTACTTCAAGAAACTGCCTCCAGCAGCTCAATCAGATTCTGATTCTATAATAGCAGTCCCATCCTCTCCAACAAGCCCATTAACCACCATCACCATTGTTTAAAGTTGTACTGTACTGTACAGTACAGTGTTTGTTTTGAAAATGTTTAAGCATTTACAGTACATGTATCTGCATCAAAAAGTAAATATGTTAAAACAAACATCTGTCTAAGTTGTATTCATTTATTAGTTTTGGCTAGTACAGTACTGTATGGTGTGGGGTTAGAGCCACAATGAGGTTTGTACTGCTGTCTGTATCCTCATTCATTTTTTGGGCTGGAGTTACACTTAAAAAAGTACATGTTCCGACTTACAAACAAATTCGACTTAAGAACAAACCTACAGTCCCTATTGTGTTCGTAACCCGGGGACCGCCTGTATTGTAAAAATACTCACAGTATCAGTAAGATAACGAGCCAATTGCCCCAGCGAAGACATCTCATGTTACGAAACATACATCGGGCGGAAGGAGATATCGGTGAAGTCAGTACGCCCGCCAGGGTGCTAGAAGCTGTTTTTACCTAATGCTTATTATCTTACTGTTCTTGTGAGTATAAGCCTTTTTACAATAGTTTCTAACAGGGCTTTTTTTCTCAGAGAATAGGTGCAGGAACTTCTCCCTTCTGAGCGACCCCTTATCTCCACCAGAGTTGTATAAAGTACTCGAAACCCATACTTGAGTAAAAGTACAAGTGCTCGATCAAAAAGTGACTTGAGTAGAAGTACTAAAGTATTCAACATTTTTTGTACTTAAGTATTGCAAGTAGTTTTTTTTTTAAATTTTGCTACTCAAGTACTGAAAGTAAAAGTACCAGTAGTTTTGAAAAAAAATTGCTACTCAAGTACTGAAAGTAAGAGTGCAAGTACTGTGTTATGTAGTTATTAAAGAAAGAAGTCAAAAGTTTGAACATCATATTGTTTTTTATTATTTCAAATGCAGCTTTTATTTATACATACAGTAGCATTTATTTTCGTACGCGCTGATAATACACGTTTTGAGCTTCATGAAACCTGCCATCTACTGTTCTGGCAGTGGTAATTTTTATAATTGTAACGAGTAACTATGCAGCACAAAAAAAAAAATATTGGAGTAGAAGTATTGAAATCATCGAAAAAATGTAGTGAAGTAAAAGTGGAAGTAGGAGAAAAAAATTCTACTCTAGGAAAGTACAGATACCGCCTTTCGGTACTTAAGTACAGTAGTGAAGTACTTCTACTTAGTTACTATACATCTCTGATCTCCACCCACTACCCACCTCTGAGCACTGTCCCTTGGTTCCATCCCCTACCCACCTCCCACGCACAACAAAATACCTCACCCAGCAACAAAATATCCACCCCAGCAACATTAGACCCCCTCCAGTAGCAATAAAAGCTCTCCCAGCAACCAGTATCAATAGATCAGCCAACAATAGACCTCTACCTCAACAGGAGATCCCTACCAACAACATAAGACCCCCAGCAACAATATAACCCCCAGCAGCAACAAAAGACCCCAATAACAGATCCCTACCAGTGACAATAGATCCCCAAGCAGCCAGCATCAAGACACCCCCCAACACACCCCACTCCCCTTGCTGTTACATACATACATTCAGTGCTGGAGGTGCCGGAACTGCGTTCCCCCGCGTTCCTGCTGAAAAAAAGCCCTGGTTTCTAATGATCAATGCACAATGAGGTTTGCCCTTCCTCCTTTTTTGAGTGTATCGTGTCCCATACATGCCTGTGAGAACATCATCGGGTCACATTGCTCTAGCAAGGAGGAGATGCATTTAAGTAGTTCAGCTTTGATTTGCCTGCTGAGAGCCATTCATTTTGTGGATACCAATCTGTTAAAGCATGTTTGACCTGCAAGGGTTAAATTTTTCTGGTAAGGAGCTGATTCTTATCTGTGGGAGTGTATAAAGATATTCAGCACAACCAGAACAAAAATTTACTTTTAAAAATATTACGTGCTAAAACACAAAAAAAAATAATTTATGACTGCTGCTCACACTTTTAAGAGTGTGTCTATCCACCTCATAAAACAATACTACAGCAAAACATACAGGTGTAGCGTTGTCAGCAAGTGAAAAACATATAAATGAAAAAACCAACTGGTGTTAAATCATGTGTGTGATAATCAAACAAAATAGGTATCAAAGTCCCATTCAAGAAAATCCACCGCGGTGCATCTGTATTTAGTGTTATATATTGCTTGTATCCAACGTGTTCGATGCCCACCACCTCTGCCAAAATTCCTGCTTACCTCCAATAAATGATCCCACCACAGAGTCAAACCAGCCTTAGTGTCCTCCACTTAAGATGGTACTGGATAATAATGGAACATATCCTCTGGTGGCACCCCTGAATCCTTAGTCCTCTATCTCATATTCCCGATATTCGTTGAATTTATCATAAAAACAAAAATGTAGAAATGGTCCAAATCATTTGGTGGAGGGGGGATTATGGTGTGGGGTTGTTTTCCAGTGGTTGGGCTTGGCCTCTTAGTTCCAGTGAAGGGAACTCTTAAGGCGCCAGCCAGAGGTGTAACTAGAACCTACAGGGCACGGGTGCATGAAACCATGAAGGGCTCCCCTGACCTCCCCCTTCCATCCAAGCTTTGGGCTTCCAGTTCTGGGAGGGCGTCCATGGACATCCCCCCAGATTCCTGCCTCCCACGTGCCCCCTGGGGGTACGCATCTTGCATGCTCTGTGACTGCTGTTCTTAGGACAATCACAGTGCCCCTTTACCATGTGATCAGCTGATGTGAACAGACTTGTCAGTTATCGGCACTCCTTTTCTCCCATGCTGTGTCTGTGTCAGGAAAGGAGAGCCGTTAACCAGCAATGCTGTCAGTACATTGTTTACACTGATAATCGGGGCTCTGATCATCAGTGTCCTAATTATCAGTGCAGCCCCATCTGTTCTACCTATCAGTGCTACCTATCAGTGCTCATCAATGCCGCCTATCAGGGCCCATTAGTGCTGCCCATCACTGCTTATGCATGCCACCTATTAGGCCGCCTATCAGTGCCACCTATCAGTGCTGCCTATCAGTGCTCATACATGCCGCCTATCAGTGCTCTTCAATGTCCATCAGTGCTGCCTATCAGTGCTCATCAGTGCTGCCTATCAGTGCCCATCAGTGGTGCCTATCAGTGCCACCTATCGGCGCTCATCAATGCCGCCTATCAGTACTCATCAATGCCTCTGATCAGTGCTTATCAATGCTGCCTGTCAGTGCCACCTATCAGTGCTCATCAATGCTACCTATCAGTGCCACCTATCAGTGCTCAGCAATGCCGCCTATCAGTGCTCATCAATGCCGCCGATCAGTGCTCATCAATGCTGCCTATCAGTGCTCATCAATGCTGCCTATCAGTGGTTATCAATGCTGCCTATCAGTGCCACCTATCAGTGCTCATAAGTATTGTCTATCAGTGCTGCCCATCAGTGCCACTTATCAGAGCTCATTAATGCCACCTATTAGTGCCACTTAGTGCTCATCAATTACGCCTATTAGTGCCACTTAGTGCTCATCAATGCCGCCTATCAGTGCCCATCAATGCTGCCTATCAGTGCCACTTATCAGTGGTCATCAATGCTGCCTATCAGTGCCCATCAGCAGTACTCTGAGATGAGATTGTCTCTCTCATACAGCTCAGACTCAGAGCCTGCACTGACAGTCCCTCCTACCTTGCACAGATAGAAGACAGCCGATCTGCTCCTTCTCCTTTTCCTCCCGCCCCTCTCCTGTGTGCACAGTGGGAAGGGTGAAGCTTAGCAACTGAATGTGATCATTCAGATGCTGGGCCTCACACTTCCCGCAGTGCACACAGAAGAGGGGTGGGAGGAGAAGATCGGCTGTCTCCTATCAATGCGAGGTAGGAGAGACTGTCAGTGCAGGCTCTGAGCCACCGACAGAACGAGCGGGCAGGGGCGGCCTCCTCCTCTCGCATTGACCGCCCCTCCCCTCACAGCAACAGAATGGGTGGGTGGGGGTGGGCCCCTTCCTTTTGCAGTGACTGCCCCCTCCCCTCACAGTGACAGAACGGGCTGGCGGGGGTGGGCTCCTTCCTCTCACAGTGACCGCCCCCTCCCCTCGCAGTGATAGAACGGCGGGCCCCCCCACAGGTGGAACTCCAGGGCCCAGTCGAAAGTGGCGTTTGCCCCTTCCTATGTCAACATGACTGCGCACCAGTACACAAAACAAGGTCCATAAAGACATGGATGAGTGGGTTTGGGGTGGAGGAACTTGACTGGCCTACACAGAGTCCTGACATTAACCCAGTAGAACACCTTTGGGATGAATTAGAGAGAGCCAGGATTTCTCATCCACATCAGTGCCTGACCTCACAAATGCACTTCTGGAAGAATGGTCAAACATTCCCATAGGCACACTCCTAAACCTTGTGGACAGCCTTTCCAGATGAGTGAAGCTGTTATAGCTGCAAAGGGTGGGCCAACTCAATATTGAACCCTACGGACTAAGACTGGGATGCTATTAAAGTTCATGTGTGTGTAAAGGCAGGCGTCCCAAAACTTTTGGTAATATAGTGTATATTATCCAGAGAGCATATATAACATGGTAGCTTTCTCTTGTTTCCACCAGCTGATAATATTTTTTGTCATCTTGAGACTAGATGGAAATCTTGTTAGAAGACATTGAGTAGCTAAACAGGGAAAAATATATTTATGTCTTCCACTACTATATCGAGGACATGTACATGAGCTACCAGATTGACAGACAAGGTTATTAGACAGGCACTGAACATCTGCAGATCTGTAGAACGTCTTTTCTTCCAGAACCCAGAAGCTAAAGTTATCATTAAAACTGAAAACACGACTTCCGGTTCCGGCGCCCATGTAAGAGGCAGCGTGGGACTGCGGCTCCGGGAATACCTGCCTAAAAATCCCTTTACACAGTCTCTTACAGCCTCCGACCCGGCGTTCTACCTCCGATCGGCTCGGGGACTGAGCGGGATAGATCGCTTCTTGCATCACGGCGGATCCTCCGCCGCTCCGCAAATCAAGGCCGCGGCTTCATCTCAGGCCTCCTCGGAAGCGGACATGGCGGCCCACATCTAATCCTACAGGTCAGTCTCCCTCACTGCTACCAGACACACAAATAGCCTCTCTGGCACAGGCTGTGGCATCCCTTCTTTCGCCTACTATCACCGAAGTGGTGGACAAGGCCATAGCACAAGGGATGGCCCAGCTGAGGAAGGATATAGGGGAGCATTCTCACAGAATTTCTGAGCTGGAACATAGAGTGTCAGATATGGAGGATGAACTGCAAGGCTCATTTGCCATGGATCATCAAGCCAGACAGACAAGCTAGTTGACCTGGAGAACCGGTCCAGGAGGAATAACCTCCGGATCATTGGACTTCCTGAGTCCCATGCTGCGGATACTCTAATGGTTATCGCCATGACTCGTCTGCCTCAGGCCCTGGGGATCACACCACCTTGCGTTGTGGAAAGGGCCCACCGTCTGGGTGTATCATCTAATGAAAGACGTACCCCACGTCCTGTCAAAGTGAGATACCTAAACTATGTGGACAGACAGAACATTCTCAAATCTTTTCGCAATTCCAAAGCATTACAACTTGATGGACATAAACTGCTGATTCTTGCGGACTATTCGCAGGAAGTCTCCCGGCATAGAAAGGCTTTTTAGCCGATATGCCAGGCCCTTTATCAGAAGGCCATCAAATTTACTCTGGCGTATCCCGCTACACTGCGCCTATCAGATCTGTCAGGGGAGCAAAAATCATTCACGCACCCAGAGGAAGCCACACATTTTCTTCAACGGCATTTTAATATTACACTGGATCCTCCATCCACTCCATCGCCTCAACGCCCCCAGGACGCTAGGGAGCAGAGGAGCCCCAGGAAAGATCCAGCAAAAAAACAGCGCACCAATGGTCCTTCATCTTCCCGCTCCAGGTTCCGCTGATTGATGTTGAGGCTCTTTCATAATTTGCCTAGCAGACCTTGCTGAGTTCCAGGAGATGGCACCTCGTCTATTATTTCTCATCCACTACCGCTGACTATGACTACGGTGTCTATGCTCATGAACCTTTCGTGCATGCGATGCCTCCCTCAGGTTATATGGCTGGTTGTTGTCTATGTGCTATACTACATGTTGTTATGGTGTTCTAATCTTTGGTATCACTCTTTACACTGTGTGCCTTTATCTATATGTATAGGCCTTCAGGATTTTTCCCGTACAGATACGGCCTTGCCGTATCCGGAATTTTGACGTCTCTGATGAGCCTCCGGGCTGCCGTTGGTCAGATTTGAACGCATCGGCCGTCACCGGGTCTCTGATGCTCATCTTAGACGCCAATCTTCTACCACCGGTAACGCTGTCTGTCCGATTGCTTTCTACATGAGGAAAACAGTGAAGTTTGCACTCTTTATGGTTTCACTACCCTTATTTTCCCAGGCCCCCATTGGGCCATTGCCCTTTCCATGTATTGGATTCAGGTCACTTAATGCTGTCTTCATTGCACCACGTACGCAGAAGTTCTGTTACTCCCCACTGTGCGTCACACTGTATTGCCTTGTCACTTTCTTTATTGGATCTCGATTAACGGCTCGATCAGTTGACTATGAACCCCCATGAAGATCATTTCATGGAATGTCAAAGGTCTTAGGTCTCCAAACAAGAGAATGGCGGTCCTCAGGCACCTGAAACGCCTGGGAGCCAACATTGCTATACTACAAGAATTACATTCAGAGGAAAAGGATTTTCACCGTATGAAAAAGCTATGGGTGGGCCACGTCTTTGGGTCCCCCGCGGTGAAGGGCAAGTCTGGGGTGATAATTCTGGTGCACAAAAATTATGCGGCCACAGTTCAGCAACTATATTTGGATGAGGAAGGCCGAATAGCCATCCTGCGGTTCAATGCGGAACAACAGGAATGGGTGTTGGCAGGGATCTACGCCCCTAATGTCCCCTCCCCCTCTTTCTTCCAACACCTAACACAGACCTTGGCCCCTCATTTGCATCTCCCTCTACTGGTAGCGGGAGATCTCAATCAGATTATGCAACCCACGGAGGACAAATCTTATGCGGCAGATGCCCCACCCCCAAAAAACTAAGCAACACTCCCCCCTCTTACTTAATTTTGTAGAGAGTCTACGACTCACGGATATTTGGCATTTGAACAACCCAGATGGCAGAGAATTCTCGTTCTATTCCAACCCTCACCACACGCTTACGAGAATAGATTATACTATTGTAAATAACATTTTACTCCCTTGCGCAGTCTCCCTGGTGATTCATGACGTAGCAATCTCTGATCATGCATCAATCTCAGTAGCCCTCACTCTTTTTGCTCACACACCATCCCTTAAATTATGGAGGTTCCCTTCCTATCTAGCCAAAGACCCTGACATCTCTTCTCTCGTCAAAACCACCTGGCAGGAATTTTTAGTCAATAACGCCTCTCCGTCCACATCACCGATACTCCTATGGAAGACCGGTAAAGCGGTGCTCCGAGGTCGGATCATCTCATACGCCTCTGCGTACAAAAAAAATGTAGCTAAGGCCTTCATGCATGCCAGCGACTCATTGCAGGAGGCGCAGGCTAATCTTAATAAGTCTAACTCTATACTTTATAGAGAACAGTGGCGTACGGCTAAGGCTGCTTTTGACAAGTGGGCAGAGACCAGAGAACGATTGTATAAAATGCACCAAGATTGGAAATACCATTCCTTTGGTAACAAACCCGGAAAACTGCTGGCCTCTCTTTGCAGAGGAACCTTTACACCCACACATGTAACTAGGCTGAGAAATGCTGAGGGCCAGCTTGTGGACTCTCCTGCAGCAATCAACCAGGCCTTCGAGGCCTTTTATAAGAAACTGTACAGCCACGAACCGTACGAGGAGGGCACGGCCTCGCAATGGCTATCCTCAACCGACCTTCCCCACGTATCACAGGACCAATTAGATCTCCTTAACGCTTCTATTTCCATGTCAGAGGTTACGAAAGCTATTGCACAGTTATCTTTAGGTAAATCCCCCGGTCCGGATGAGTACACCCCTGAATTCTATAAATTGGCAGTGGACACGATAGCTCCCACCTTGCTCTCAATGTTTAATCACATTACTCAGGGAAACTCATACCTACCTACAGGGTATCAGGCACATATCAAGCTAATCTATAAGAAAGGAAAGGACCCTACAGATCCAGGCTCATACAGACCAATTTCACTTCTTAATGTGGATTCCAAGCTACTCTCCAAAATAATGGCCGATAGATTGGCATCCATTTTACCTTCACTGATACATCTGGCTCAATCGGGCTTCACCAAGGGAAGATCGGCCACCTCCAACCTTAGGAAGGTCCTGGTAGCACTAGAAATGTCCCATATAACCAAGCGGCCATAATAACACTCGATGCTGAAAAAGCATTCGACGATGTCAATATTCAATGGCTAGACAGAGTACTGGTGCACTTGGGTTTTAATGGCTCTTTTCTTCACTTGATAAGGACCATGTACGCCTCCCCAGAGGCTCAGGTGTGATAGCGGGTCATATCTCTCAATCGTTTAGATTGTTCAAAGGGACACGCCAAGGCTGTCCACTCTGCCCTCTGCTATTCAATCTTGCAGTGGAACCACTCTCGAGATGCATGCTGTCACACCCTGAGCTTTGGGGGATAAAGGTGGGCCCGGCTGAACTGCGAACAGCGAATCAACACATACCGATAGTGCTCGGGCCTACGTATCAATTTTGCTAAAAGTGAAATTCTTCCTCTGAACTCTACCCACACCCCTGCATGGGCCTCCTCCTCCCCCTGCGCATCACTACAAGCCATATCACCTATTTGGGGGTCAAGATAGGACGATTCCCTTCCTCCCTTTACCGATTAAACTTTACCCCAGTCATTGATAAAATGATCGCGGAACTTAAAAATTGGGCGACTCTACCTCTGTCCTTTTTCGGCAGATGCCATCTGTACAAAATGGCTACCTTTCCGAAACTCCTCTACCCCCTTCAAACTATCCCACTTTTACTTAAGCATTCCGACATTCAACGTCTACACAAAGCAGTCTCCTCTTTTATCTGGAAGGGCAAGAGACCCAGAATTGCACTCGCCAAGCTTCATTTTACCAAAAGGGAAGGGGGCTTGGATCTCTCCAATACGAGAATGTACAATATTGTGTGCCTCATACGGGGCTGTCTGGACTGGCTGAGCCGTGAATCAAGATATACCAATTATACCTTTGAGACCCATATGGCCGCTCCTCATGATCTAGTAGCTCTGCTGCATTGTGGAACCGGGGACTTCACATCACATTTACGAAACAACCTCTTACTCAGAGATACTGTAGTAGCCTGGAGGAAGACCAGAAGGCACTTGGGTACTCCTCAGCGGCTCTCCCGATATCTGCCTATCCATGGCCATCCCATGTTTCCACAAGCGCAGCAGTACACTGCTTATGGGGACTGGTCGAGATGGGGGGTAAAGCGGTTTGCTCAGTTATTTGATATTTCAACCGGCAAACCTATGTCTTTTAAAGCCTTTTCCACTAAGTATAACATCCCTGCTAGTCATTATCTTTACTATAGACAATGCATCAGCTTTGTAGACTCCATATACCTGCCATCACAAGGACGTTTTCAACATTTACTCGTGGACTTATGGCTAGAACAAGACAAACACAAAATTTCTCAGTTATATAAGCCACTGCATACTGAACTTTTTCGGGGTCTTGCAACTATGATAGCAAAACCATGGAATAAAGTCCTCCACTCAGAAGATGCCCACCAAAAGATCTTATCTGGCTACCTCACCACCCGCAAATAGATAATAAACGAATTTTGGAGGGAACAACAATTCAAAATCCTTCACAGGGCACATATGCCTCATCTACGGTGGTCCGTGGACGTTTCTAATCACTATTGCACGCTGTGCAATGACCACTATCCTTCCTTACTTCATAAGCTTTGGACCTGCCCGCCCGTTTCTGCTTTTTGGGACAAGACTCTCCGTTATGTGCATCGCTGCACTGGACTGCAGCTACCAAAGGATATTTATCTTTTACTATTTGGATACCTCAACCCTGAGGCTTTGTCCATCCCGATAAGTTATCCGACAGCGTTATCCGGACACAAACACTGGATAATCACTTGTCTCATGATAGCGAGAAGATTGGTGTTGAAACATTGGATGGCCACCACCCTTCCAACTCTTACGGAATTGGCGTCTGATTTGCATCTTCGCCGTGATATAGAAGCCACAGGCTTGTGTCTACACCCCAATACCTCTGCCACCCGATTCACCAAAAAATGGTCTAACTTTCCTCCCTGGAATGTGATTACTCCTATAGCTCCTACCTAAGATCTATTAAATAACTACTTGCAGGCCAGTGTGTTTGGGGATGGCACCTCGCTTCACGTCTAGCTGGTGTACTCACCCTAATTCAAGTGCCATCGCCAGTACTCCTGAATATGTCTTTTCTATATGCCTATAACTGTTTGCCTATGTGACGCACAGCCTCCGGCGACAAGTGCTTGGTATATGGTAACAGAACCCTGCTACATGCTATAACCTTATTGCTTGTGACCTTATTACTGGTGTTCTCTGACTTTTTCTCCATTTAACTAATTCAACCCCCTCCCCCCTTCTCCTCTACACTCATTCCCATCTGCCCCTCCCTCCCCCCCTTCTCCCCCCTTTCCTCCCTTTTTACACCCTTTCCCCCTCACCTTCCCTATTTTCCTTACCCTCTTCTCTCCCTCTGTCCCCATGAAAAATTAAAACTATCCTGGAGTTCCTCGCAATTATTTTCATATTGAATGAGAACAATATTCCTGTCTCAATTACGTATCTGTAATAGTACTTTGGCGGTTCTGTTCCTTGAACACTGTTTGTACATGAGTTTTTGAACTTCAATAAAATGTTCTTAAAAAAAAAAAAAAAACTGAAAACACCAGAGAAAAGGGAAAATTGTATCAAAAATGGATTTTTGTAAAATCTTACCGTAAAATCCTTTTCTCTTAAGCTCATTGACAGACGTAGTCCTCCTTGATTAATATCAACTCGGGTTATACTGCCCTCTACAGGAGTAGGACTAGACAGGAAAGAAAACGTTCTGGCCACACCCTAGGGGCAGTCCCAGAGGGTATATCCTCTCACTTCCTGCTACAGCAAATCAGTTATGTCACAAAGCAGTGTTTAGAGAATTTAACCCAACCCAACTCAAAAACAGAGGGGCGGGTACTACGTCTGTCAATGAGCTTAAGAGAAAAGGATTTTACGGTAATATTTTACAAAAATCCATTTTTCTCTGTCGCTCATTGACAGACGTAGTCCTCCTTGATTAATATCAACTCGGGACGTCCCAAAGCAGTGCCACAAATGAGGGGTGGGAAAATGGAAATCAAAATCCATCTAGATGGCCCAACCGGTGCCAACTAGAAGTTTTAAAGGCTCATCAATCACACGATGAGACTCAACTGAAATTCCAACGGAAAAAAACCCTCGAGGTAGACCACCGGTCTCCTCAAATTGCGGCCTGCAAAACCTTGCGGCCAAATGAGGCATCCGCCGATGCCATCACATCAACTTTAAAAAAATTTTGTAAAGGTATGAACCGACGACCAGGTAGCCGCCTTGCACACCTGGACCACTGACGCCTGATGGCGGTAGGCCCAGGAAGTACTGAGCGCTCGAGTGGAGTGCGCCTTAACAGGGAACGGAGGATTCCGACCCTTAATAGAATAAGCCTGTACCACCGTCTGTCTAATCCACTTGGAGATAGTCGCGGCAGAGGCAGGCAACCCCTTTCTGGGGCCATCCGTGATCACAAAAAGTGAATCCGTCTTACGGAACGATTCCGTAGTCTTCAGGTATACCCTGATTGCCCGAACCACATCCAAGGAATGCAACGCATATTCCTGAGGATGATTGGGCTTAGGACACAAGGAAGGTAGCACAATATCTTCATTCAGATGAAAATCTGAAACCACCTTAGGAAGAAAGGATGGCTTCGGATGAAGAACTACCTTATCCCTATGAACCACTAGATATGGGGAATGGCATGATAATGCAGCCAGTTCTGACACCCTGCGTGCAGAAGTGATAGCCACCAAGAAGGCCACCTTCTGGGATAATGTAAGCAAGGGAATCTCCCTGATATTTTCAAAGGGAGGTTTCTGAAGAACCGACAAACACCAAATTAAGATCCCAGGGCGGTAATGGCGCGCGCACTGGCGGAGCCAAGTGCCGCACCCCCTGGACACCAAGGAATGAGTAGCCCAAGGCTTCTGAAAGAAGATTGCTAATGCTGAAACCTGACCCTTGATAGTGCTCAAGGATAGTTTCTGCTCAACCCCCTTTTGCAGAAAAGCCAAGATTCGGGTCACTGAATAGGTACGTGGGGGAAATTCCAAAGATTCACACCACGCGATATAAGTCTTCCATGTGCGATAATAGACTTTGCTGGAAGTCGCTTTCCTTGCTTTAATTAGAGTAGGAATAACTGAAGCTGACAACCCTCTGTCCTTCAGTACCTGGGTCTCAATAGCCAGGCCATTAAAACCAGCGACTGTAAAGCACGATGGAAGATCGGTCCTTGAGACCGCAGATCCAACTGTTCCCCCAATAAGAATGTTGGCCACTTCTATGGCCGCCAGGGCACTCTTGGTGCCCCTTGGTGATCGACCTAAGTCATGACCGTGGCATAGTCCGATTGGATCCGAACCGGGCTGCCCTGGAGCTGCTCGGTCCAGTAAATCAGACAAAGTCTGATCGCTCTCAGTTCCAACACATTTATCGGTAACCTGGAATTTATCAGAAGAAATGACTTCCCCTGGCTGAGCATCGGAGACCGAAGCCACCAGACCAGAGCCTCCCTGGTCCGCTCACTCAATCGGATCCGATTGTCCAGGGAATCGGGATTCCGATTCCATATGAGAAGAATCTCCTCTTTGGAGAATTCGGGTATGAGACTGGGCAAACGGTACTGCCTCTAAGGAGTTGACCATCAATCCCAGCCAGTTGACGGACAGCAACATCCGAATCATTGACTGAATCTTCTGGAGTTTCTCCGCATGGAGAAACACTCTTGCCAAGGATATATCCAAAATTAGGCCCAGATAGTTCAGTCTCCTGGTGGGAACCAGGGATGATCTTTGGGAAAAGCAACGAAAACGCTGATGTCCTGCGAAGATGGGGATATAAGGATAGGCATCCTAAATGTCTATGGACGCCAGGAAATCCCCCTGATGCAGGGAGGCCACCACTGTATGGATGGACTCCATCTCTTCCAAGACCAGAATTGGACGCACCTAGCCCTTTTTCCTGGGCATTGTGAACAAGTTCGACTAGAACTCCTCCAAGGAATGGGAACTACCACTGCTTGTTGTATCAAGCTGTCCCCCGCAAAGCTTTTAAGCGACCCGGGGATGTCGACTATTGGAAGGGAAGAATCGCACCGGTGGAAGTGATCGAAACTCGATCTTGTATCCCGACCATATGACCTTGCAAACCCCTTTATCTGGGATTCTGGAAAGCCCTGGATCCGGAAACCGGTGAAGACGTCCCCCCACCCTAGAGATGGGTGGGGCCCATTCTGTCAATCCAACGGGTTAACAGTGGCTTTATTTAGTCTGGAAATCGGTGAGTCCACTATTGGTGGTACCGTCCATCTTTGTAATGAGGGATTCCTCAAAATGATAGCGCCTAGCCATGCGTTTGGAAATAGCAGGGCTCATTTACGGACGACCCTATTTGGGCAAGGGAAACCCTTCACCATTTTAGTAGGCTTGCTAGTACCAAAAAAGGAATATGAGTCTCAGCTACCTCTGCCGGTGTAACCTCAAGATTTAAGGTTTCCCGGACAGACACAACTAGTGCTTCCACCAACGCTTCTTGTGCTATGGCGGAGGCAGAAGCGTCCTCCTTACTGTCTGAGGAGACCGTACCTGAGACAACAACCCCAGAAAAGGGACTGCAATGACCAGCTCAGAATCCGTATCTGAGGTATCAGATGACATAGGGGTAGGAGGGGGTCGCTCTTCTTGACCCCCGTCCCTGACAGACTACCTCCACCCGGGATACCAAAGACTCCAAAACTGCTGATAATGCATCATCACAAGTGGGGTACTGGAGGGTCCTGCGGCCACCCTGAGGGGATCAGGTGGGGATACATGTGTGGCAGGGTTCATGTAACAAGACACTTGCCAGCAAACACAAAAAAAAATTAATTGCAAGAAAAAAACATCTTTTTTTTTTTTTTAACTTAGTCCCCCAGCGCAGTAGCGCCCCTCAGTCTACCTGCTTGGACCCCTCAGAAAGAGAGAGAGAGACCCCAAGGCTCACCTGATGCACAGAAGTTTCTTATCAACCTGCTTCCAGCACTGTCTGTTACAGACAGGAAGTCTTTGGCTTGCTTTCCCTGGGCCAAGGAGGCGGCTCCGCCCCTTTACACGCCTTCCGGTGCCTCCCAATTACTCCACGAGGTGTTTGGTCACCTCAAACATGGCCGCCCCCATGCTGGAGACACGAGGCTACGCCAATATGGCGGCCTCGTGCGATCTGCAGGAAAATGGCGGCGGCCTGTGTAGGATAGCGGCGGCTTGCAAGCTAGCAGCGGCCTGCGGGAGGTGTGCATTCAGCCTGTGCGGCCTGCGGAAGTGCCTCGGCCTGCGTGAGGTGTCCTCGGCCTGCGGGAGGCTGTGCGGCCTGTGGAAGTGACCGGCTTTCTGGAGGGATGGCGATCTGTGGCTGCAGTAACTCAGGCATAGGCATCGGCCTGTGTACACACTAGACAGGTAGGATACCTCTATACCTCAATAGTAATGCCTTTTAGTAGTCTGCCACTGACTTCAGTCACCCTTACAGTCATATAGTGACTTTAGATAGTCAGCTCCAAAACCAAGCCTCCTGGTTTCTATTCACAAAAATCACACTCAAATTGGGGGATCTGTGACCTGTTATAGGATAGAGGGGAGACCCAGAAACTGCGTGTCCGACCATCCCAGAGAGGGGCCCGCGTCCACCAACAAACCCGACAGGGGGAGAGGGGGAACATTCTACTCACCATACCGGAACCAGGCGGGCGCCAACTCCTGACAGAACCCCTCTCCACCGGGGTGGGGGGGCTGTCGACCAATACGGACGCCGTGACTCTGTTGGTCATTGGCGTCCAGGCGAGACGTTTAACTTGCAGGGTCAGTCCCCGTCCAGTGGGACTATGTCGCGGCCGACCCAGCGCGGAGCTATGGCCTGCACGCGCTCGTAGGCTGAACTGGGGTGACCACTGGATCTCAACATCCAGCCCGTCGCCCAGTTTCAGCGTACTTGCTTGAAGATCTCACAGGAACACTGGAGAAAAAAAGCTGTCTAAAAAAAGTATTTCTAAAAAAAAATCCTGCCAGGACCGAAGATCCTAGCAAGGAATCTAGGTCCTTACTCCTAACTAGACAGAAAAAACTGATTTGCTGTAGCAGGAAGTGAGAAGATATACCCTCTGGGACTGCCCCTAGGGTGTGGCCAGAACGTTTTCTTTCCTGTCTAGTCCTACTCCTGTAGAGGGCAGTATAACCCGAGTTGATATTAATCAAGGAGGACTACGTCTGTCAATGAGCGACAGAGAAATACTTACCATAATTTTCCTTTCCTGACGCCAATACATGGCAGCATACATATGATATACGACAATGAAAAAATTTGCTCTTGAGGACAAAGTTGCCATCATCCCTAATTGGTTTGGGATTTTATAGGCAATAAATGTTCAACTGAAAAATAGTATAAAAAGTTTACATGTTTATTAATTGTAATAAAAAAGGTATCACCCCAAAAAAGGGTCCTACAGTTCAACACCATACAAATATGTAAATTTTGAATAAAAAGAGGTAATGCAATGGAGCCTTTGGTACCCAAACAATGGCTGACAGATCTCATCTGCTCCATCCCACTGCCTACTAGTGGCGGCCCATCCATTGGGGGCGCAGGGGCTCCGCCCCCCCTATCCATGCATTCGGCCCCCTATTCTACATGCAGGAAGCCAGACGCATGGATTCCAATGGGTTTTTTTTTGTTTTTTTTTTTTAAGCACGTGATTAAAGCCAGAGGCTTTAATAGGCTTCAAAAAAAGGTTGGGCTCAGGGCGCAGCACTGTGCCCTGAGCCCACCCAGTTGTGTGACAATAGCGAATAAATATTCGCTATTGCCACACTGATTCTCCTCCGGGCCAATCAGGAAGCGGGTCCTGAGACCTGTTTCCCAAATCGCTGAAAGGAGAAGGCATGCTATTGGCTTAGAAGGGGGGGGGAGGAGACGGCCGCCGAGAGGGAACATGAAGGAGCATGAGGGGGAAGCCGCCACCACCTGTTATTCTGGAGGAACAAGTAAGTAAACTGGCGGGCGGGGGCCAGGGTGAGATGTGTTGGTTCAGGCTGGAGTGATTCGGGGGGACAGATCCGTCTGACACCCCCCCCCCCCCCCGACTGATGGAGCACCAGCTGCCACTGTTGCCTACAATGACCATAAGTTAGCCCTAAGTGGTAATTCCAGCTGTTTGTAGGGGTCCTTCATTCAGGCAACATATTCTTGTTCTGATGAATGCTACAAAGATGATGGGATTTCAACGCATTTCAACATTCAATTAAGTCTTCTTCAAGGAAAATGACTACCACTCTGTAAGTATAAATAGCCATAATTACATTTGCGAAATCTTTCTTATATACTAATATAGATGCGTCCCCTTTAAGTGCACTTACTTTAAGTATACAAGTAGAAAAAATGTACACAGGATAATGGCTCCCTGGTGGTGTTAGTTCAGTTCGGTAAGGAGAAGGAAGCTGGACACGGAAGTGCTGGAAGTGCTCAGGGGTCTCAGCTTACAGTCTACAATGACCATAGTACAGGCAACCACACTAAGGCTGGCCATACACTATACAATTTTCTTGTTCAACTTTCCTTTAGATTTACCAAAACCATGTAATATAGGGTCAAACCTAAACACTTTCAATTTGTATGCAGTCAGGCAGGCCCTTGCACTACATAGTTTAAGGTAAATCTAAAGGAAATTGAATAAGAAAATTGTATAGTGTATGGCCAGCCTAAGTCTACGTTTCCACTAGTGTGATCTGTCATGCGACTTTGGACACACAAAGTCGCATGACAAGTCACAGCCCATTGATTTCAATGGCACCTGTTCCCATCGATGCAACTTTGAAACTCAGCAACTTTGAAAAGGTACCTGCACTACTTTGATGCAACTTTTGATTTAACTTTGATCCATAGAGTGTAAAATTGGATCAAAGTGGCATCAAAGTCGAACGACTTTGGTCGCAATAGTGGAAATGTAGACTAAAGCTCAGTTTCCATTAGTGCGACTTGTCATGCGACTTTGGACACACAAAGTCGAATAACAAGTCACAGTCCATTGATTTCAATGGCACCCATTCCCATCTATGCAACTTTAAAACTCAGCGACTTTGAAAAGGTACCTGCACTACTTTGATGCAACTTTGATCCAGAGAGTGTAAAGTTGGATCAAAGTCACATCAAAGTCACACTCTAAATCGCAATAGTGGAAACGTAGAATAAAGCTCCGTTGCCACTAGTGTGACTTGTCATGAGACTTTGGACACACTTTGATCCAAAGAGTGCAAAGTTGGATCAAAGCTGCACTCTCAAAGTGGCATCAAAGTTGCACTCCAAAGTCACACTCTAGCCTAGTGGCTATGTTTCCACTAGTGCGACTCTTAAGTTGTACGATTTAGAGTGCGACATTGAATGCAGCTTTGATCCAACTTTATACTCTCTGGATCAAAGTTGCATCAAAGTACTGCAGGCACCTTTTCAAAGTCACTGATTTTCAAAGTGGCATAGATGGGAACGAGTGCCATTGAATTTAATAGGCTGTAACTTGTCTAAAGTGGCATGACAAGTCGCACTAGAGGAAACTGAGCTCAAAACTTGTACATGTAAAGAGCAATAGAAAAGGATCTGTATCCTTCTAAACTTTCACAAATGTTCCTTTTGTACCTTATTTCTTTCATATATTGCGCCATACATGTGACATCCCTCCCCCCCTCTCTCTCTCTCTCTCTCTCTTTCTCCCCCCTCTCTCTATCTCTTTCTCCCCCCTCTCTCTCTCTCTTTCTCTCAGGAGAAGCTGCTAGCCTAAACAAGGCTATGAAGACAGGAGGAGATCATGTTCTGTGAAGGATAGGAGGGATGGGGGTGGGGCTAGACAGATCTGGGCATACCTGTCTAAGAAAGACCGACAACCTTTTCAGAAATTGAAAGACAGCTTAGCAAATTTAGATAAAGGGAAATAGCGTTGTCAGTGAAGAACAGGAAGAAGCTGATTGTCCAGTTTAGATAAGACTTTCTAAGTTATGCAAGCAGCTAGCCAGAAAATGAATAATATCAAAGATAAAGATATTTAACATACTTGTAATAGGAAAAAAATGCATTATTGACTGGAGTTTACCTTTAAGCCTATTGACGTTAGAGGCAAGGGAGAAAAACAAAAAGGCGTAGCACATACATGTAGGAGAAAAGAAACTGCAGCACTGACACCAGCATCAGGATTAAGCACACGTGTGTAGAGAGACACATGCATCATGGACAACAGCAACGAAACACCATCTCAGGTGTGCAGGGAGACATATGCATCATGGGCTCCAGCAACGAAACACCATCTCAGGTGTCCAGGAAGACACAT
Organism: Pelophylax lessonae; assembly: GCF_965119305.1. Lineage (NCBI taxonomy): Eukaryota > Metazoa > Chordata > Amphibia > Anura > Ranidae > Pelophylax > Pelophylax lessonae. The sequence goes on from NC_138773.1 coordinate 51,156,189, forward strand.
GCATCATGGACTTCAGCAGCCAAACACCATCTCAGGTGTGTAGGGAGAAACATGCATCATGGACTCCAGCAACGAAACACCATCTCAGGTGTGCAGGGAGACATGCATCATGGACTCCAGCAATGAAACACCATCTCAGGTGTGCAGGGAGACACACGCATCATGGATTCCAGCAGCCAAACACCATCTCAGGTGTGCAGGGGGACACATGCATCATGGACTCCAGCAGCCAAACACCCTCTCAGGTGTGCAGGGAGACACATGCATCATGGACTCCAGCAGCCAAACACCCTCTCAGGTGTGCAGGGAGACACATGCATCATGGACCCCAGCAATAAAACACCATCTCAGGTGTGCAGGGAAACACATGCATCATGGACTCCACCAGCCAAACACCATCTCAGGTGTGCAAGGAGACAAAAGGATCATGGACTCCACCAGCCAAACACCAGAGATAAGCTCAGGCGTGTTTGAATTCATACGTGCCCGATCTCGCCAGGAAGCCGACACTGCACTCCGCTAATCACAGGTAGTGAGACATTTCCCGATCCGAAGCTGCACAGATCCGGAAATGTCTCACTGCCTGTGATTAGCAGAGTGCAGTGTTGACCTCCTGGTGGGATCGGTCAAGTAGAAACTCGAACACGCCTGAGCTCATCTCTACCAAACACTATCTCAGGTGTGCAGGGAGACACATGCATCATGGACTCCAGCAGCCAAACACCATCTCAGGTGTGCAGAGAGACACATGCTTCATGGACTCCAGCAGCCAAACACCATCTCAGGTGTGCAGAGAGACACATGCTTCATGGACTCCAGCAGCCAAACACCATCTCAGGTGTGCAGAGGGACACATGCATCATGGACTCAAGAAGCCAAACACTATCTCAGGTGTGCAGGGAGACACATGCATCATGGACTCCAGCAATGAAGCACCATCTTAAATGTGCAGGGAGACATATGGATCATGGACTCCAGCAGCCAAACACCATCTCATGTGCACCACATGAGGTTCTGTCATCTCTGATTAGAGAACTCCTCAGCCCCAGAAAACCACCAGAAGGGGCTCCCCACCTTGTTGGTGCATTTAGCAACCTAAGATGTGGGACCCAGAGGGATACAGACACAGTCGACAGATAGGGACTTTATCGCAACATCACCGTCTTGCGGGTGTATATCTTGAGGATAAAAAGGAGAATGGGGGAGGTTTCTCTCAGTCAGACTTTCATAGATTTAAACAGATATAGGGGCAGAGCTATATTATATGTGTGCTGCCATGCTGGTGTCAGGTAAGATATGTTTTAGTAGAAAGAGCTAATTTTCATGTAAACATCTCATCCTTAGGGTCATATGTTTGACAGTATTATGAGTCTGACATTCAGTTTTTCTTGTTCATGAATGGTTTAACAAGAGGAGACTGAATGCAATGAGCCAGTGGCGGAACTACCAGGGGTGCAGTAGTCGCACTTGTGACTGGGCCCTGGAGTTCCGCCACTGAAGGGGGGCCCCCTCGCCCCCGTTCTCCCACCTCGAGGGGCCCGTCCATTCCGCCGTGCAGGGGAGGGGGCCGTGCGGCTGGCCGCTGAGGGGGCGGAGCTAAGCGGCATCCTTTTCATTGGAGCCTGGACCGCCCCATCCATCCTCTCCAAAGAGAGAGCAAAGTCAAACTATGCGCGGACGTGGACACTGACAAAGTCAGCTGACACCAATCAGCTGAAAGGGGGAGGAGCTCTCCCCTCTGCAAGGAGACCCGTGACACAAAGGCATCTCTGGAACCGGTACATGAGCACTGAGGGGGAATCGATGACCAAGTAAGTAACTTCCAAATGCCAGTGTAACGGATCCCATCCTCCACCACCTCTGCCTCTTACTAATCACCCCCCTCACCACAACTCTAATCCCTATTTTCCCCATCACCTCTACAACAGAGGTTATGGGGGTAGAGATGAGATCTGTGGTGGTTGTAAGGGGGGATGGCACCACCACTGCCACTAATCCATCCCCCCTCACTGCCACTGGTGCCTCCCCCCCCTCACCACCACCGCTGCCACTGATCCCACCCCCTCACCACCACCACCACTACTGCCACTAATCACCCCCTCACCACCACCTCTGCCACTAATCCCACCCCCCTCACCACCATCACTGCCACTAATCCCACCCCCTCCTCACCACCATCACTGCCACTAATCCCACCCCCTCCTCACCACCACTGCTGCCACTGATCCCACCCCCTCCTCACCACCACCACCACTGCCACTAATCCATCCCCCCTCACTGCCACTGGTGCCTCCCCCCCTCACCACCACCGCTGCCACTGATCCCACCCCCCCCTCACCACCACCACCACCACCACTACTGCCACTAATCACCCCCTCACCACCACCTCTGCCACTAATCCCACCTCCTCACCACCATCACTACCACTAATCCCACCCCCCTCCTCACCACCATCACTACCACTAATCCCACCCCCCTCCTCACCACCATCACTGCCACTAATCCCACCCCCTCCTCACCACCACTGCTGCCACTGATCCCACCCCCCTCAGCACCACCACCACTGCCACTAATCCCACCCCCTTCACCACCACCACCGCTGCTACTAATTCCACTCCTTTCACCACCACCACTGTTGCCACTAATCCCACCCCCTTCATCACCACCACTGCGACTGATCCCACACCCTTCACCACCACCGCTGCCACTAATCCCACCCCTCACCACCACCACTGCTGCCACTAATCCCACTCCCTTCACCATCACCCCCTCACCACCACCGCTGCCATTAATCCCACTCACCACCGCGGCTGCCACTATACCACCCCCCCTCAACACCACCACCACTGCCACTAATCGCACTCCCTTCACCACCACCACCGCTGCCACTAATCCCACTCCCTTCACCACCACCGCTGCCACTAATCCCACTCCTTTCACCATCACCAACCATCACCACCATCACCAACGCTGCCACTACTCCCACTCCTTTCACCACCACCACTGTTGCCACTAATCCCACTCCCTTTACCACCACCACCACCGCTGCCACTAATCCCACTCCCTTCACCACCACCGCTGCTACTAATCACCCCCTTCACCACCACCGCTGCGACTGATCCCACACCCTTCACCACTGCCACTGATCCCACCCTCTTCACCACCACTGCTGCCACTGATCCCTCTTCTTTTCCCCACCACCACGGCCACTCATCCCACCCCCTTCACCACTACTTCATCTCATCCCACCTCAGCTGCCACTGATCCAACCCTCTTCACCACCACTGCTGCCACTGATCCCACCTCTTTTCCCCACCACCGCTGCCACTCATACCACCCCCTTCACCACTGCCACTCATCCCATTCCGTCACTGCTGCCACTCATCCCATCTCATCACCACTGCCACTCATCCCATCCCACCACTGTTGCCACTCATCCCATCCCACCACCGCTGCCACTCATCCTATCACTGCTGCCATTCATCCCATCCCATCACCGCTGCCACTCATTCCAACCCCACCACCGCTGCCACTGATCTCATCCTCCCCACCACCGCTGCCACTGATCCCATTCCATCCCCCCATCACTACCACCACCGCTGTGACTCATTCCAAACCCATGCTCCAGGGGGTCCATGCCTCACCCCTGTACACCTGGATAGGAGGGGCAGCAGGCGGCATATAGAGGATCCAATCCCCTCTCCGCTGCAGGAGTTCCTCTATATGCTGTCCTTCCTATCCACGTGTACAGGGGTGACGCATGGGGCTGGGTAACCCCCTGGGGGTCAGGGGGGCCCTTCATGGTTTCTTGCACCTGGGCCCCGAAGGTTTGAGTTATGCCTCTGCAATGAGCAATTCACAAAATGAAATACAGTACATCTCCTCTGACATATTGATTTTACTGTATGAAGCTGTTACAAACAAAAGGTCTTCTTAGCAGTCTGAATATGTGTACGTGTCTATTTGACTAAAAAAAGAATCTGCACCGTTCAAAGAAAATGTATTAAAGCAGAATGGTGTCATAAAACAATATAAAGTTGAGAGCAGAAGCAGAAGGGTATTTTATTACAAAAAAACACCATGTCTCTTCTGTAATAAAAGCTTCCCAACTACCTTTTCACAATCTTCTTTACAGTGTTCACTGTCCATGTTGCACATGCAAAACACACTGTGCAATTCCAGACCCCAAGCCAGCCAAAAACCTGGAAGAAGCTGGCAAAAAGACGATGGCGCCAACAAAGGAGCTTGTGGATTTTGCATTGCTGGCGATTAATATTTGCAGAATTCTGCTTCAATAAAGAGCAGTAGGTGATTGCTTTATTATTTAATCTCTGACTTTTTCTCTTTCTGCTTAGGATTTTCAATTTTATTTCTTCACTTTCTGTCTTCACCTTCTTCTTCTTCCTTCCTCCTCTTCCTCCCTTCTCTCCTTTTTTCTCCTCTCTTTTATTTTTCTTCTTACTTTCCTCTACTTTCTCTTCACCTTTCCTCCACATTTTTTTTTCCTTTTCTTTTTCCTTTTCTCTTTCCCTTTTTTCTCCTCTCTCCTCTCCTCTCCTCTTCTCTCCCTTTATTTTCCTCTCCCTTTTTCCCTCTCCTCTGTTTTTCTCTCCTCTCCCTTTATTTTCCATTCTTCACCCTTTATTTTTCTCTCCTCCTCTTAATTTTTTTTCTCTAATCTCCCTCTGTTTTTCTCTCCTCTTATCTATCTTTGTACCTCTTCTCTATATGTATATATTTCCACTGGCAATAATCGCATTTAAAAATCGGACATGCTGGTTGTACAATCAGCCTGCCCATAGATGGTTTGAATCTCGGCTGGCCCCTGCTGAACCGGTTGAGATTCAAACCAATTATTGTTGGATTTACTCTTTTTTCACCTTGCACAGTCTGTAAAAAAGGAAAAAAAAAAAAAGGATATGGATGCCTGTTGTCTAAGCTACTGAGAGTCTTGTGTCTCCTCTCAACATTCTGTTGTTTCTAAGTTTTTTTTTTATTTTTTTTATTTTACTATCCCTTGATCATGGGTTCAAGTTTAGAGCCCAGTGGAGGTCCACTTGGTTCTCTGGACTTCAGTAATTTCAAGATTGTAGATTCTAGTTTGTTATCGGTGGTAACGATTTATATTATATATTATAAAAAAAAAATTCAATTCAAAAACAAGAAGCAGATATGAGTTAGTTGGTGGAGCAGTTTAACCAGTTCTGGACCGGAAAGGATTTGCCCCCTTAATGACCAGGCCATTTTTTGCAATTCGGCATTGCGTTATTTTAACGGAAAATTGCGCAGTCGTGCAACGCTGTACCCAAATAAAATTGATGTTCTTTTTTTTCCACAAAAAGAGCTTTCTTTTGGTGGTATTTGATCACCTGTGCGATTTTTATTTTTGTGCGCTATAAACCAAAAAAAGATGACAATTCTGAAAAAAAAATGTAAATATTTTTCACAGTCAGCTATATAACATTCCAATTAAAAAAATGTAAAAATCTAATTTTTTTATCCTTTTAGGCCAATTTGTATTCTGTTACATATTTTTGGTAAAAAAAAAAAAAAAAAACTGCAATAAGCGTATTTTGATTTGTTTGCGCAAAAGTTATCGCGTCTGCAAACTAGGGTAAAGATTTGTCATTTTTATTTATTTATTTTACTAGTAATGGCGGCGATCTGTGATTTTTAGCCAGGCTGCGACATTGCGGCGGACAGATCGGACACTTAACTAACATTTTTGACACTTTTGGGGGGAATAGTGACATTACTACAGTAATCAGTGCTAAAACATGCACTGTTACTGTAATAATGACACTGGCAGAGAAGGGGTTGGGCTTTTGAAATGATCATAGAGACCTGTGATCCTATATAGAAGGATCATAGGCGCTCTGTGATCATTCCAGAGAGATGAACGGTCAGCTGTGTTTACAACAGCTGCCCTTCCTTCTCTCTCAGCGGGGAACGATCGCGGGTGCCCTGGCAGCAATCGCGGCCGCCGGCCCTGTGAATTGGCATCCCCGCTGCCGAGTGGGGGCAGGAGCATGGACCAGGTGCGGGGGGCAGGAGGGGCTGCCTGCCACAGTAAAACTGCGGCGGGCAGTCTGCAACTGGTTAAATAAACTGCTGAAAAAGCAAAATCACTGAGTACCTTTAGAGGCCTCTTTCAAGGTTCATGGTCTAAATAGCCTTAGTTGGGTACCTTAGCATTTATATCTGACAACATCCAGTGCGAATATTAATTTATTCATTTAGAAAGTATTATCTGGACCTGTACAAACCATCCTTATTAATTAGAGATTGTGTCTGGCAGGGTTTTTACTTTATTTTACATGATTATGGTCATGTTTCTAAAGCAAAAAAAAAAAAAAGTACTGGGCTTGTAGTAGGCTCTCCAGTTATTTTGACTTGTATATGAACCTGTGTCAATGAGAAGGTTTTGCATTGCCATACAATTCTATGAGGATGCAAAACCCACTTGAAGCGGGTCAAATGCAGGCCAGAAGGAGGTCAACTGCAGCTCAGAAGCAATGGTCAATGAATTTTGAATAATATCAAAAACATCTCATACTAATGTCACCGGCACAAGCCCAAGTGATGTTATCGAAACAAGCCCAACTGATGTCCTCAACACAAGCCCAAAGCCAATCCACACTGGCCCTAAAATGGCTTTCTTTGTTGATTTGTCTTTGAGTGCCTTGGAAAGCCAGTTACAGACATGAAATGTAGCCATCTTGTGAAATATTTAGTTATAGGAGCCTTATTTTTTTTTTATCCAAGTATACTTGAAGGAGCCTTTTTTTAAGGAAGAGAAAGTGGGGTGAAAAGGTCACTAGGCAAACTAGTATTTACTGGGAAAATTAATGGACCGAAAAATATTAAGAGTTTTAGGAACGTATTTATAAAACAGTGAATGTGGAGTTAGTTGCCTCAACTAGAGATTCTTTTGATAGATTTGAAAACATTGTGAATTGACATATTGTTGGGTGGGGCTGGGGAAGCTGTCATGATACACATTACAAAATTAGAAGAAGATTGAGTGTTCTAGAAAAAAAAAAAAGATTTCAGAGACTTAGGTACCACGTTAAAGAAAAAAGAACCAGGCAACAGGACCTTGGGGAGTTGAAGAAGTGGCTAAGAAACTGGTGTAGGGTGGGGGGGGGGTTTGGGTTTCCCGGAGAACTGGGCTGGCTAGTCAGTTACTGACTCTATTGTAGGGACAGACTGCATCTAAGGCTTCATGTACACTTGAACTACCTCGACTGCTGGCTGCGGGAAAATGCAAAATGCAGTCGCAATTTTACTGTGATTTTGCCACGATTTTGTGTGTTTTGCGGCTAGTGGTCAAAACGTTCCAATCCTTAACACATTTCTTCCTCGTTGAGTAGGGGGAGGTTAGGGGAGGTTGAACCTCCCCTAACTGCAGCAGGTACTAAACAATCCTAAAAGCCTATGTATACATGGACACATAGGCTTATAATGGTTTGAGTTTAGGAGCTTTGGCAAAAAAAACTCCAAAAGCTCCTAAACTCAAGTTTAGGATCTGGGGAGGAAAGGAGGGATTGCTAAAGAATATAGAATATAGAGAGCAAGGGTCTACAGGGGAACAGGCTATAGAGGGGGTTGAATAGTGGGGGATTGGGGCTTAACCTAGATGGCAAAAAGATATAAAAAGAGTAGTGGCATCAAGATAGAGGTAAAACATTTGTAATAATAGAATATTAAACCCTAATACAAAGCTAAAAAGTATGTTCACAAATGCAAGAAGCCTGACAAACTAAATGGATGAACTAGATCTTCTAATATTCGAGGAGCACTTTGACTTGGTGGAAATATTGGAAACCTGGTTGGCCAGCTCACACGATCGGGCTGCAAACATCAAGAGGTAAACTCTATTTCTGAGGGACATATATGGCAGAAGATGTGGAGGGATATGTACCTGTATGTATGTTAAGATTGATCTAAATGTGAGTTTGAAAGATTATACTGTATCACTAACGAGACAGTCACTACACACTGTAACTTTAGTAAAGGTTGCATTCGGAGGGACATGCTGAGCTTGCACTCCACCAGTCCAGCGTACCTCAGTTACCTCACTCCCAGTAACAAAATGGGGTCCTGTCGAGCTTGTAGCATGGACCTCTTGCATGCTCAATAACTTGATAACGCAGATTCGATCCGGTTGATATTGGATACCAAGCACTAGGGAGGGAACATCAACCCTCCTTGCTACCAGGGGACCTGTCACCTTTACTAGGTACCACGCCTAATGACTGGTTGCTTTGTATCTTGAACTCGTGCTTGGTTACCCAACTACACTCCTTCTCCTTGTCTTGCCAAATTAACTCTTTTGTAGTGTTGTTGTCACATCATACCACTTTTGTACCATAAAGATTTGTTTATTTGTTTTCGGAATTGGTTTACTTTATTAGAATTTGAATCAATTCGAGTTTTCCGAATTTGGTCGAATTTAACTCAATTTGACAGAATTTGGAAAATTAGAATTAATTTGAATTCAAATTCCATTCGAATTGCATTTGAATTGAATTCCGTTCGAAATCTAATTTATTCTTTTAAAAATCAGAATTTTGGAGGATGGTTATATTCTTTCTATTCCTTTCTATTCCATTGTTTTTTTCTATTATTTTCCTTTTATTTTATATTCTTTTCTTATCTATTATATTTTATTTTTTTTCTATTCTATTCTATTCAAATTCGACTTCAAAGTGGATTCCATTTGAAATCAAATTTATTCTATTTCGAAATTCTAATTTTGGAAAGCGGTTATATTGTTATAATCTTTCTAATTTATTCTATTCTATTCTATTGTTTACTCTATGCTATTCTTTGCTTTTCTTTTCTTTTCAAATCAAAATTAGAATTTCGGAAGATAAATATAGTCTTTCTATTCTATTCTATTGTTTTTTTTCTATTCAATTTTTTTCTATTCTATTCTAGTCAATTATATTATTTTCTATTCTATTCAAATCTATTCTTTTCCATTCTATTCAAATTCAAATATATTTTATAAAAATTTTGGGAAATGGTTATATTTTTCTATTCTATTCTATTGGTTTTTGAATTCTATTCTATTCTTCTATTTTTTCTTTTTTTTCTATTTTATTCTACTTGAAATTCGAATTTCAGAAGATGGTTATATTCTTTTTATTTTATTCTATTACATTTTTATTATTTTCTATTCTAATATTTTATTTTCTATTCTGTTTTATTCTGTTCTTTTATTTTCTATTCTATTTTGTTTTGTTTTATTCTATTATTTTATTTTCTATTCTATCCCTTTTTTCATTTCTATTTTTTTCAATTTTTTTTTTCTATTCTTTTATTTTGTGATCTGTTCTGTTTTAAGGGCCATACACACTATAAGATTTTCTGAAGACTTTTTCCTTCAGATTTACCTTTTCTATGTAGTACAAGGGCCTGCCAGATTGCATACAAATTGAAAGTGTTTAGGTTTGACCTCATATTATATGGTTTTGGTAAGTCTAAAGGAAAAAGTCTTCAGAAAATCTTATAGTGTGTATGGCCCTTTACTCTATTCTATTCCATTCCATATTTTTTAGTCTATTCCTTTATTTTCTATTCTATTTTATACTGTTCGGAAATTCAGATTAGATTCGAAAACTATTTGAATTTGAAACTGATTCAAAAACGTTTAAGATTTGATTTGAAAACTATTTAAATTTGATTTGAAAACTATTAAAATTCTAATTTCGTCCGAAATTTTGTTTCGTTATTTTGGATTTGTTTAAAGTAGTTACTACTGTATTTTTTACAATTGTGTACGAATTTCCGAATAACGCAAAATTTGACTGGAATTCAATTCGGAAAGAAACAAACCACACATATCTAGTTCCTGTTTCCTGGCTGCAAGTTAGGCAGCAAAGCCCATGTGGACTGTACACTGTCTGCCTGTTCTGTAGGGATATATACAGAATTTCTAACAGGTTATGGGCCCAGGCATAGCTCTGACACCCACCCAGACACCCAGACATAACCTGCTACAGCAAAAGAAGATACTGTAATAAAAAGAAGACTCCAACAGAATAATAGAAAATGGGCAGCAACACAGTTGCAACAAAGCTTTCATTTGAAAATTTGACAAACCAGAACTAACAGTCTTGTAAATTCAAGATTAAAATGCTGCTAATAAGAGAAGGTATGTGGAAATGTATAAATTAACCACTTACCGCAAAGTGACGTAGGGGTACGTCGGCAGACTTTGCGGTGTTATACCGGGGTGAGGCCTCTAGCTAGAGGTCTCACCCCGGTACCGTTGTTTAGAGCCAGCGGTCGGCTTTCCAGGGGTCCCACCGGGAGACCCGAGCACCCAGCCGGCACGTCCGCCGGCTGGGTGGAGTCCCGAACAAAGCTGGAAGTGGCTTAGATCGGGTCTCCGATGACGTAACCCGGAGGCGGCGTCCATGACGTCACGTCCGGGTTACTCTACCACTAAAGGCGGCAAATTAAAAAAATGAGTGTATTAAAAAATGCCGTTTGCAGTGTTTTGAATACATGGAAGTGTAGTGGAGGGGTCTAGGGTCTTTTAGACCCTCGATCCCTCCATAAAGAGTACCTGTCACTGCATATTGCTGTCACAAGGGATGTTTACATTGCTTGTGACAGCAATAAAAGTGATCAGATTTTTTTTTTTTTTTTTTTTAAACCTGTGATAAAGTTAAAAAATAAATAGGTAAAAAAAAAAATTTTAGCTGCCCCCCGTCGCCGTTAGCTCGCGCACGAAAGAAAACGCATATGGAAGTCGAGCCGCAAATGAAATCACTGTTCAAACCACACATGTGTGGTATTGCCGCCACCGCCAGAGAGTGAGCAATAATTTAAAAAAAAGAGCTACATTCTAACTCTAAACTGGTAACCGTTAAAATTTTTTTAAAGCGTCGCCTATTGAGATTTCTATTGACCGTAGTTTGTCGCCATCCCACGGGTGTGCGTAATTTTAAACTGTAACATGTTGGGTATCTATTTACTCGATGTGACATCATCTTTCACAATATACCAAAAAATGGGCTAACTTTACTGTTTAGTTTTTTTTAAATGCAGTGAAATGTGTTTTTTCAAAAATTTTCAAAAAAAAATGGCGTTTTAAAGACCGCTGCGCAAATACCGCATGACAAAAAATATTGCAATGACCGCCATTTTATTCTCCAGAGTCTTTGCTAAAAAATATATATAATGTTTGGGGGTTCTAAGTAGTTTTCTAGGAAAAAATACTGATTTTAACTTGTAAACAAAAAGTGTCAGAAACACTGTAGGCCTGGGGCTTAAGTGGGTAAGTCAGGCCAGAACACACTTCAGATGAGTGGATAGAGAAAGGCCAAAAAGCTCAGAACACAATCTCTCTTAGCATAGAAGATGATCAAATTGTACATATATGTAAGTGTGAAATGGCTAAAGAAATATGGGAAGGGTTACAAAAGGTGCATGAAATAATCATTGCATTTGATTAGAAAGCCATACTAAACCAAGCTGATGAAAGGCCAGGATATGCAGGATAACATAGGGCACGCCTTGGAAATGTTTGAACACCGAAGAGGTATAGGAGAAAAAACTAAAATATTCTTGTTGCAGCACTATTACTCAGTGGTTTACCAGAAAGTAATGAAATACTTGTTTTAACGGAACCGCAACCCACACTGTACTTGTGGACTTCCGTCAGTACACGGCTTCCTCCCAGTCGTGAACATACAGTAGATATCAGATTTCCCAGCCACCCCATACAAAGCTAGCTGACAACTTAGCTTGTATAGGTTTTGGAACCTTCTCCTTTATTGAACAGTTTCACACGCAATTTATAAACACATGAGCACATCCCCTTCTGATCAGATTACCACACACAGGTCAGGGGTTGCCTGATTACATTATCATATGTAGATGAAATTGTATACAGAAATAGAATTAACCTGAACTAATTATCTAGCCATCTGGACAGAACAATATGTGAGTTAATTAACATTCAACAATGGGACAGACAGGTGTAGCAGAATACATGTCTCACCTCAATACACAAACAATAGGGAGAGCCTGTCTCTGACATTGATGTTCAATACACATTATCATAAGTAAACACAGAACCCATTTGAAGCAATCCAAACCATTAAGTATCTGTCTTTTACTCCCAGTGACGGTGAGTACCGTCACACTTGTCATAGCACTTGATGCACGTCCAGATGATGAACTGACATTGGAATATGCTAAGGGCAAACAGAAAGCATTAATAGTGACGGTGCTTCTGTCACAGAGTCTGCTTTAACCACCTCCAGCCCGGCATATTGCAGAATGACAGCCAGGCTGGGGATCAGTTATCCTTACTGGGCGTCCTATGAACTCCAGCAGGTTAGGGCGCTTGCATGCGCCCCCGATGGCACACAGCATGGCGATCAGTAATGCTGTGTTTTGCTGTGACACACCGCATCTCCAATATTGCTAAAGAGACTATAATGAAGGCTCTTTACCATGTGATCAGCTGTGTCTTATCACAGCTGGTCACATCATAACCAGGAAGTGCCGTTTATCAGCTTTTCCTTTATTTGCGCTGACAAGGCACGGGTAGAGGAAAGCCAATCAGTGGCTCTCCTGACAGGGTGGGTTTCCGCTGATAATCAGCACATAAATTATCAGTGCAGACCCATCAAGGATGTCCACAAGTGCCCACCATGGATGCCAATCCATACCCACCAGGGATTTTAACCAGTGCCCACCAGGGATGCCAATCAGTGCCCATTAGAGATGCCAGTCAGTGGCCATCAGTAATGCCTATCAGTGCCTTCTCATCAGTGCCCATCAGTGCTGCAAATATCAGTGCTGTCTCTCAGTGCCCATCAGTGCCACCTATCAGTGCTGAATATTAGTGCCTCATCATCAGTGCCACCTCATCAGTGCCGCCTCATCAGTGCCCATCAGTGCCACCTCATCAGTGCCCAAAAGTGCAGCCTTATCAGTGCGCATCAGGAGAAAACCTACTTATTTACAACATTTACAAAATTTTACAACAGAAAAAATAAAAAACCCAGTGGTGATCAAATACTACCAAAAGAAAGATCTATGTGAGGGGAAGAAAAATGCTAAAAGTTACATACGGGTACAGTGTTGCATGACCGCGCAATTGTCATTTAAATTGAGACAGCGTTGAAAGCTGAAAATTGGCCTGGGCAGGAAAGGGGTGAAAGTACCCTGTATTGAAGTGGTTAAAGATGAAAAATAGGAATAATAACAGTAACAACAAGAAACACCTGAATGTTTAGAGTGCAAGAAACAAGGTCATTTGAAAGCAGACTGCGGAATCTGGAAAGCTAGATTGCAAAAACAAACTAATCTACAATAGGCCAAAAGTGTGAAGGAAGAAACTGGTTTTGCTTCAGATAATGAATATATTTTTCAATCCAAAAGTCATCTACAATTGTGTGTTGATTCGAGAGCTACGAGTCACATGACAAATGACAGATAAATGTCCACAGCTAATGGGCAAATATTGGAATCAGAAGGAAAAGGGGACCTGTCCTATTTCTCAGAAAGATACCTGTGAAAAATGCCGTCGATGTCCCTGCTCTTGAAACTAATCTTTTAACATTGTAGAAGCTCACAAAACAAGGCAATGTAGTGACCTTCCAAGGTTACAGTTGTACCATCACAAAAGGTGATATCTTACTTGCAAAGGCTAAAATTACAGATTAACTGTATCCGCTGAACTGCAATGAGGTGGTAATACTGCCAAGAAAGAAAGAAATTCCAACTGCCTTCATGCATGGCACAAAGGACTTGGACACAGAAGTCCTGACATAATAAAAACATTAACTGAGAATGACTATGCAAGTGGAATAAAAATTAGTCCATGTGATCAAACTATGAAATGCACCAGTTGTATGAAAGGAAAAATGACAAGAGAGCCTGCCCAAAACAGAGTAACAGCAGAGCTAAGAAACCTCTGGATTTAATTCATGCAGATCTTTGTAGTCCAATGGAAAAGTTGACTCCAGGAAAAAAGAGGTATTCTCCCACTTTTATAGATGATTACTCCAGGTATACTTCACTATATCTGTTACACAACAAAAGTGACGTACCAGAGAAACTTGAACAGTATTTGACTCAAGTAAGCAACACATTTACAAAAAAGCATAAGCACAAATAAACATAAGCAAAATGCCAAGTGTATTGCGCACAGACAATGGAACTGAATATACAGGGGATTCTCAGAAAGCATGAGATAATATTTCAAACTACTGTACCATACAACCCAGAATAAAATGGGGTTGCAGAAAGAATAAACTGTATTCTATGTGAGAGTCAAAGAACCCTGTTGTTTGATGCAGATATGCCGACCACACACTGGGGGAGGCAATTATAACCAAATGCTGTATTTCCACAATCTACTACCAGGAAAATCAACTATGAAATTTCTATATGAACTGTGAAAAGCCCCGAATTTCAACCATCTTAAAAATTTTGGAAGCAAAGCCTATGTGTACATCCCAAAAAAAAAAAAAAAAAACGTACAAAATGGGATGCTTGTGCAAAGGAAGGTATACTTCTGGGGTACGGTGAATCTCAAAAGGTATACAGAATTCTACACAAACAAGGTAACCATCAGTAGAAGTGTAACTTTTGATGAAACTTTGGTGTGTTCAAAATTTCATGTGTTCAAAATTTCATGAACTAACACTTCAAACTGAGGGAAATTCAGCATTGGTACCACATGAAGATAAACAACAATGTGACATAGAAATGAATGCATACAATCTAAATGCTGTAAAATAAGAAACCAGGCCACAAGAGGCTTCAATCAGGAAAATCCACCAGAAGCAATAAAGGCTTTCCAGCCAAACATCTGTCCTATGTTGCTTGCATAGCAATAAATCCAGAGCCAGATTCATGGTATGAGATGCAAAGGCTTCCAACTCATGAGAAACAAAAGTGGATCAGAGCTGCTGATGAAGATTGCAGATGTTTTGACAACACCGCTTTGAAAAAAAACGCTTACAAGAAACAGATATACTGTATAGAACTGAGATCTATAATGGGATAAAAAGGAGTAGTTGTTGAGTGGGGGTGTTGGAATACAATGTTCATTTGTATTTTATTCAAATAACTACATCAATAGCAGTATTTATTACAGAAATTTTCTTCAACCAGTAATGTCAGTGTTTACAAATTTGTAGTTGCATCTGTGAATAAACTCTTCGTCTTTTGTCTGATAATTAAGTTCCTGTTTGCAGTAAAGCCCATGTGGACTGTGCACTGTCTGTCTGTTCTGTAGAGCTGTATATAGAATTTCTAAGTCCATTATGGTATTGTCCACGGCTGGGCTATCTCTGAAAGTCCCCGTGTCTTCGATCCTGCTTCCTCGTACAGATGATTTAAGAAGATCTGACCAAGTAGGGAAACCCTGAGAAGAGAAGCACTCAGGACCTTAGCCTTCTCCCTTTTTATATCACAGGTGGGCCAGCTAGGACCAAAAAGCCCAGGAACAGATCTTCCACAAGTTTTCCCCTTTTTCGGCCTAGGCCAGCCGCTAACTCACTAGAACCAAACACAGTTCAATCTGCCTACACGTGCATAGGTTGCACCCAAATTTTTTTACTGACAGCTAAAAGAAGATGAGCTTTTAGGAAACAAACTGTAATGTCAACCTGATGTCTATGGTTTATGTACTTTAGGTTGTTATTGGGTACATTAACCACTTGCCGAACGCTCACGTTGCGGGTACTGCGGCAAAGTGGCTCGTTATTGTCCAGCAACGTAGACCTACGTCGCTGGACAACGCTCCCGCTGTATTCAGACACAGCGGGAGTCGGGCCAGGGGAGGAGAGGCGGTGATCACCGCCGCTCTTCCTCGATCGTCTGGGATCGAGTGTGGAAATCCACCCACTTGTGTAAACAAAGTGGGCGGATCTCCTATGTGACAGACAGTCACAGATTACAAGATTGAACCTGAACCTGTGATCTGTGTCTGTGTCACACAATCCCCCCCCCCCCCACACACGTCAGGCATACATTTAACCCCTTGATCACCAATAAAGTTAACCCCTTCCCTGCCAGTGTCATTATTACAGTAACAGTGCATATTTATAGCACTGATTACTGTAGTAATGTCACTGGTACCCCCAAAAATGTCAGTTAGGGGTCCGATCTGTCCGTCGCAATGTCGCAGTCCCGCAAAAATAAATCGCAGATCGCCGCCATTACTAGTAAAAAAATAAACAATAAAAATAACAAATCTTTCCCCTTGTTAGTAAATGCGATAACTTTTGCGCAAACCAATCAAAATATGCTTATTGTGATTTTTTTTTATCAAAAATATGTAGCAGAAAAAAATTGGCCTAAAATGTTAAAAAATTTTGATTTTTACATTTTTTTTGGGAATGTTATATATCAGAATGTAAAAAATATTGGTTTGTTTGTGGGGAAAAAAAGGACATAAATTTAATTTGGGTACAGCGTCGCATGACCACACAATTGTCCATTAAAGTAACGCAGTGCTGAATCGCAAAATATAGCCTGGTCAGGAATGGGGTAAAATCTTCCGGTCTTAAAGCGGTTAAAAATACACTCATTCAGGATTTTTTTGTCAAAGACATGTAGCTAAATACATTTTGGCCTAAATATATGACAAAAAATGAATATATTGGATATTTTTTAACTGTCAAAGTAGAAGATGTCAATTTTTTCCCAAAATTTTGGCTCTATTTTTAATAATATCACAAAAAATGAAAAGCGCAGAGGTGATCAAATACCACCAAAAGGAAGCTCCATTTGTGGGGAAAAAAGGACGTAAATTTCGTTGTGGTACAGGATTGCATGACCGCGCAATTGTCAGTTAAAGTCGCGCTTAACTGACAATTGCGCGGTCAATTGCGCGATTAAGTCAATATTATTTTGCCTATTTTTTTGGGGCCCATAGGCCAGTGCCTACTCTCCCTATTTGGTAAACCAGCACCAGTAATAGTGATCATTGTGTAATCAAATTTGCCATAATTTACAAAAAAGAGAAGCATGATGGTATGACAAGCTACCCTCGAGCTGGGATCCTTACTGCACAACATTCAATAACACCACATTTTTGCAACAAAAAGCACACAAGGCAATTTGAAGTGTTTTAAAGATAAAATAAACTAGTGCATTAGTTCTTGTATTCCACTGGGTAACAAGTGTAAAAGAACAATATTAAAACATACTGTATGTGGCTAAATTCTAGTATAAATAAAAACAAATAAATGAGAAAAAATAGGCCTTTAAAATGTACAGCACGTGTCAAACACAAGGCCCATGGGCTGAACCCAACCCACCAAGCATTTTCATGTGGCCCTTGCACCTCTCCTGCAGCTGTGGCTCCCCTATCATCTCCGCCTCAACATTGTATCAGCAGTCAGCGGCAGACAGAAGGGCACAACTCCTCTGGCAGATCTTATGCTTCTCCATGGAGCCGCAGAGAGAATAATCTCTGCCATATTTTTCTACATTTTATGTACTATTTAGTTAGATTTTGCTTGTTAAATTCTTTTAAAAAGGGTGCCAAACCCAAATAATCTTTTACTTGCAAAAAGTTTTTATTTTTCATTAAACAGTGAACCAAAACATGCTCAATTTTCAAGAACAGTACATATCATGAGGGTATCACAAGAGAACACTAATACAATCAGATAGTAACTTAACCAGAATGTTATCATGAGGCAGAGATTAGAACAAAACAGACATGTTGGACCGCAGAAGGGGGAAAAAAAAAAGGGGGGGGGGAGGGAGAAATTCTTTATCATATAGGGGGGCGGGGAAGGCCCTCCCCAGTCCCAGGAGACCCCCATTGGGATCACTAACTGTCTCCAGAGAGAGGGGGGAACCCCCACCACCAGTTTTCAACCATAAAGATGCCGTGAGGCAGGGAAAAGAGAAAAAAAAGGGGGGGGGGGATGGGGGGAAACACAAGACATCTGAAAATATGAGTGCCATAATGTGAAGTGTTAGCAGTTCCAGGGGAAAAACAAGCTAAAGCGACCTCATGGATAACATTCGAAATATATGCAGTAGTGAAAAATCGAAAAGAGTGCGGCCAACAATCAATCAGCCAAGAACAGCGGTCTATGCTTGAAGGGTTCTCAGGATACTGAAAACAAGAAAACAAAAAAAAAGGGAAAAGCGAGAAAGGGGCAAGAAGAAAAGGTGGGATAGGAAGGCTCGTCCTAAACGAGGCAGGGAAGAAGAGAAAAAGGAAGGAGGGGTTATGATAGTGCAGGCAGATCAGAGATTCCCAGCATCTGACGATAAATGACCCGGATAAAGGGGGGTGTTTGTATATACTGCCCAAGGTTCCCAAACTTTCTCAAACGTGTCCTTTTTATCAAGTAGTATACTAGCCAATTTCTCCTGGGTCATGAGCCAGGAAATTTTCCTCTTAGCTGCATTGAAGGAGACTGTATCCCGCTTCCATGACCTAGCCAGAGTCATTTTAGCACCCAGCAGTATGAAAAAAAGAAGTCTGGATAAGTGTTTAGAAGCACGTTCGATGGGAAAGTTTAGGAGGGCTATTTTGGGATTTTGTGGGATAGCGAGGCCCGATATTCTCCGCATTAGATGAAAGATTTTGTTCCAATAGGATCTAATGCGCGGGCAAGACCACCAAGTGTGGAACATCGAACCAGTCATTCCACAATTGCGGAAACATAAGGGAGAAGCGTTGGGAAACATCGAGGCCAATCTGGTCGGGACCCTGTACCACCTGGTAAAGATTTTCACGTTAGCTTCTATCAGAGCAACATTCAGAATACCCCTGTAGGAGCGGAGGAAGCATCGGGTCCATATTTCATGCGAGAATGATTCATTCAGGTCTGATTCCCAGGAGGCAGCATAAGATGGTTTGTCCCCGGCACCCGATAGGGAGGCATAGATAGTGGAAATACCCCCTCTCTGATCCAGAATGTTAGAGCACCAATTCTCATACGGAGTGAGTCGAGGGGGTTCGTGTGTATTGGACCAAATAGAGTGAAGGAATTGAGATATCTGTGTGTGACGAAAGGTTTCAGTGGGGGGCATCTTAAGGAGTTTCGTGCAGTGGCCGTGAGTAAGAGGGCCCATTCGATTAAAAAAATGACCTATTCTAAAGAGGCCTTTGTTGAGCCACCATTTAAAGGCCCCAATATCCAGTCCCGGTGGGAAGTCGGGGTTGTTAAATAGATGGGTCAAGGGTTTCAGGTCGGACGTGAGGGCTGAGAGTTTGTACAGTTTATCGCATAGAGATATGGAGTGTGATAGGGTAGGAGAAAGGATAGGGGGTCGGGTCTTAGGTTTACACCATAGGAGGAAATCAAGCGTGTGATGAGGGGCCGCTTGTCTCTCAATATGCACCCAATCGGGTTTCTGGCCCCTGGAGTATATGATTGAGAATTGGGCGAGTTGAGCCGCCTGGTAGTACCACCATAATAAGGGGAGACCCAAGCCCCCGTCATCTCTCCTACGAAAAAGAGTGGATTGCGGGCAGCGGTGGCCTTTGTTGCCCCAAATGTAGTGAATAATTTTGGATTGTGGTGGTGCCAGTTGCGATTTTTTAAGGCGGATGGGGAGCGACCTAAATAGGTAAAGGATACGTGGCAGCAGGGTCATTTTGACCGTATTGATCCTCCCTATCCAGGAAAGCTCAAGTTTGGACCAAGACTTAATATCTTCTTCCAATTTTCTAAGGGTGCTGGGATAGTTTACTTCATAAAGTTTATCAATCAAGTTAGGTAGGTTGATCCCGAGATAGGGTATGAAATGAGAGCTCCAGGTGAATGGAAAAAAAGTCCGAAGATTGTCTAATGAACGGTGTTGATGTGGAGGCCCGAGATTTGGCCGAACGTGTGCAAGAGTTTGAGAAGGTTAGGTGTGGATGTAAGAGGAGATGTGATGAATAGCAGGATGTCATCAGCAAACAGGGCGCATTTATGTTCTTGGGTCCCGCAAGTTACCCCTTTGATATCTGGTTGAGTTCGGATCGCGATAGCTAAAGTCTCAATAGCTATAGCGAAGATAAGCGGGGAGAGTGGGCAGCCTTGTCTAGTGCCTTTTTTAATGAGGAAAGATGAGGAGTATTGCCCTGCAACGCGGATTTGGGCAGACGGGGTGGAGTAGAGTGACTGAAGCAAGCCCTGGAAATTGGAATATGTAGGGCCACAAGACTGAGTCGAAGGCCTTCCGAAGATCAATCGAAAGGAGGTATCCTTCTTGCGCATGACCACCATTCCACTGAGAGCGGAGGAGGGAGATAATATCAATCGCTCTCCTTATCTGATCAGTGCCCTGTCGACCCGGAATAAAGCCAGCTTGGTCAATATGAACATAGTTAGCGATAAAAGAGGATAATCTGTTTGCTAAGACTTTGGTAAGGATCTTAAGGTCGTTGTTAATTAACGAGATCGGGCGATAGTTTGCTACATCGCTAGGGTCTTTTCTGGGTTTAGGGATAAGCGAAATGGTGGCTGCGTTCAAATCCGGTACTAGGTTATGGCCGTCTCTGAGAGAATTAAAGAAACGGACCATATAAGGTGCGAGGGTGGCATCAAATTTTTTGTAATAAAGATTGGGGAGCCCATCTGGGCCAGGTGCCGAATTAAGTTTGAGGGACTTGAGAACTAGGAGTACTTCGGATTCAGAAATAGGTTTCTCCATAAGAGCAGAGTGTTCTTTGGAGAGAGTGGGGAGGTCCAGCTCCTTAAGAAAGTTGTCTGCATTGGAAGGGGAAATCGGAGGGGCAGAGTAGAGTTCAGAATAAAAGTCTTGAAAGGCCGCCAACACCTTCTGGGGGTGTTGAGTCAGGTCGCCTTGTTTAGTACGGATCTTAGGTATGGAGGTAGATTTTGCTTTGGGATTCAGTTTAGTTGCGAGTCTGGTACCTATTTTGTCTCTAGAGATGTATGAGCGGGCACCCGACCAGCGAATATGTTTTTCCGCTTCAGTCGTGAGGGCAAGATTCAGGGCTAAACGAGAAGAATCGAGTTTAGCGAGGGAGTCTATTGAGGGATTAGCTTTATGCGATTTCGATGCTTCGAGAAATGTGTTCGACAAAGCAGCTACAGCCTGCAAGCGGTCACGTTTCAGCTGGGAAGCTATGTGAATAAGCTTGCCCCTAATCGTGGGTTTATGTGCTGCCCATAGAATTTCGGGTGAGACGTCTCCGGTATCGTTGTCATGGAAGTATGCTTTCAAGGCATCCGTGACAAGCGCACAGTGCGCTGGGTCACTCAATATAGCTTCATTAAGGCGCCACCTGGACGGTTGGCCAGAGCATGATGACCTGGCTAGAGAGAGGTGAACCATGGCATGGTCCGAGAGTGCAGTTTCCCTAATGCTAGCTTTTAAGGCTAGAGGGATCATGGACGTCTTAATGAAAATATGATCTATTCGCAAGTAAATACGGTGTGGGGCCGAGTAATGAGTGTAATCCTTGGTCCGCGGGTTAAGTTCCCTCCAAATGTCTGAGAGATCAGATGAATAGACAGAGCGAGCGATTTTGGTGCTTTGTTTGGGTAAATGTTTATTTTTAGAAAGACCCTTCAGAGAGTGGTCGATGGAACGATCCAGGGCCACATTCGTGTCTCCCCCTAAGATTACAAGTCCCTTGAAAAGAGGCGATAGTGTATCCAACATTTCCTTAAAGAACGTTGCCTGTCCCTTGTTCGGGGAATAATAAGAAATGAAGGTGTATGTGGTGTTATCTATGACGCCAGTGACCAAGAGGTAGCGGCCTTCCGGATCAGCAACCATATTGGACAGAGAAAAGGGTACATTTTTGGCAATACACACAGCCACCCCTTTTGTCTTGGAATCGGCGTTAGCCAAAAAAAAATTATCAAACTTGTGATGAAGAAAGGAAGGTCGATAGCTCTTGGGGAAATGAGTTTCTTGCAGTAGAGTGACATCGACGTGTTGGGAGTGATAGAGTTGGAAGATTTTCCGACGTTTAATGGGAGAGTTCAGACCCTGCGTGTTATGTGAGACTATGGATAGGTGAGGAGGTGCAGAAGTGGATGCCATACTGGACCAGAGAGGAGGACTGCCCCTGGGTGTATCAGAGGACTTACCTTAAAAAAAAGGCGGAGAGGGTCCGAGCAGGATGATCTCCGAGCTGGAGGCGTGATGATAGGTGAGTTCCTGGAATGTGCGTTGTCTGGGAATCTCTTCAGAACCTGGAAAATCTGCGGTAGATGAGGGAAGAGACAGAGGGGGTGAAGAGAAGAGACAGGAAATATTAGACAAAGAGAGCGAGGTTCAAAGCACCAGACCGTGGATGCAGATTGAAGCGCACAGGTGCAAAACCCTAATATAACAAAAACAAACTCAAAAATAAAAAGGGAGGGGGAGAAAGTACCAAAAACAAGTAGGAGACCGAGTTCCCTGGGCTCAGCCGGGTCCGGAAAGTCGCCTCCAAGACCTCGCCTAGGACGCCCAACAGGGGCTCCTAGACAGGAAAAGAAAAGGTTGTCCGAGAGTAGAAGTGGGGTTCTGCTCAAAGACAAGGTGAGGCGCATGGCAGCCGCCCCAGCCAAATTACCTTTGCCGAGAGTGAAAAGAGAAGGGAGAAGATCCCTCCCCCCCTCACCCTTCAATCAGAAAACTATGGACAAAGACCATTCAAAACATATAAACACTTCATATAATGTAGCATCAATGTGAGCGGAAAGGAAGAGAGCACACCAAAAGGGGGTGGGGGTAGGGGGATAGGTAGCACCCCTGTGAGTACCGGAGTAGAGCCCCCCCCCCAATCGATGCACATGGGAGGGCATGAGGAGTCGGAAAACAAAGGTGAGGGGAGGGGAAGGAAGAGCAGGATGGGAAAGATTTCAGGGGAGGTAGAGGGAGAGGGGAGATGGAGTAGGGAGGAGGGGAAAGGCAGGGAGCAAAGGGTGGGGAGGGAAATATAGCACAACCCTGTGCTAAATGGTACCCGCTAGGGGAGGTATAAATCTAACAAGAGAACAAGAGCCAGAGTCCCGTAGGCGAAAAGCCTGAGACAAGGTGCCACGTTAGGCAAAAAAAAAAGGTGGAGCCGGGAGATATTAGCCCCCCAAAAAAAATAAAGTGTCCTCAGGGCGGTCTGGCTTCTCGTGATCGCTTGGATTGCTGGTTAACCCACGATGGAATCACGGGGCTGGTAGGAGAAGGTCGTTTGGGAGCTGCAGTTCCTTTATGTTGACTCGCAGAAAGCTGTCCTTGGGAAAGGAGACCCAGTTGGAGCATAATCTTCTCACCATCCGGAAACGAAGAAAAACCATAGGACTTGTTGCGGTAGGAAAAAGTCAATCTGAAGGGAAAGGACCAGCGATAAGTGATATTCTTCTGGGTGAGAATCAGTAGTAGCGGCTTCAAGGACCTCCGTTTCTGGATAGTGTAAGGAGACAGGTCCGCAAAGACCTGAATGGGGGACCCCTGAGTGGAAAGCTGATCCATATTGCGTGTGAGCCTCATGACTTCCTCTTTAATTGCATAAAAATGAGGCTTAACAACGATATCTCGAGGAAGTCCATCAGCTCTTGGCGACTGGCTGGCTCTATGGGCCCTATCCAGCTCTAGGCGGTGTTCAGGAATGCCAGGCATCAGTTCTTTCAGAAATGTACGAACCGCAGAATGAGTATCCTTAACTGCTTCCGGGAGCCCCCGTATACGGAAGTTATAACGCCTAGACCGATTTTCCAGATCGTCAATTTTAGACATGGCGTAGTCAAGTTGATCTTGTAACACTTGAATGTGGGATGAGTTCTGATGCATCCGAGCAATGGTCTGGTCTGATTTCTTTTCAATTGCATCAATCCGTGATCCTAAGTGGAGTATGTCTTGGTGAATAGAGGTGGTGATCTGTGTGGCATTCAAAGCAAGACCCCTGTCTAACATCTTGGAGAAGGAGGCCATCATAGAAGCAAAGTCAGTGGGACATGGGGAGAGGCCCTGTGCTGCAGCAGCTTTTGGCTCAGGGCTGTAAGTGTAGTCTCCCAGAGGTGTCAGAGCGAATTCCCCCAGGGTGTGCTCTAGGAGCGATTCTGTGGACGCCGGGGACGGGTAGGGCTGTCCCCCAATACCCACAGGGAGGGCAGATGGGGTGCGCAGAAGGGGTGCAGGCTGGTCCTGATCCGCTATGGAGTCCGAGGGAGCCGCTGAGGTGCCCGCGCTGTGCGGGTTGGGAGCCGCCATCTTGTATGCCTCAGGCGTCCGCAGGCCGGGATCGAATTGAGGCATAAGATCCCTCCTTGCGGGGACTCCGGACATCAGAGGTGTGGGAGCGGAGGTTCCGCCGTACGATGATGGGCGCAGGGAACGGTGTGGTATGGTAATCGGTCTTTGTCCCCGATTCAGCGGCTGAGGCGGTGCGGAGCTCCGAGATCAGTCCTCCATCTCGGAGCAGACGCACATGCGCACCCCCAAATAATCTTTTAAGCAAACAATTTACAAAAAAGGATTGAAATATATACCAGGGAACTACAGAACTGTCAGCCTAACATCAATAGTATGTAAGGTATTTCAAGGAAAGGTATCTTCACTCTATACGGAAATTTGTTTGTGATTGAGGTATCATATATGATAGCCAGCATAGATTTATGAAAGATCATTCTTGTCAGACCAACCTGTTATCATCCTATAAGGAAGTAAGTGAGAAATTGGATTGGGGACATGGGTTTATCAAGATTTTTTTTAGATTACTAGATTTTGGTATTAACAAAAAATATAAATGTAAAACGTCATTAAAAATAAATTATTTGCTAATTCACCTGGACCAGAGCTTTCCAAACGTCGGCCCATAGGCCACATGCAGCCTGCTGTAAGATTTTATCTGGTTTATAGCTAATGTGCACAGTCTCTGCTCTGATGTAAGGCAGTATGTGGACTCTGAAGGGGACCCTGATGTAAGGAGGGAATCTGAGGTAAGGGTAACTCTGATGTAAATGGGACTCTGATTGGGTTCTAATGTAAAGGAGACTTTAATGGAGAAACCCATGTAAAGGTGACACTGATGTGTACTCTGATGTAAGGGGTACTCTGATAGGGGGCCTGACTCTGATGAATGTATTGTTGTTCAATCTTTAATAATAGCTCAAGTTTACTTAGATTTGTTTTGCTTTGTTTTACAGAATTTCTGAATCTAATCGTGCTCATTACAAAAAAAAAAAGTAAAACTAATTTATTCATTTAAATGCATTAATTTGTTTGTAAAATGGATGTTTTTCAGCCTGCAAATATGTGTACAATATTCAATGTGGCCCTCATACTGAAATGTTTGGAGACCCTCGACCTAAAAAATGACAAAAAACAAGGAATACATAAACAAACATACTAAACAATAACAGTGTGAAAAGTAAATTCAATATTCAATAGTAAAGATCTAAGGTCATGATTATATAGATTTAGCACCCTCCTAGGTGGGTGCTAGGAAAGGCATATGGGTGGCCCTGTCTGCTTATCAGGGGGGCATTAATTGTTCAGCTAGTCTGTCATGTGTTCTCAGGTGTGCCTGTTGAGCTTGGGGAGTCTGCCCACTGGGTTCAATTAGGACTCTCATTGGACAGTGGAGGAAACCTGACCAATAGCACACCAGGGTTTTTATCTATCCCAGAGGGCAGAATATGCCACAATGCATCCTGGGATGTGATATAAGTCTAAGGGGAGCACATGACAGGGTGTCTTTGGCGGAAAGCAGAGTCCCAGGAGGGGGGTGACATCTGTCTCTCCTCCTACTAGCATAGGGAAAGGTGTCCTTGGCTGTCGTCCTAGAGGAAGGAAGGTTGAGCTGAGCTGCAGAGAGGGATGCAGAGTACTGAGGACCATGTGGAGCTGTTGGGGTTGGACTTTTCAGGAGTCGTGAGTAATATGAACTGCCCCGGGGTCTGCCTAGGATAGGAGACCACTCCAGGAGGTCAGAGGGATCCAGGAGCCAGCTAACCAGGAGGAAGCTTAGAAAGGGGGTGCCTGAGTCTAAGCCCTGAAGAGAATTCAGTGAGAGAGGGTGTCGGTATGGGCCCTGAAGTGTTAAGAGTTGCAGCAGTGTTACAAGTAGCTACCTCAGCCAGGAGGGCTAAAGGGAGCTGTGCAAAAGGACTTTGTGTCACCAGGGAGTGTCAAAGTCAGTTCATTGTTAACAAGACAGCAAGTCAGCGGTAACAAGTGCCAACTGACCGGCATTCAGCCAGTGTCAAGTCAGCGTCAAGAGGCATTTATCTCAGTTGTCCAATTACATTGTGTATAGTCGAGCCAGAGGAGTATCCCACTCATTCCCTTCTCCCATCCAAGTTCCAAAAATAAATACAAAAACCAAAGGTGCTGGACTGTTTCTTGTCTCAGTGCTCACACTTGGAGAACATGCTTAAATGTGCTGTTGTTACTAGCGGTAACCCTGGCAGACCCACATCCAGCACAAAGGCTGGAAATCCTGCTACGTAATGTTCAGAGGATAAGATCTATATCTTGTTAAAAATAATGAGAGAATAAGATAATAATATTTTTACTATAGGTTATAAGAAAACGGTGTTTTGCAGCTGGGCGACAACGTTATATCATGCACCTCATCCCCAAAGTAATATAAACAAGAAAACAAGTATGTGATGGGATTATAGCGGTGCCAAGAAATATAGAAAGCAAGCAATTAAAATGTACATGTTTTATTTAGAACATGGTTAAAAAATCTATTTGTGAAAAAGCAATTATTCACACATGCCAATTCGATAGTCACAATTACATATTGCATAAGTGGTTGTGGTATATTGTTTTATCCTGACATGTTTCGCTGATGTTGGCTTCTTCAGGGAAATTGATAACCAGTCAACCAGAAAAACAAAGACATATATGCAACATAATCAGTTATTAAATGTGACAACATAATATGGTACATATCCTTACAATTGTGTATGTTCATAGTTATTTGTTCATATTCATTCTTTCCCAAATATTCCAAACTTACCTAGTGGACCACTACTGCGAGCCTGCTACTCCATCCACACCTAATGGGGAAGGGGGTAACATTCTGACTACAGGAGGCACAAAAAGGAACAAGCTAGAATATGTGAGAGATAAGCATTGCATCTACATATATAAATACCTGCATAGATATGTATACCCATATAAATGCCTTTATATGCTGGAGCACCACATATGCACTATAGCCTATTTATTTAGTTACATGTACTTTGTACATTATGCAGCAAATAGGTCTTTTATATTTTTATGACATTGGATCACTATTTTTTTCCTTTTCTTCCCTATTCCAGTTTTGCTTCTGGCAGTCAATATAACATCTAGGCACCCTCGCGTTAAGTCATATTATATATATATATATATATATATGTGTGATTAACCGCTTTAAGACCGGAAGATTTTACCCCATTACTGACCAGGCCATATTTTGCGATTCGGCACTGCATTACTTTAACGGAGAATTGCGTGGTCGTGCGACGCTGTACCCAAATTAAATTTATGTCCTTTTTTTCCCCACAAATAGAGCTTTCTTTTGGTGGTATTTGATCACCTGTGCGGTTTTTACTTTTTGCGCTTTAAACAAAAAAACTATTTTGAAAAAATAACAATATTTTTCACATTTTTTTTTATATAAAATTCCCCCCAAAAAAATGTTAAAATCAAAATTTTTTAACATTTTAGACCAATTTGTTTTTTTGCTACATATGTTTGCTAAAAAAAAATCGCAATAAGCGTATTTTGATTGGTTTGCGCAAAAGTTATCGCAGCTACTAACTACGGCAAAGATTTATGTCATTTTTATTGTTTTTTTTTTTACTAGAAATGGCGGCAATCTGCGATTTTTTTTGAGGGACTGCGAGATTGCAGCGGACAGATCGGACCCCTAACTGACATTTTTGACACTTTTGGGGGTACCAGTGACATTACTGCAGTAATTAGTGCTATACATATGCACTGTTCCTGTAATAATGACACTGGCAGGGAAGGGGTAAACTTTATTGGTGATCAAGGGGTTACATGTATGCCTGGTGCTTACTGACGTGTGTGGGGGAGGGGATTGAGTGACACTGGCACAGATCCAAGGTTCAGCTATGCTGAATCCTGTAAACTTTCCCTGCCTGTCACATTTGTTTACACAAGTGGGCGGATTTCCTCACTTGATCCCCGACGATCGGGGAAGAGTGGCGGTGATCACCGCCGCTCCTCCCCTGGCCCGACTCCCGCTGTGTCTGAATACAGCTGGAGCGAGCCTCCGGTGGCGCGCGCATAGCCCACAAGGGGAGGAGTCCAGCGACGTAGGTCTACGTCGCTGGACGATAACGAGCCACTTTGCCACAGTACGATCCATGTTAGCGGTAGGCAAGTGGTTAATCTTAATAGGCTAACCAGCCATTTGTTGGACATATACTATATATGTCCATGATATATGCTTATCTAGACATATTGTCTATTCTAGCTTGGTCCTTTTTGTGCCTTCTGTAGTCACAAGGTGGCCCCCTTCCCCACTGGATGTGGATGGTGTAGCAGGTTTGCAGTAGTGGTCCACTGGGTAAGTTTGGAATATTTTTACTATGTTATAAAAAAAGGAAGGCCAGCATGGCAACCAGACAATTAGCCTTTTCAACAAAGGTCAGCTATGACAGCCTACACATTTCTTTCAACATACTGTAGGTTTCCTTTAAAGGGATTCTCTAGTGTATTTTTAGGAAGCACGTAAAATAATTATTTTTACTGTGTATGTTTAGTGGGTGATGTCATTGTCAACCTCCCTAGCATAGTGCCCTGCCTTCACAGTACAATGAGGCAGACAGAGGTGTTGATGTTATCATGCTAGCATGGCCTTCTGGATCATGAATCACTTGCTCTCCATAGCAATTGTTCACACACATAGACACACTCCTAAACCTTGTGGACAATCTTCCTAGGAGAGTTGAAGCTGTTATAGCTGCAAAAGGTGGGCCAACTCAATATTGAACCCTACGGACTAAGACTGGGATGCCATTAACCACTTTAGCCTCGGAGGATTTTCCTACTTAATGACCAGGCCACTTTTTTGAACTTGTCACTGCGCAACTTTAACTGACAATTACGCAGCCATGCAACCCTGTACCCAAACAAATTTTACGTCCTTTTTTTCCCCACAAACAGAGCTTTCTTTTGGTGGGTTTTGATCACCTCTGCGCTTTTCATTTTTTGCGATATTAATAAAAAAAGAGCAAAGATTTTGCGAAAAAATTGACATTTTCTACTTTGACAGTTCAAAAATATCTAATATATTCAATATTTGTCATATATTTAGGCCAAAATGTATTTAGCTACATGTCTTGACAAAAAAATTCTCAATGAGCGTATTTTTAACCACTTTAAGACCGGAAGATTTTACCCCCTTCCTGACCAGGCCATATTTTGCGATTCGGCACTGCGTTATGTTAACGGACAATTGCACAGTCGTGCGACACTGTACCCAAATTAAATTTATGTCCCTTTTTCCCCCACAAATAGAGCTTTCTTTTGGTGGAATTTGATCACCTGTGCGATTTTTAATTTTTTTAAAAAAGAGCGACAATTTTGAAAAAAAAAAAACAATATTTTTCACATTCTGATATAAACATTCCCAAAAAAAAATTTACAAATCAAAATGTTTTAACATTTTAGGCCAATTTGTTTTCTGCTACATATTTTTGGTAAACAAAAATCACAATAAGTGTATTTTGATTGGTTTGCGCAAAAGTTATCACGTTTACTAACTACAGGAAAGATTGGTCATTTTTATTTATTTATTTTTTTTTTACTAGTAATGGCGGCGATCTGAGATTTTTTTTGTGAGACTTCAACATTGCGGCGGACAGATCGGACCCCTAACTGACATTTTTGACACTTTTGGGGGGACCAGTGACATTACTACAGTAATCAGTGCTATAAATATGCACTGTTACTGTAATATTGACACTGGCAGGGAAGGGGTTAACTTCATTGGTGAGCAAGGGGTTAAATGTATGCCTCATGCTTACTGACGTGTGTGGGGGGAGGGGGTTGTGTGACACAGACACAGATTGCGGGTTCAGCTATGCTGAATCCTGTAATCTGTCCCTGCCTGTCACAGACAGATTACGGGCGGATTTCCTCACTCTTTCCTCGATGATTGGGGAAGAGCGGCGGTGATCACCGCCTCTCCTCCCCTGGCCCGACTCCCACTGTGACTGAATACAGACACGCACGCGCCACTGAGAGAGGGAGGAATCCAGCGACGTAGGTCTACTTAGCTGGACCCAGCCGAGCCGCAGTGGTTAAAGTTCATGTGTGTTTAAAGCCAGGCATCCCAATACTTTTGGTAATATAGTGTACTGTAAATACCAGAGTTTGTGGACTCTATAACTTTTCTACAGACTAAATAATATACACTGATTTGGGTTATTTTCACCAAAGAAATATAGCAGAATACTTTTTTCGCCTACATTTATGAAGAACAATTATTTATTTGCAAAATGTTATAACAGAAACAAAGAAAAATGTGTTTTTTTTTTTTTTTTTAGGCTGTTCAGTCTTTTTTTTTTTTATCTAGCAAAAAATAAAAACCCAGTGGTGAATAAATACCACCAAAAGAAAGCTCTATTTGTGTGAAAAAAATGATAAAAATGTTGTTTGGGTACAGTGTTGCATCACTGCGCAATTGTTAATCAAAGTGGGACAGAGGTGAAAGCTAAAAATTAGCCTGGGCAGGAAGGGGTAAAAGTGCCCGATATTGAAGCGGTTAATATCACTTTAACTCTCCTTACTATATATTCTGGAAGCTTCTTACAGAAGCAGGTGAGAGAAATCAAACAACCGACTAGGAAACCCTGACCAGACAAAAATAATAGATCACTGCTCTACTCTCCACTCCAAAAACGAAATTTAAAGTGGAGTTCCACCCTATTTTTATACTTACCTCCATCTTCTCGCTCCGGGTCACCTGAAAAAGAAATGGATAATCGCATATTTTTTTTTTTTTTACTTACCTCGTAGCGAAGAAAAAATACTTACCTTACTTCCTTCTTCCTCCTTCCTCGGCCGCGGCCCGTCGTCACTTCCTGGCTCTGCAATGATTCCTGGGAGCTGAACGTCATAGCTCCCAGGAATCATTGCGCCTGCACCGGCCCCGACGTCAGTTCCGGGTCGCGCGCGTCATCCCCTTCTAAACAGCTACTGGGCATGCCCAGAAGCTGTAGAGGGATGACGCGCGCGACCCGGAAGTGACGTCGGGGCCGGCGCAGAGCATCGTGGGACCAAAGAAGGCGGAAGAAGACGCCGAAGGGGATCTCGCTGGCTTCAAGCTGCCCACATCTGAGATGGCAGCGCTGGACAAGACGTTTGCAAGGTAAGTATTTGTCCTAACAGGTAAGTGCAACCCGGGACAGATCAGAGGCTAGCCATTGTGGAATGTACTAGCCCTGACTGTCCCGGGGGTATTAAAAAAAAAAAAAAATCCAGGGTGGAACTCCGCTTTAACCTAGCAGCCTAATTAGAGGAGGGTGGAACAAACATTTTCTGAAAGCAAAGGCCCTGGAGAATACGATGGGGACTGATGCAAATTTTTTATGTCATCTTTGCCCAGCCGTTTATCAATCACAAATTTTCAGGTAAAAAACACTAAAATTAAATTTAGTGCCTGCAAAGGCAATATAATACCCAATGTTTTGGGTAAAATATAAAATAAAATATAAAAGATGATGTTGAATCAAGTATATAGATACCAAACATGACCAGACTCAAAACTGCTCGTGCCCGTGAAATGGCAACAAACTACAACACCTCATTTTTTATAGGTGACACTATAAAAGCCTTTATGGGCTATCATTTTAGAGTTAATTGTGAATGATGGCTCTAGAATTATTGCTATAACTCTGACGTTTGCAGTGATACCCCACATGTGTGGTGCATTCACTGTTTACATACACAGAAGGGAGCAAAGTTTGCATTTGCATGCGCGCGTGATAAGGGAGAACGTGGTGCTTTTAAAGTATTTTTATTTTATTATTTTTCTTTTTTTTCAATTGTTTAACCATCTCCCGCCCGCCGTATAGACAAGCAGGTGGCTCTCTTGTTCTGGGACGATGTCATATATGTTTCCCTGGGACGTAAACAGCTGGCTCTTTACCCAAGCTTTCCTTTCCTCCAGAGTGTGAGGAGAGAAGAGATGATCAGCGGCAGTTTCTCACAGGGGAGACCTGTGCTTATAATCGGCACTGATCATCAGTGTCAAAAAAAGGCCAAGAAAAAATTCAAGAAAAATTCCAAACTCTACTTACCGACCAGCCTGTGACCAACCAAATTGACCTGTCTAACAGTATGCATTAAAAACAGGAGTTTAGTACTGTTGATATATTGGTTGGACAAGTCAGTTTGGTTGGTCACAGGCTGTTTGGTAAGTAGAGCTTAGAATTTTCCTTGGATTTTTCCTTGGCCTTTTTTTTAGATATAGTGCTCTCCAATACTCCTTGCTGCAAAGGCCAGTTATCGGTGGGGGCAGAGGCGTAACTAGAGCCTTCAGGGCCCCGATGCAAGAAACCATGAAGGGCCCCCCAGATCCCTGGCCGGGGCCCTTCCCTTCAAGCCCAGGGCTCTTCCCACTAATCCTGGGGCTCTTTACTCTCGTTGCATGGCCTTTTATTACGGTCCCGCAGCAGGATCCTTTCACAAGTTCTGCAGTGGGCTCCCTTCCTGCAATCTTGGGGCCTCCCCACAGTGGTGCAATGCCAGGGCCCGGTCGCAAGTGTGACTTTTGCAATCCTGGAAGTTCACCCACTGGTTTGCTACTGGGCCCCCTGGAGCATGGGGCCCGGTAGCAATCGCAACCCCTGCAACCCCTGTAGTTACGCCCCTGGGTGGGGGCACTGGCTAATTTTTTGTACTGTTGACATATTGGTCAGGCAATACACCGACACCTTTGCGGCCAGGCCCGTCCCGTCAAGGCAGGCAAAACAAGCAATTGCTTGGGGCCCCAAGACCCCAGACACAGACTGACATTATCCCAAAAACCCAAAACACAAACGCCGTGGCCGCGCGCCGCGCCTCACACACAGGCCGGCCTCACACACAGGAGGTCCGGGACAGGCCGGCGGGCGCGCAGTGCGCACCAGCCCCGCCCCAGCCTAGGCGGCCTAAAGTGAGCACGGGAGTGGCACCACCCCACCAGGCCCACGAACTTCGCCAGAGAGAGACACACCACGAGTCATCACATCCTTCTCACAAACGTGGACCGGACCAGGCCAGCAACAGGTATGATCACACTGACAGTCTGTCACTCCATTTTTTCGTGCAAAAATTGGACCAATTGGGAACAATACCTACCTGTTAACAGACAGCTGGATAGTCCCATAGCATAAGAAAAAAGTCTCCCTGGTATCATCTAGGGCACATGGTGGGGGAACAGGAGGAGCGATAATATCTGGCAACTTGTTGTATAGGGGTCACTTAAGTTTAATGAAAAATATAAAGCTTAGCTGTATAAGATGATCAGAGATCTTAGTGGATACCAGTCTGCCTCCAACAGTTTTTAGATAATTTGCACATGTTTGTGAGAACTGAAAAATGTTAATGTGAGTGTGTGTATGTAAGTATGTTAGATTTAGTTATTGTGCACTTTTTAATGTATATTTGATTTTATGGTACAGTGGTGTTTTTTGTAAATGTTCAATTGTTGAAAATGTTCAAATTTCAAATATTTTTTTAAGCAGAATTTGGACTGTACTCATTTTTTATTTATATAAAGTGTGGGTGAACTTAAACTGTATGGCTATGCTGTGGTTCCTGTAGGCTTTGCGTGTGTGTGTGTGGGGGGGGGGCCTCCATGTCCATTTTGCTTGGGGCCCCCAAATTCCTTCAAACTGCCCTGTTTGCGGCCATAGTGCTATATGCTGGGTGTTTAGTGTGCCCCTGTACCTTTAGAAAGAGTGGGCTTCCTCTAGCCTATCTGCTCTCTATCTATCCAGAATGCATGTGCTTTCACTGTGGAGTCTCCTAAAAGTTAGCGATAGGGACTACAGGTAACAGGGTACCTTGATTGGCCTGTAGCTTACTCATGTATTTGCAAATGTGTGCAGACTAAACCCCTGTTTTTAACACATACTGTTAAACAGGTCACTTTGCTTGGTCGCTAAGTAGATCTTGGAATTTTCCTTGGATTTTTCCTTTTTTTGACATATGTTGCCCTCCAATGTTCCTTGTTGCAAAGGCCAGTTATAGTTGGGGGCACTGGCTAATTTTTTGCACACTGATCATCAGTGCCCTGATGATCAGTGCAGACCCAACAGTGCCCAGCAGTGATGCCAGTCAAAGGCCCAGCAGGGATGCCAATCAGTGCCCATCAGCAATTCCAATCAGTGCCCATCAGTGATGCCAATCAGCGCTGCCTTTCTGTGCCCATCAGCACCTGCTTATCAGTGCTGCCCATCAATGCCCATCAGAGCCGCCAATCAGTGCCCATCAGTGCCGCCTATCCATGCCACCTATCAGTGCCCAAAAGTGTTGCCTATCAGTGGCAACCAGTGCCCCCTATCAGTGCCGCCTATCAGTGCCCATCAGTGCAACCTAATAGTGCTTATCAGTGCTGCAGATCAGTGCCGCTTATCAATGCTGCATATTAGTGCCTCCTCATCAGTGTCACCTCAACAGTGCCCATCTGTGCAGCCTCATCTGTGCACATCAGTAAAGGGGAAGAAAATACATTTTTGTACGAACTTCCCTGTAAAATCCTTTTCTCTAAAGTTCATTGACAGGCGCAGCTCCATTTTCTTTAGACCATTGGGTTATGCTCCTCCTATCAGGAACAGGCACTAGGTAGGAAAAAATTTTACCACACCTATGGGGCTGTCCCTGCAGGCATAACCCCACACACTCTGCGCAAACCATTTATAAAGAATGCAAGGCAAATCCCTTGGGATGCTTGGGGTTGGGACAGAGTGAGGGCAATACAATGTCTTCATTCAGATGAAAATCAGAAACCACCTTAGGAAGAAACTACTTATTAGGCATGAATCAGCCGATACTGACCCCAAGGAGCCACCAGGGCGTCTGTGGGGTCGTCCAGAGGACCTGACTACGAGCCTCTGCACCTTTTTGTTGAGAAGAGAAGCAAACAGATCGACCTCGGGTGTCCCCCACCGAGCACACAGGAGATGAAAAACCTCCGGATGTAGGGACCACTCCCCTTGATCCAACACCTGACGACTCAGGTAATCCGCTTGCCAGTTCTCCACACCCAGAATGTGCACAGCAGAGAGGGCTGGAACAAACATTTCCGCCAAGACACTTTTTGCGCCCCTCTGGTGATTGATGTAAGCCACAGCCATGGCATTGTCTGATTGAATCGGAACAGGACAATCTTGCAGACGAGTCGTCCAGTGATTCAGACAAAGCTTTATTGCTCTGAGCTCCAAAACATTTATCGGTAGTTTGGACTCTTCTACCGACCAGGTTCCCTGGGCACAGAGCTTCCCCAGCACCCTGCCCCAGCCTGACAGGCTGGCATCCGTGGTTACCATCATCCAAAACCAACGGGAGGAAAGACTTGCCCTGGCGTAGTGCTGGAGACTGAATCCACCAAAACAGAGCAGACTTTGTGTTGTGGCTCAAACGAATCAAAGAGTCCAAGGACTTTGGATCCTTGTTCCATTTTAAAAGAATCTCCCTTTGTAAAGGTCTTGTATGGAACAGAGCAAATGGAACTGCCTTGAAGGTTGATACCAGCAGACCCAAGGCCCGCATGCAAGTCCGCAGTGAAGACAGATTGTTTGCCAACAACAACCGAATTGCCCCCTGCATCTTTTGCAGCTTGTCCAGGGGAAGAAAGACCCTCGCCAAAGCGGAATCCAGAGTCAGGCCCAGATAATCCAGTCTCAAGGAAGGTATCAGGGCGGATTTGTTGAAATTGATGGTCCACCCGAACTCCTGCAAGGTTTTGACAGTGATTGTCAGGTCGATCATCAAGGCTGAATAGGAGTCCGCTCCCAACAGGAGATTGTCTAAGTACCCCAGTACCACAATCCCCCGTTAGCGCAGCAATGCCAACACTGGTGCCAACACCTTGGTAAACACATTGCGAGCAGAGGCCAGAACAAATTGATAATGCTCTTCTGCTACTGCAGAGCAAAGAAACCCCTGGTGCCCAGTGTAAATAGGGATGTGTAGATATGGATAAGCATCCTTGATATCTATGGAGGCTAAGAAGTCTCCCTGGTGCAGTGACGCCACCTCTGTTCGAATGGATTCCATCTGAAACTTCTTCACCCGCACAAAGTGGTTCAGGGCCTTGAGATCAAGGATTGGCCGTACCTTGCCCTCCTTTCTGGGCACAGTGAACAGGTTTGAATAAAATCCTTGAAAGCGTTCCTGAGAAGGAACTGGTACAATCACTTCTTGCGACAGCAGATCATGTACCACCCCCCACAAGTCCCTTAACCGGTCTGGAGATAGGTGAAGATTGGACGGCAAGAACATGTCCAACGGTTGAGATCGGAATTCAATCATGTACCCCGATCAGGTCAGTTTGTGAACCCATTTGTCCTGAATCAAGGAGGTCAATGGTTCCGGAAAGAAGCAAAGATGTCCCCCCACCCCAGAAATGGGTTAGGGCTCCCCTTAATGCAGATGAAGATTTATCAGCCGATCCAGACTGGCAGGACTAAGATTTTCCACACCATGGTTTCTTGGAACCCCCAGTACACCTGAACGGTTTGCCTTTGTCTTGCGACCCGGAGGTACAAAAAAGACGCTTATGAGCAGTAAAGAAGGGCCCCCGTCTAGGACGTGGCGCCTTTCCCTTAGAGGATTGAGGAAGAAGAGTACTCTTACCCCTTGTGAGACCTTTGATCAGCTCATCCAGAGAGGATCCAAACAACCTCTCCCCTGTGAAGGGAAGATCAGTCAAGGCCTTTTTGTAAGCCTGGTTAGCAGACCAGCTTTTTAGCCACACCATGCGCCTAATAACAGTCCCCACTGCCGACACTCTGGCCACTAGGGGAGCCACATCCAGGGACGTATCACACATGAACACCAGGGCTTGAGCTAACTGGTCTATTAGTTTCAGCACCGCAGGGGGGAGCCGTTCAGCTTCCAAGTTATTTTTAACCTTCCTGGTGGTCTGATTATGTACAGATTTCTGTGCTAAAAGCGGTACATTCTTTTGCATGGAAATCTGTTGTTTTACATTTTAAAACTCACCTTCCCCTGCGTCCTCCTGCTGTGTGCTTGGCCGATGCCGGCACCTGTCTTCCGCTTCCATTCCCTGTGAGCGTTGCGATGCAGGTTATGGAACCGGCGGCAATCTAAAAAATGTAAAACGTACACTAAATGATATGATACAAAGTACACTAAATGATATGATACAAAGCTGTGATCCTAACGGATTACACTGTATTATGCCATTTCACCACAGGATTGCACCTGGTGACTTTTCCAGTGCCCTGCCTGTGCTTTTCCAGTTCTTTGTGCCTGGAAAATTGAGAACGACCATGGCGTCCAAAAAGCGCTTTTAGACGAACTGGAAAACAGCGACAGCGAAACTGAGTTACTTAAGGAACTGAGCGATAGCGATTTGTGGGAAAATTTGTCATCAGGTACGGAAAGTGACGATAGCGATGATTCAGATGTCTCCTTCTGGCACATAGCTCCCTTGGAAATTCTGAAGAATCATTTGATATACTTCCCAAATTCCACAAGCTATGTGCCAGAAAGAGACATCAGAATCGTTGCTGTCGTCACTTTCCGTACCTGATGACAAATTTTCTCACAAATCACTATCGATCAGTTCTTCAAGTAAATCAGTTTCGCTGTCACTGTTTTCCAGTTCGTCTAAAAGCGCCTTTGCGCAAAAAGAACGCTTTTTGGACGCCATAGTCGTTCAAAATTCTCCAGACGCAAAGAACTGGAAAAGCACAGGCAGGGCACTGGAAAAGTCACCAGGTGCAATTCTGTGGTGAAATGGGATGATACAGTGTGATCTGTTAGGATCACAGCTTTGTATCATGTCATTTGTGTTTTTACACTTTTGAATTTGCTGCCGGTTCCACCCCCCTGCGTCGCAACGCTCGCAGGAGGGAACCAGAAAGCAAGTGCTGGCAATCGGCCATGTACAGAGCGGGGAGAGACTGTCAGGATGCCGTAGAGGATGGCGGGAAGGACGGTGGGGGAGCGCAGGGAAGGTGAGTAACGTTGCGGGTTATTCCCGAGTGTGGCTCGGGGTTACCGCTTTTGGTACTGAAAGTTAACCCTTAGCCACACTCAGGAATACCGCCAGGGAGGTTAAGTAACTTCACTCATTTAGTAACCGTCTGTGACACCAGAATGTTCACAAAAATAGTTTTCAATATGCAACCTGCTATCAAATGTAGGTGATTGGAAAGAGACTCCACCCGTCTATCCACGGGGTCCGCAAAAGTCAGTGATTCCTCCACCGGGAACCACAGTAGACTTATTCAGCCTGGAAATTGAGTGATCCACCTTCGGTGGCACAGTTCACCTAGTGGATACTGCATCTGCAAAAGGGTAACGGCGTTTAAAACGCTTAGGCACCACCAGCATGTGCTTGATGTGCCGCCATTGTTCATCCACAATGTTATGAAACATTTCAGGACAAGGGAAAACCTTGCCCAATTTATGGGATTTGGGGGAGCCAAAAGACACCTTCGTACCCGACACTGTAGATTCATCAGCCATTTTTAAGGTTTCCCGCACTGAAACTATAAGGGCTTCCACCAAGGCATGTTCCCACGCTGCAGCTGATGAGGACAGATCCTCTTCACCGTCAGAATGCGAAGACACCGACTCTTCAGGGTGGGTTACGTCTGCGGGAGCCATATCTGCCTCAGAGTCTGCAGACACTGTCGATGTAGGTGAAGGCAGAGGGTGTTTGCGGGTGGCAACACTTGTAATTACAAAATCTACCTTTGACATCAAGCATTGTAAAAATGCTGTGAGATCAGGCTGTGATTGTGACCCAGAAGGGTCCGCAGCTGCCCTAAGGGGTCTGTAGGTGAATTTTTATCCTGGGACATTTTACACTGGTATGAAAAAAGGTGCAGTATTTATTTAAGAGTCACCTAATCGCGATTTCACCACTATAATTGCGGACTACCAACCTTAGGCTAGTACAATCTAACAGCAGAGTGTATAAGTAAAACCCACAGGGGACCCCAGAAAAATGTTACTGAACCGTTCAGGAGACTGCCAGCATGTCCTGTGAAAACGAAAGTGAAACTAATCTGCACAGGAAACGGAAAAAAAAGCTTGTGTCTTTGCTAGAATTAAAGTGCCATGCCGCTTGCCTGTCCAGCGATCCTGGACCACAGGAAAATGGCCGCCCCATGCATTCCGATAGGGAACTAACAGAAAAGGGCAGCCCATGCAACACAATGGGAAAAAAGAGCACATGGATCCACAGCAAAATGGCGGCCCCTACGGCGCCATGCGGTCTTCAGGACCCCCAAAAGGGGTCCCTGAACAGTAGACATCAGAGGGTCCCTTGGAAGGGACCCCACCAGGACCAGTCACCCCCATCGAGGAAGCGCCACAGTGGCCGCAATATTTCCACCACCCAAGGTAGAAACCTGCACAGGATTAGGGGGAAAAAACGAAATGGTTTGGGCCTAGTACTTACCGAGAGGGGGACCGAGGGAGCCCGAAGGATCCGACAATTCCAGGGAGAGGGCCCACATCTGCCCGAGACCGCTATAGGTTTTGGGGGACAACTACTCACCATACCACGATACCAGGTGGGCGCCACTTCGAAACAGATCACCTCCCACCCGGGATGGGGGTT
This sequence comes from Pelophylax lessonae, assembly GCF_965119305.1. Lineage (NCBI taxonomy): Eukaryota > Metazoa > Chordata > Amphibia > Anura > Ranidae > Pelophylax > Pelophylax lessonae. The sequence goes on from NC_138773.1 coordinate 51,195,925, forward strand.
CTGTCAGCCAAGGGGTACGCCGTGACTCAGTGCGTTCCAGGTCAGTCGCATCCCAGCGAGATGGTGCACTTGCAGGCTCCTCCCCATCCGTCAGGGCACTGTCGTGGTGAGGACGAGTTCTGGACTATAACCTGCTCACGCTCGCTGGCCAGGCTGGGAGACCTTAAGGAACTAGGTTATCCAGTCCGAAACCACAGTCGGCTGTTGCTTGTAGGTCTCCAGAAACGAACTAGTGAAAACAAAAAATCATAAAATAACAAAATTTCCCTATTAACAGCTAAGACCAAAGTCAAAGCAGGGAGCTAGGTCCTATTCCTAAACTAGGCAGAAACATACTGCAGGCTGGAGCAGAGTGTGTGGGGTTATGCCTGCAGGGACAGCCCCATAGGCGTGGTAAAGTTTTTTTCCAGCCTAGTTCCTATTCCTGATAGGAGGAGCATAACCCCATGGTCTAAAGAAGATGGAGCTGCGCCTGGTGATGATCGATAGAGAAATGACTTTTTAACAAAATTTTCTAACAAAAACTAAGAAAAACTTTTTTTTTTTTAAATATATTTTGGTCTTTTTTCGTTTTTTAGCAAAAAATAAAAAACCCAGTGGTGAATAAATACCAACAAAAGAAAGCTCCATCGGGCTCAAAAATTGATAAAAAAGTAATATAGGTACATCGTTGCATGACCGCGCACTTGTCATTCAAAGTGCAACAGCGCTGAAAGCTGAAAATTGGCCTGGGCAGGAAGGGGGAGAAAGTGCCCAGTATTGAAGTGGTAAATCAACTTTATTGCTATTACAAATGGGGTTAACAAGTCACCTATGTGATAGCTTTTGGCAAGTGACAGATACTCTTTATGGAGACATCTGGGGTCTATTAGACTAGGGTGACCAGACGTCCCCGGTTTCCGGGGACAGTCCCTGTATTGAGGACACTGTCCCTGGTCCAAGTCTGTCCCCTGTTTTGTCCCCGGATTCAGGGCTAGATTAATGTAGACAGGGATCCTATGCTGACTGAGAAACAGCCTGGTGGCTCAGATGCAGACGCCCCCTGCTGGACGATCTCACTGCCGCTCCTGCTGCTGTTCAGTGGAGGAGAGGCAGAACCAAAAAATGACTGTGTGGAGGGTTGAGAATGGGAGGTGACCAGATGGGGGGGGGGGTCTGTTTTTACACAGGTGAAGGCAGTGGGGGATCAGGGGTCAGAGCTGATGCAGCTGCATGGAGAGATGGAGAGTTAGCTGTTGTGGGGGAAGGGCTAAGAGTTGGCTGCACAGATATTCTGTGAGAAACGGGTGCAGAGGTGAGCTATGGATGTGTAGGCAGAAGTGTCCTCTGTGCATAGCAAACCTCTAAACCCTGTACTCTATGCCTAACACCCACCCATATATTATGTAGTCCTGTGCCCAATGCTCTGCATATTATGTAGTCCTGTACCCAGTGCTTTGTATTATGCAGTCCTGTGCCCAGCACTCTCTGTATTACGCAGTTCTGTGTCCAGCGCTCTGTGTATTATGCAGTCCTGTACCCAGCGCTCTGTGTATTATGTAGTCCTGTACCCAGCGCTCTGTGTATTATGCAGTCCTGTACCCAGCGCTCTGTGTATTGTGTAGTTCTTTGCCCAGCGCACTGTGTATTATGTAGACCTGTGCCCAGCGCACTGTGTATTATGCAGTTCTGTGCCCAGCGCACAGTGTATTATGCAGTCCTGTACCATTTGCCAATTGAAAAAAAAAATATATATATATATATATATATATATATATATATCCCCGGATTTCATTTTAAAAATCTGGTCACCTTATATTAGACCCCTAATATTTCCCTGCCCTCCAATGCAACTAATCAAGTACATATCAGGTGTTCCTCTTTCTCCTTTGTATCTAGCTACCCTGGCTGTTTTCTGTGCTCCTGGGCTCCCCGGAGGGATGGGGGAGCCTAAGGACCACCACAGGCGGTGGTGGGTAAAGGGTAGCCCTTCTTACTAGAGTAAAAGGAATCAAATGTTTTTGTACATTTGGCAGACAAGAAATGGTTAAAGACCACCCATCTCCAGCAGAAAATCACAAGAGGAAGAGCACCCAGCACATGATGTAACTAGCCTGTAGACTATAGCTTTTATATATTCCCCAGAGAGTCCACAGCAGAAGCTTCTTGTCCTCAGGCTCTCATTCTCCAACTGAAACTTTGTAAGGAGCCTTCTGAATACAGCAGGGGTGGGGAACCTCCGGCCCGCGGGCCGCATGCGGCCTGCACGATCGTTCTGTCCGGCCTGCACAGTCGTTGTGATCCCCCCCCCCCCCCCGTGCCACTCTGTCAGAAGGAGCCGATGGCTCCGTTCTGACACTGTTAATCTCCGAAAAGGGTGGACCCGAGGCGCAGAGCAGTGCACCTCGAGCCCGCCCATTTGTGTGACAATAGCGAATGAAAATTCGCTACTGTCTCACGGATCCTTTGGCATGCCATTGGCCGAGGAGGAGGTGGGATGCGGGGACTGAAGAGAGGAAGCCGCCGCTACAATAGGTAAGTCAAGTGAACTGGGGCTTGGCACGCTGTTCACTCTGCATTGTGGTCAATCAGTCTGCATTAAAATTGGGCACGCTGTTGTCAATCAGTCTGCATTAAAATTGGGCACGCTGTGGTCAATCAGTCTGCATTAAAATTGGGCACGCTGTGGTCAGTCTGAATTAAAAGGGGTCACGCTGTGGTCAGTCTGAATTAAAAGGGGGCATGATGTGGTCAGTCTGAATTAAAGGGGGGAACGCTGTGGTCAGTCTGCATTGAAAGGGGGCACGCTGTGGTCAGTCTGCATTGAAAGGGGGCATGCTGTGGTCAGTCTGCATTGAAAGGGGGCACACTGTGGTCAGTCTGCATTGAAAGGGGGCACACTGTGGTCAGTCTGCATTGAAAGGGGGCACGCTGTGGTCAGTCTGCATTGAAAGGGGGCACGCTGTGGTCTCTCCGCATTGAAAGGGGGCACACTGTGGTCAGTCTGCATTGAAAGGGGGCACGCTGTGGTCTCTCCGCATTGAAAGGGGGCACGCTGTGGTCAGTCTGCATTGAAAGGGGGCACGCTGTGGTCTCTCCACATTGAAAGGGGGCACGCTGTGGTCAGTCTGCATTAAAATTTGGCACGCTGTGGTCAGTCTGCATTAAAAGGGGGCACGTTGTGGTCAGTCTGCATTGAAAGGGGGCACACTGTGGTCAGTCTGCATTGAAAGGGGGCACGCTGTGGTCAGTCTGCATTAAAGGGGGCACGCTGTGGTCCCTCTGCATTGAAAGGGGGCACACTGTGGTCAGTCTGCATTGAAAGGGGGCATGCTGTGGTCAGTCTGCATTGAAAGGGGGCACGCTGTGGTCCCTCTGCATTGAAAGGGGGCACACTGTGGTCCCTCTGCATTGAAAGGGGGCACGCTGTGGTCAGTCTGCATTGAAAGGGGGCACACTCTGGGCACTCTGCATTGCAAGGGGGCATGCTGTGGTCACTCTGCATTGAATGGTGCACGCTGTGGTCACTCTGCATTGAAAGGGGGCATGCTATGGTCACTCTGCATTGATGGGGGCACGCTGTGGTCACTCTGCATTGAAAGGGGGCACGTAGTGGTCAGTCTGCATTGAAAGGGGGCACGCAGTGGTCAGTCTGCATTGAAAGGGGGCACGCTGTGGTCAGTCTGCATTGAAAGGGGGCACACTATACCTTGATTACTGAAGGCCCCTTTCACACTTTTGTGACCTCAAAGTCACGCAATTTTTTACAGCGTTTTTTGCCGCAAAGCAATGCCTATTACCTTTATGCATACATTTTGAATGGCCCCCGAATGATGTTACAAAAATCCAAGTGGCCCTTGGCAGAAAAAAGGTTCCCCACCCCTGGAATACAGCATGTGGGGGGTTTGAGTGATTTCTCTCATGACGTTTTTGTAGAGCGTTTTTGGAGTGACACCATTCATTTAAATGGGCCTCCTTCTACTCCAAAAACACGCTAAAGAAGCTCATGCACCTTTTTGGGTGATGATCTTTGCACAAATTATTTAATAGGCATTTTGCTGTGATTGCCACTGGACAAAGTAAATGGCACCCAAACACGCATTGTGCATTTTGCCAAGATTTTAGCAGGATTTGAAACCGCGAGCAGAATCAAGGTAATTCCAAATTTCCAAGTGTGAATGCTGCTGTTCAGTGGAGGAGAGGCAGAACCAAAAAATGACTGTGTGGAGGGTTGAGAATGGGAGGTGACCAGATGGGGGGGGGGGGGTCTGTTTTTACACAGGTGAAGGCAGTGGGGGATCAGGGGTCAGAGCTGATGCAGCTGCATGGAGAGATGGAGAGTTAGCTGTTGTGGGGGAAGGGCTAAGAGTTGGCTGCACAGATATTCTGTGAGAAACGGGTGCAGAGGTGAGCTATGGATGTGTAGGCAGAAGTGTCCTCTGTGCATAGCAAACCTCTAAACCCTGTACTCTATGCCTAACACCCACCCATATATTATGTAGTCCTGTGCCCAATGCTCTGCATATTATGTAGTCCTGTACCCAGTGCTTTGTATTATGCAGTCCTGTGCCCAGCACTCTCTGTATTACGCAGTTCTGTGTCCAGCGCTCTGTGTATTATGCAGTCCTGTACCCAGCGCTCTGTGTATTATGTAGTCCTGTACCCAGCGCTCTGTGTATTATGCAGTCCTGTACCCAGCGCTCTGTGTATTGTGTAGTTCTTTGCCCAGCGCACTGTGTATTATGTAGACCTGTGCCCAGCGCACTGTGTATTATGCAGTTCTGTGCCCAGCGCACAGTGTATTATGCAGTCCTGTACCATTTGCCAATTGAAAAAAAAAATATATATATATATATATATATATATATATCCCCGGATTTCATTTTAAAAATCTGGTCACCTTATATTAGACCCCTAATATTTCCCTGCCCTCCAATGCAACTAATCAAGTACATATCAGGTGTTCCTCTTTCTCCTTTGTATCTAGCTACCCTGGCTGTTTTCTGTGCTCCTGGGCTCCCCGGAGGGATGGGGGAGCCTAAGGACCACCACAGGCGGTGGTGGGTAAAGGGTAGCCCTTCTTACTAGAGTAAAAGGAATCAAATGTTTTTGTACATTTGGCAGACAAGAAATGGTTAAAGACCACCCATCTCCAGCAGAAAATCACAAGAGGAAGAGCACCCAGCACATGATGTAACTAGCCTGTAGACTATAGCTTTTATATATTCCCCAGAGAGTCCACAGCAGAAGCTTCTTGTCCTCAGGCTCTCATTCTCCAACTGAAACTTTGTAAGGAGCCTTCTGAATACAGCAGGGGTGGGGAACCTCCGGCCCGCGGGCCGCATGCGGCCTGCACGATCGTTCTGTCCGGCCTGCACAGTCGTTGTGATCCCCCCCCCCCCCCCCGTGCCACTCTGTCAGAAGGAGCCGATGGCTCCGTTCTGACACTGTTAATCTCCGAAAAGGGTGGACCCGAGGCGCAGAGCAGTGCACCTCGAGCCCGCCCATTTGTGTGACAATAGCGAATGAAAATTCGCTACTGTCTCACGGATCCTTTGGCATGCCATTGGCCGAGGAGGAGGTGGGATGCGGGGACTGAAGAGAGGAAGCCGCCGCTACAATAGGTAAGTCAAGTGAACTGGGGCTTGGCACGCTGTTCACTCTGCATTGTGGTCAATCAGTCTGCATTAAAATTGGGCACGCTGTTGTCAATCAGTCTGCATTAAAATTGGGCACGCTGTGGTCAATCAGTCTGCATTAAAATTGGGCACGCTGTGGTCAGTCTGAATTAAAAGGGGTCACGCTGTGGTCAGTCTGAATTAAAAGGGGGCATGATGTGGTCAGTCTGAATTAAAGGGGGGAACGCTGTGGTCAGTCTGCATTGAAAGGGGGCACGCTGTGGTCAGTCTGCATTGAAAGGGGGCATGCTGTGGTCAGTCTGCATTGAAAGGGGGCACACTGTGGTCAGTCTGCATTGAAAGGGGGCACACTGTGGTCAGTCTGCATTGAAAGGGGGCACGCTGTGGTCAGTCTGCATTGAAAGGGGGCACGCTGTGGTCTCTCCGCATTGAAAGGGGGCACACTGTGGTCAGTCTGCATTGAAAGGGGGCACGCTGTGGTCTCTCCGCATTGAAAGGGGGCACGCTGTGGTCAGTCTGCATTGAAAGGGGGCACGCTGTGGTCTCTCCACATTGAAAGGGGGCACGCTGTGGTCAGTCTGCATTAAAATTTGGCACGCTGTGGTCAGTCTGCATTAAAAGGGGGCACGTTGTGGTCAGTCTGCATTGAAAGGGGGCACACTGTGGTCAGTCTGCATTGAAAGGGGGCACGCTGTGGTCAGTCTGCATTAAAGGGGGCACGCTGTGGTCCCTCTGCATTGAAAGGGGGCACACTGTGGTCAGTCTGCATTGAAAGGGGGCATGCTGTGGTCAGTCTGCATTGAAAGGGGGCACGCTGTGGTCCCTCTGCATTGAAAGGGGGCACACTGTGGTCCCTCTGCATTGAAAGGGGGCACGCTGTGGTCAGTCTGCATTGAAAGGGGGCACACTCTGGGCACTCTGCATTGCAAGGGGGCATGCTGTGGTCACTCTGCATTGAATGGTGCACGCTGTGGTCACTCTGCATTGAAAGGGGGCATGCTATGGTCACTCTGCATTGATGGGGGCACGCTGTGGTCACTCTGCATTGAAAGGGGGCACGTAGTGGTCAGTCTGCATTGAAAGGGGGCACGCAGTGGTCAGTCTGCATTGAAAGGGGGCACGCTGTGGTCAGTCTGCATTGAAAGGGGGCACACTATACCTTGATTACTGAAGGCCCCTTTCACACTTTTGTGACCTCAAAGTCACGCAATTTTTTACAGCGTTTTTTGCCGCAAAGCAATGCCTATTACCTTTATGCATACATTTTGAATGGCCCCCGAATGATGTTACAAAAATCCAAGTGGCCCTTGGCAGAAAAAAGGTTCCCCACCCCTGGAATACAGCATGTGGGGGGTTTGAGTGATTTCTCTCATGACGTTTTTGTAGAGCGTTTTTGGAGTGACACCATTCATTTAAATGGGCCTCCTTCTACTCCAAAAACACGCTAAAGAAGCTCATGCACCTTTTTGGGTGATGATCTTTGCACAAATTATTTAATAGGCATTTTGCTGTGATTGCCACTGGACAAAGTAAATGGCACCCAAACACGCATTGTGCATTTTGCCAAGATTTTAGCAGGATTTGAAACCGCGAGCAGAATCAAGGTAATTCCAAATTTCCAAGTGTGAATGGGACCCAATATGCGAGTGTGGATAGGCAAGACTGATAACTCTAGATAGGGGTAAAGGTCGATCTACTGGGTATGAAAATACAAAATATCCATATGCAATATTTCACAAATAGTTAACTGCACAAAAAACACACTACCACTTGCTGAACGCCTAACTGGGAATTGACATGATGATTTTGCAGTATAATACTGGGGTTATGGCTGCAGCTAAATGCCATAACATCAGTATTAAAATTTTCTGCAGCCGCTGCTCTTTCTGCTAAAAGTGATCAGAGCAGCTGATTAGCCGTTGGATCACTTTTGTCATGCTTTAGCCCTCATTTACATCGCATGACAAGACGTACCCTATTGTCGGCAATGGCCATGTTCAAATTGGTGCGTTGCCGACCTTGCGGTGCTGCATCGATTTGAAAATGTAGTTCTTGCACTACTTTTGGTGCAACTTGCATAGACATCTGTGCACGAAGCACTGACATACGGCTTTGAAATCAGATGAAGTCACACAATTTCAAAACCGCATTCAATGTGAATGAAGGCTTATTGTTGTCACAAGAGATGTTTACATTTTGATGACAGCAATTAAAGTGATCAAAAAAAAAAAAAAAAAGAAATTAAAGGGACAGTGTGTAAAAAAAAAAAAAAAAATGTAATAAAAACATATTAAAGCGGAGTTCCACCCATATTTTCAACTTAACAGATTTGAGTAGTCATATGCTTTTTAAAAATGAATAGGGCAATATTTTTTTTTTTCGGGGTCACTTACCTTATTTTAGAGGATTCTTTGTCTTACTTCCTTCTTCTGCGGCCGCGGCCCCGGATGTCACTTCCGGTTTCGCATTGCGTCCTGGGAGGTGTGAGTCATCAATCCCAGGAGGAAATGGGCATGACCGTCCGCTCCTCTGATTGCCGATCGCAATCTACAGCGCATGCGCGAGATTGCGATCGCATTCTGGGTAGCCAGAAACCAGGAAGAGGGAACACAGCAGCTTCAGACGCCCACATCGGAGATGGCCGCGATCTGCAATCAATTTTAAAGGTAAGAAATAATCTACAATTAAATACTGTACTGTACTGTAATCTGTGAATAGTGTTAATGTAATTGGTAATATGTTAGGATTAAAGGGGTATTTTTATCTAAAAAAGTATTTTTGGCCGGAACTCCGCTTTAATAATGGAATTTCAGATGCCCCCCCCCTCCTCGTGTTCACACGCAGTGGCAAACACATATGTAGGTCACACCCACATATGTAAATGGTGTTCGGACCACACATGTGGGGTATCACCACAAACGTTATAGCAAGAGTAATATTTCTAACTCTACCATGCCACCATTCCATAAGGGTGGGCAATTTTAAAGCATGAAATGTTAGGTATCTATATCTCGCCGTTACATCATCTTTCATATGCCTGTACTTTTTCAGTTATCTGTGCCTGGAAAATTGAGAACGTCCATGGCGTCGAAAAAGCATTCTTTTAGCTCAAAAATGCTTTTAGACGAACTGGAAAACAGTAACAATGAATCAGAATTATTGGAAGAACTGAGCGATAGTGATAAGTGGGAAAATTCGTCATCAGATACTGAAAGTGACGACAGTGACGATTCTGCGACTGAGCTCAGCGATGTGAGATCTTGGTGCTCTATTGTCTGCAGTACAGATCAGGCGGCGCCCCCAAGATTCCCATTTACTGGAGCACCTGGTATGAAAGTTGGTGTTGATCATGACAACCCCTTGGATTACCTACAATTATTTCTGACCGATGAAATTATTGAAAAAATAGTTACCGAGACAAACCAGGACAAAGAGCAACAATGCACTACACATCAGAGGTTTGCAAGATGCAGAAAGTGGGAACTAGCGACCAAAAGATGACATTTGGAAATGTATGGGCCTAATAATTCTTCAGGGATTGGTGGGGAAACCCCTGCAGAATTGGTAGTGGTATTGGACAACCAATACATACTTGCCACTCCATTCTTTGGCACGGTCATGTCAGAGTACAGATTCTCCCTCAACATGAAATCTCTCCACTTCGAAAACAGTGAAGAATTTGATGAAACTACTCATCCTGCACTAAAACTAAAGAAAATTTGGGAAGTATATCAAATGATTCTACAGAATTTCCAATGGAACTATATGCCAGAAAGACACATTAGCCTAGATGAAAGTCTAATGGCCAATGTATTGCACCCAGGCTCAGCTGGGTGCAATACATTGTATCAAAGAGGGCACGGTTTGGCGTAAAATCCTATATACTATGCAAATCGTCTACTGGCTAAATTTTGATAATAGTGATATACACTGGAAAAGGAACAAAGTTCAATCAAAAATACAGCAATTATGGAATGGCAACATCTTCTGTTCTTTCACTAATTGAGCCATTGCTAAATCAGGGCTATTGTGTAACAACTCACAACTTTTATACATCTCCTGTACTTTATGAGGTTCTACTGCAAAACAAAACCGATGCCTATGGAACTGTAAGGGCTAACCAGCGCGTCATGCCATCAATGCTAGGCAAAATGAAGCTCAAAAGAAGCGTTGTGCAACAGCACAGAGACCCGTGTGAAACGTTAACAGTTCCTGTCTGTTTGGATGTTTGGCATGACGATACTTCAATAAATTCAAGCAACTTCATTCCATGACGGAGTGCGACCTATTTATTTTTCTACAAATCCTTTCACAGTGGTGAGCCGAGGTGAGCACCCAGCTGGATTGCAGAGCACAGCTGATTGAGCCTGAGCGGTGTTGCTCTTTCCTTTGCAGCTCAAGAAAGGAGAAATGGTTGCCTGCAGTGGCGGCCGGTGCGTTGGGGGCGCAGGGGTGCCGCCCCCCCTATCCATGCGTCCGGCCCTCTAATCTGCATGCAGGGGCCAGGGGCGCTTGATGCATGGAGTTCAATGGGGCTTTTTTTTTTTGGCATCACCTGATTAGAGCCAGAGGCTCTAATAGGGCGATGCAAAGGGTGGACCTGGGGCGCAGAGCAGTGCGTCCCGAGCCAACCCATTGTGTGACAATAGCGAATGAAAATTCGCTATTGTCACAAGGATCCTCCTCCTGGCCAATCAGGTAGTGCGTCCGATACGCGCTTCCTGATTGGCAGCAAGGCAAACCCCATGCCATTGGCCGAGGAGGAGGCGGGAGCGGGAGGACTCGTGGAGACGCTGGGGGATTGAAGAGAAGCCGCCGCCGGGACACTGAGGAGAAGGCGCCGCTGCGGCTGCTCCAGGTAAGTGCACTGGTCTCGGGGGGGGGGGGGAGGGGGCACACTGCATTGAAAGGGGGCATGTATGCTGGTCACTGCATTGAAAGTGGGCATGTACGCTGGTCACTGCATTGAAAGGGGGCATGTATGCTGGTCACTGCATTGAAAGAGGGCATGTACGCTGGTCACTGCATTGAAAGGGGGCATGTATGCTGGTCACTGCATTGAAAGAGGGCATGTACGCTGGTCACTGCATTGAAAGGGGGCATGTATGCTGGTCACTGCATTGAAAGGGGGCATGTACGATGGTCACTGCATTGAAGGGGGCACGCTGGTCACTGTTTTGAAGGGGGCACGCTGGTCACTGTTTTGAAGGGGGCACACTGGTCACTGTGCATTGAAAGGGGGCACACTGGTCACTGTGCATTGAAAGGGGGGTCACTGTGTATTGAAAGGGGGCACGCTGGTCTCTCTGCATTGAAAGGGGGCACGCTGGTCTCTCTGCATTGAAAGGGGGCACACTATACCTTAATTACTGAAGGCCCCTTTCACACTTTTGCAACCTCAAAGTCACGCAATTTTTTACAGCGTTTTTTGCCGCAAAGCATTGCCTATTACATTTTTGTGTTTGCACCCCCCCAAAAATTTTGAGCACCAGCCACCACTGGTTGCCTGGCAGAAAGGCAAAATGATGGCACTGCGATGGTGGGACAAGAAAGATGTGTGCCTAATGAGTACAGTGCATAATACCTCCACTGTTATGGTGCGCATGAAAGGTGGGAAAGAAGTCATGAAGCCACAAGTAGTGATAGACTACAACAACACCATGGGAGGTGTCAACAGAGCCGACCAAGCAATGACATTCTACCTAACAATGAGGAAACAGCAAAAGAAGTACTATACGAAGATCTTCAGACATCTTCTTGAGCAATACTTCTGGAATGCCTACATTCTGCTGAAAAAAAAGAGTGACAAGCCTGTGATTCATTCGGACTTTATTTGGAAAGTTGCCGAACATATCTTTCTGAATCACCAAACACCTCCATCAATGGCTGGGAATAGATCTGGATGTCATGCTGTTGGCATTGTCAACCCAGGAATGGACTACATCCCACCAACTGAGAAAAAGTCAGCACCTACAATGATGTGTGTGGTTTGCTCGAAGAGAGATGACAGTGGAAGGAAAATAAGAAAGGAAACCAGATTCTATTGTCCTGATTGTGACGTTGGACTTTGTGCAGTCCCATGTTTCAAAATCTTTCATACCCGAGATGTTTACTAAACCATTATTACAGTGACTGGTAATATCACACCCCTTGTTTGTACACATTTCAGTGTTTTTGGTTTGATTATATTATTGAATAAAATGTATTATTATTATGTTATAATTTATGATTTCGTGTTTAAACTTTATCATACCTGGGTTGTCTACTAGACTCTTGTTTGGACAGATTTAAGTGAGTTATTCCTAAGAATTACAGGCCTAAAATGTAAATCAACAGATTTCCATGCAAAACAATGTACTGCTTTGAGGTCAATGAACTGTAGCTCCACAGTGTCGGCAGCACTCATGCAGCCCCAGACCATGACACTCCCACCACCACCACCATGCATGGGAGTTCGCAGGTAGGGGCAAGGGGGGGGGGGCAAATGCCCCCCTGGAATCTCAACGTCCCCTTTAAAGTGGTTGTTAAGCCACTTTATACTATCCTGTCTGGTCTGTTTAATAATCCTGTGTGCCCCTGTGTATGTGTTTTAAAAAAAAAAAAAGGTGTTCTTTACCAGTTTTCAGAGCGCTGAGCACCGCTCACGTGACCCGTCAGGTCTCTCCTCTCCCCGTCTGACAGCTGCCTGCAGTGGGTGGGGCAGAGGATTCCTCGCTGTCATCAGTCAAGAGGGGAAGAGGAGGGGAGGGGGAGAAGAGGGGAGATGCGGTGGGTCACGTGAGTGGTGATTGGCACTCTGAAAACTTGTAAAGAATGGCTTATTTTTATAAAACACAGACACGGGGCACACAGGATTATTAAACAGACTGTAGACAGGATATGAAACTTTAAATTAAACTACAGCAGCTGGAGGGGAGGGGGGGCACTGACACGGGAGCAGACAGGCAGGGAGGGGTAGAGAGGACAGAGGAGGACAGGAGGGCTGCAGATGAAGGAGGCACATAGACTGACCACGGTGTCAGGGCTCAGCAGCCATGGTATACCGTGGTCAGTTTACAGAGGGGAGGACATAGCCAGGCAGGATCAGCCAGGTATTTTAGGTAATACGGGGGGGGGGGGGGTGGCAAATTACACAACATAAGCACTGTGCTGTATAACATGCTTTAAGAGAACAGGATCAATTTTTTTTTTTAAATAAATACTCAAAATAAGTATAATGACTAAGCCCCTCCCCTTCATGACATTGTTAAAAAAGCGGTGGAGCATGGATGACCTTAAAATGATGCCCCCCCCCCCTGAAAAAAGTTCTGCGGATGCCCATGCCACCATGCTTGACTGTAGGCAAGACACACTTGTCTTTGTACTCCTCACCTGGTTGCCGCCACTCATGCTTGACACCATCTGAATCAAACAAGTTTATCTTGGTCTCATCAGCAGGGGCGTACCATGGGGTTGGCCAGAACGGCGCCCGCCAGGGTCGCAGGGCAAGGGGGGGCGCAAAATCACTGGCAGTGTAGTGTAGCAGACGCAGTGACTTACCGCTCCTCTGTTCGGCCTGCGCCCCCGGCGGCTGGCGCCCCCCCCCCGCTCCAATCCCGGAAGCCGCCCGGAGCTCTCTGTGTGTCCAGGGCCAGGCAGGAGATGACAGTCTGTGTCTGAGCTCGGGGCTCGGTGTGATGGGCGGCTCCCCTCGTCACAGGGCTCCGCCCACATGACCTCATCAGTCGGCTCCTAGGCAGCTCCAGGCTGGTGGATGAATGCACTCTCTCTCTGCAGTGACGGAAGACCTGCCCTGGCTGGCCTCTCAGGTACCAGAAACATTCTCCCCCTGTCACCCCCTCTCTCCCTGTCACCCCCTCTCTCCCTGACAACCCCCCTTCTCCCCCTGTCACCCCCCTCTCTCCCTGTCACCCCCTCTCCCCCTGTCACCCCCCCTCTCCCTGTCATCCCCCTCTCTCCCTGTCAACCCCCCCCTCTCTCCCTGTCACACACCCTCTCTCCCTGTCACACCCCTCTCTCTCCCTGTCAATCCCTCTCTCCCTGTCACCCTACCTGTCACCCCCCTCTCTCCCTGTCACCCTCCCTGTCACCCCTCTCTCTCCCTGTCACACCCCTCTCTCCCTGTCACCCTCCCTGTCACCTCCCTCTCTTCCTGTCACCCCCCTCTCTCTCACTGTCACCCTCTCTGTCACCCCCCTCTCTACCTGTCATCCCCTCTCTCCCTGTCACACCCCTCTCTCTTCCTGTCACCCCCCTCTCTCACCCTGTCACCCCCTCTCTCCCTGTCACCCTCCCTGTCACCCCCCTCTGTCTCCATGTCACTCCCCTTTCTCACCCTGTCACCCCCACTCTCCCTGTCACCCTCCCTGTCACCCCCTCTCTTCCTGTTACCCCCTCTCTCCCTGTCACACCCCTCTCTCTCCCTGTCACCCCCTCTCTTCCTGTAACGCCCATCTCTTCCTGTCAACCCCTCTCTTCCTGTCACCCCCCTCTCTTCCTGTCAACCCCTCTCTTCCTGTCACCCCCCTCTCTTCCTGTCACCCCCTCTCTTCCTGTCACCCCCCTCTCTTCCTGTCACCACTCTCTTCCTGTCACCCTCCCTGTCACCCCCCTCTCTCCCTGTCACCCCCATCTCTCCCTGTCACCCCCTCTTTCCCTGTCACCCCCCTTTCTCCCTGTCACCCGCTTCTCTCCCTGTCACCACCTCTCTCCCTGTCACCCCCTCTCTCCCTCTCACCCCCTCTCTCCCTGTCATCCTCCCTGTCACCCCCCCCCTCTCTCCCTGTCACCCTCCCTGTCACCCCCTCTCTCCCAGTCACCCCCTCTCTCCCTGTCACCCTCCCTGTCACCCCCTTTCTCCCTGTCACCCCCCTCTCTCCCTGTCACCCCTTCTCTCCCTGTCACCTCCCTGTCACCCCCTCTCTCTCTCTCTCTCCCTGCCAACCCCTCTCTCCCTGCCAACTCCTCTCTCCCTGTCACCCCTCTCTCTCCCTGTCACCCCCTCCTTTCTCTCTCTCTCTCCTGTCACGCCTTCTTTCTCTCTCTCTCTCTCTCTCTGTCACCCCTTCTCTCTCTATCACCCCCTTCTCTCTCTCTCTCTCTCTCTCTCTGTCACCCCCTTCTTTCTCTCTCTCACTGTCACCCCCTTCTCTCTCCCTGTCACCCCCCTCTCTCCCTGTCACCCCCACTCTCCCTGTCACCCTCCCTGTCACCCCCTCTCTCTCTGTCACCCACCCTCTCTCCCTGTCACCCCCTCTCTCCCTGTCACCCTCCTCTCTCCCTGTCACCCTCCTCTCTCCCTGTCACCCCCCCTCTCTCCCTGTCACCCCCTCTCTCTCTGTCATCCTCCCTGTCACCCCCCTCTCTCCCTGTCATCCTCCCTGTCACCGCCCTCTCTCCCTGTCACCCCCTCTCTCCCCTGTCACCCCATCTCTCCCTGTCACCCTCCCTGTCACCCCTTCTCTCCCTGTCACCCTCCTCTCTCCCTGACACCCTCCCTGTCACCCCCTCTCTCCCTGTCACCTCCCTGTCCCCCCTCTCTCTCCCTGTCACCCCCTCTCTCTCTCTCTGCCAACTCCTCTCTCCCTGTCACCCCCTCTCACTCCCTGCCCCCTCTCTCTCCCTGTCACCCCTTCTTTCTCTCTCTCTCTCTCTCTCTCTCTCTCTCTCTCTCTCTCTCCCTGTCACTCCTTCTTTCTCTCTCTCTTTCTGTCACCCCTTCTCTCTCTCTCTGTCACCCCCTTCTCTCTCTCTGTCACCCCCTTCTCTCTCTCTCTGTCACCCCCTTCCTTCTCTCTCTCTCACCCCTTCTCTCTCCCTGTCACCCCCCCCTCTCTCCCTATCACCCTCCTCTCTCCCTGTCACCCTCCTCTCTCCCTGTCACCCTCCTCTCTCCCTGTCATCCTCCCTGTCACCCTCCTCTCTTCCTGTCACTCTCCCTGTCACCCCCTCTCTCCCTGTCACCCTCCTCTCTCCCTGTCACCCCCTATCTCCCTGTCACCCCCTCTTTCCCTGTC
>NC_138773.1:51814058-52109058 GCF_965119305.1 Pelophylax lessonae
CACACATTTGTGTGGTGGCTTTACTTTTAGGCTAAAAAGTTCAATTTTGGTCTCATCTGACCAGAGCACCTTCCTCCACATTTGCGGTGTCCCCCACATGGCTTCTCACAAACTGCAAATGGGACTCCTTATGGCTTTCTTTCAACTATGGCTTTCTTCTTGCCACTCTTCCATAAAGGGCAGATTTGTGGAGTGGACGACTAATAGTTGTCCTGTGGACAGATTCTCCCACCTGAGCTGTGGATCTCTGCAGCTCCTCCAGAGTTACCATGGGCCTCTTGGCTGCTTCTCTGATGAATGCTCTCCTGTTAGTTTAGGTGGACGGCCATGTCTTGGTAGGGTTGCAGTTGTGCCATACTCTTTCCATTTTCAGGTGATGGATTGAACAGTGCTCTGTGAGATGTTCAAAGCTTGGAATATTTTTTATATAACCTAACCCTTCTTTAAACGTCTCCACAACTTTATCCCTGACCTGTCTGGTGTGTTCCTTGGCCTATATGATGCTGTTTGTTCACTAAGGTTCTCTAACAAACCTCTGAGGGCTTCACAGAACAGCTGTTTTTATACTGAGATTAAATACACACAGATGGACTCTATTTACTAATTAGGTTCCACACTTTTACGATTTATTTATAAATGGGTTCCAAATAGTTTTACCATTTTCCTTCAACTTCACAATTATGTGCCACTTTGTTTTGGTCTATCACATAAAACCCAATAAAATACATTTACATTTTTTGTTGTAACATGACAAAACGTGGAAAATGTCAAGGGATATAAATAATTGTTTAAGGCACTGTACCTGCTCGGTGCAATGATATTGCACAGAGTGGTCCCTTACCCTCTTCTTCTGGAGTTCCCCACTGGCTCTGTCTTTTCCTCCTTCCTTCCTCTGGGTGTCCCCTCAGCAAGCTGGGTACTAAGGGTGCACCTGTGTGAACGCACTCTTGAGCTGGGCTGTGTGCATCCACAGACAAACACAGTGCCAATAAGCCACACTTCTGCTCCCTTCTAACAGGAATATGACTGAGAGTAGCATGGCTCCCTATGGCTCCCACTGCTCTCAGTGTCTCCTTTGATACCAGGATGTGAGGGGAGCAGTGCTGGAGCTGGGACAGCACTGGATCAGTGACAGTAGCCAGGTAACTGTTTTGGACTTTGATGCAGGGAATGGATGAAAGCAGTAGTGTAGTTTACTATATATTAGATGTGATGGCTGCATTAGTTTCATTTTTTTTAGGCTTGCTTTCTTCTATATTCATATGGTGATCCAGCCAGCAAGCTCTCCAGCAGAACGTATCAGTTTACAGGGATGAGACAAACCAACACTGGCAGGGGCGCTTAACCACTTGCCGACCAGCCGTCGCAGTTATATGGCAGCAGGTTCCCGCTGTCATATGACGTCCACCCGTGATCAGCTTATCACAGATCAGGATAAAGGGCCAATCACAGCTGTTTATGATGTAAATGTTTATCGGCACTCCTTTCCTCCCGCTATCAGCATGTGAAGAGGAGAGCCAATTAAACGGCTTCTGTTAAAGGGGGCGTCTACACTGATAATCAGGATACTGATCAGAGCACCTTCCTGGTGATACTGATTATCAGTGTCCTGATCATCAGTGCAGCCCCAACAGTGTCCACTAGTGCTGCCTATCAGTGCCCACCAGTGTTGCCAATATGTGCCCACCAGTGCTGCCCATCAGTGCCGCCTATTAGTGTCCATCAGTGCCTCCTCATCAGTGCAGCTCCATCAGCGCACATCAGTAAAGGAGAAAGATTGCCTGTTTGCAAAATTTTATAAAAAACTATGAACATTTTTTTTCTTTTTTTTTTCACATTTTTTTTCCTTTATTTAGCAAAAAATAAAAAACCCAGTGGTGATTAAATACCACCAAAAGAAAGCTCTATTTATGTGAAAAAAATTATACAAATTTCAAGTACAGTGTTGCATGACTGCGCAATTGTCATTCAAAGTGTGACAGCGCTGAAAATTGGCCTGGGCAGGAAGGGGGTGAAAGTGCCCAGTAGGCAAGTGGTTAATCTGAACCAAAGAAGAAAAAAATTCTAATTATGCTTACCTGTCCCTAGATATGGGGGCTGCATTTATTTTCTCTTTCCACGCCATTTTACTTTCTTTATTTCAACCTTGTGATTCTGACATTAATTCACTTCCTGTTCTGGGGTGACAACTGTCCTGAGCAGCTCTAGATGACGTCGTAGTGACGAAACGCGTAGGTTTGAGTGGTTATCAGCCGTGGAACGCGGAAGCACCACCGTAACGGCGACCACTGAACATAGACTGCCTAAACTGTAAGTTATTTCATTTGTTTGAATAAATCATTTGAAATACTACACTATGGGGCATTCTATTCCTTCTTCCTGAGCATCACCAGACCCTACTAGATACCGGACAAGAGTGAGGGGGGACAACCGGTATACGGACAGGACGGTACCTTGCAAACGCCTTTATCCCTGTTGAAAGGGGTGGGCATTCTGGTGAGTGTAACTCCTAGTGGGGATCACGGGTGAAAGCACAGAAGGCACGGATACTGTGTTCCACCTGCACGGATTTACATTGATACAGCACTAAGGATACATTGGACTTTTTTACCATCCAAAAAATAAAAAACCCAGTCGTGATTAATGCACTTCCTGTTCTGGGGTGACAACTGTCCCGAGCAGCTCCAGATGACGCGTAGGGAGGAGATTAGCGTCAATACGTCACAATAGCTGCCAGATGGGACTGAATGGAGCACTTTAAAGACTATTATTGATTGTATTGTCACAATTTTTTGCACTATTTAGCACTTACTGGCAAACATACACCAGGGGCTGGCAAACAACCATAAAACAGTCCCCCTGGTGGTCAGTGAATAATGGCACTTTTGGATTTTTCTTCTTTCTGGGAGTATTTGTATTCTCTGCACCAATTATAGCACGTATAGCACTAGCACTTTTATTAGCACATTGCACATATTTATTTAAATGTGGTATTTTATACTTGTATTTGTGATTTGAAGTTGGCATTTATTTTATTCATGCACAAAAGCACCTTATGGAAAACACCACTACATGGGCAACATTTATATGATTTTTAACCACTTCCCGCCCGCCCTATAGCAAAATGACGGCGGGATTGTGGTTGTATTATCCTGATCGGACGTCATATGACGGCGGCAGGATAATACAGCTCTGCGCGCCCCCCGGGCGATCGGTGATGCGAGGTGTCAGTCTGACTCCCTGCATCTCCGATCTCGGTAAAGAGCCTGACGTAGGCTCTTTACCATGTGACCAGCCGTGTCCAATCACGGCTGGTCACATAGGAAACAGGAAGAGCTGTTGATCGGCTTTCCTTAGTTCGTGCCTGACAGGCACGAGTAAAGGAGCGCCGATCGGCGGCTCCACTGATGGGGGGGGGGGGGGGTCGGCACTGGTAATCAGATCATTGATTACCAGTGCAGACCCTCGGGGGGGGTGCCACTAGAACCACCAGGGATGCCCACCCATGACCCCAGGGATGCCCACCATGACCCCAGGGATGCCCTCTATGGCCACCAGGGATGGCAATCAGGGCTCAGGGAGCCCCCCATTGCCCTCCCCATCAGTGCTGCCCGCCAGTGCCCTCCCTATCAGTGCTGCCCACCAGTGCCCATCATTGCCATCTATCAGTGTCGCCCACCAGTGCCCATTAATGCCCATCAGTGCCGCCCGTCACTGCCGATCAGTGCTGCCTATAAGTGCCCATCAATGCCGCCTATCAGTGCCCAGCAGTGCCGCCTATCAGTGCTCACCAATGCTGCATATCAGTGCTACCTATCAGTGCCACATATCAGTGCCTATTAGCACCGCCTATCAGCTCCGCCTATCAGTGCCGCCTATCAGTGCCACCCCATCAGTGCCACCCCATCAGTGCCTCCTCATCAGTGCAGTCTCATCAGTGCTCATCAGTGCAGGAAAAAACGTATTTATTTACAAAATTGTATAACATTAACAAAAAAACTTTTTTTTTTTTCAAACTTTTCTTGTGTTACTTTTTTTATTTGTTTAGCAAAAAGGAAAAAACCCAGAGGTGATCAAATACCACCAAAAGAAAGCTCTATTTGTGGGGGGAAAATGACATAAATTTGGTTTAGGTACAGTGTTGCATGACCGCGCAATTGTCATTCAAAATGCAACAGCGCTAAAAGGGGAAAATTGGCCTGGGCAGGAAGGGGGGTGAAAGTGCCCGGTATTGAAGTGGTTAATATTTAATTTTTCACAAGGTGATACATATTCCTTTTTAAACAGGTAGCGCCATAGACCAACACTTCACATTCACACTCTGTCCTGAGCAGCGTTGTCACCTAAGAGAAAATAGCGTTTTAGGACTACATAATACCTCGCTGTCTACTCCATAACAGGGTGGTTTGTAGTCTACGGATGTTGTAGGGAACAACGGTGACTGATAACTTTTCAGAGACAGAAAGCATGAAAATGGGATTTCTGGCCGAGTAAAGAGCTATTTTTTATTTTCATCTATTGAGCTAATCTCTTTATCGCTATGTTTTCTCCGTGTATCAGCATGCTCCATGCCCTGCAACACAACGGACTGGCGTCTTGTACTTCTCCTCCCTCTCCCCCCAGTCTGAGCTCTGCTTTACAGGTACTGCATGTTGCCAGTTGCATTTAACCACTTCTGGACCGGAAGGATTTGCCCCCAGGCCATATTTTGCGATTCGGCACTGCGTTATTTTAACGGACGATTGCGCGGTCGTGCGATGCTGTACCTAAATAAAATTAATGTCCTTTTTTTCCCACAAACAGAGCTTTCTTTTGATGGTATTTGATCACCTGTGCGATTTTTATTTTTTGCGCTGTAAACAAAAAAAGAGCGACAATACTGAAAAAAAAAAAACAATAATTTTCACATTCTGCTTTATAACATTCCCCCGAAAAAAAAATAAAAATCAAAATTGTATAACATTTTAGGCCAATTTGTTTTCTGCTACATATTTTTGGTAAAAAAAAAAAAATCGCAATAAGCGTATTTTGATTGGTTTTCGAAAAAGTTATCTACTAACTACGGGAAAAATTTATGTCATTTTTTTTTTTTTCTAGTAATGGTGGCGATCTGTGATTTTCTGCGGGACTGCGACATTGCGGCAGACAGATCGCACCCCTAACTGACATTTTTGACACTTTTGGGGGGTACCAGTGACATTACTACAGTAATCAGTGCTAAAAATATGCACTGTTACTGTAATAATGACACTGGCGGGGAAGGGGTTAACAGTGTGGGTGATCAAGGAGTTAAATGTGTACCTAGGGGTATGTTTCTAACTGTGGGGGGGTGTGGCTTTTGGAATGACCATAGAGACCTGTGATTTTATATAGAAGGATCACAGGGGCTCTGTGATCATTCCAGGGAGGACGGTCTGCTGTGTTTACAACAGCCGACCGTTCTCTCTCAGTGGGGAGCGATCGCGGGAGTCAGGCGGCAATCGGAGCCGCATGACCCGTGCATCGGCTTCCCCGCTGAGAGCGCACGCTCGCCCCCTAGCTGCAGGCGCGCGACCGACGTAGCCCTACGTTGGTTTGCCTGGGAGAGCCGCACTGCCGCAGTAAATACACAGCGTGTGGTCGGCAACCAGTTAATAAATACGTTTAAAGTGGTTGTAAAAGCTCAAGGTTTTTATCTTCGTGTATTCTATGCACAAAGGTAAAAACTTTTTGTGTGCAGCCCCCCCCCCCCCCCCCATACTTATCTGAGCCCTTTGGTGATTCAGTGATGTGCATGAGAGCCTCTGCTCTCTGGGGACTTTCCCTCCTCAATGGCCAATCACAGCCAGTGAGCCAATGAGAAGAGAGAGGGGGCGGGGCGGAGGCTCGGCTCCGTCTGAATGGACATGCAGAGCAGCAGCTTGGGAGTGAGCCTGTTTGCTGTGGGGGCACTTGGCAGGAGGGGGGGGCCAGGAGCGCTGGAGGGGGACCCAAGAAGGGGAGGATCCAGGCTGCTCTGTGCAAAACCAACTGCACAGAGGAGGTAAGTATAAAATGTTTGTTATTTTTTTTAAAGAAAAAAACTTGCCTTTAACCACTTTCAGCTGTACCCAAACTAAATTGATATCCTTTTTTTCCCACATATAGAGATTTCTTTTGGTGGTATTTGATCACCTGTGCGATTTTTATTTTTTGCGCTATAAACAAAAAAAGAGCGACAATTCTGAAAAAAAAAACAATATTTTTCACATTCTTTTATATGAAATTCTCAAAAAAAAAATGTAAAAATCAAATTTTTTAACATTTTAGGCCAATTTGTTTTCTGCTACATATTTTTGGTAAAAAAAATCACAATAAGCGTATTTTGTTTGGTTTGCGCAAAAGTTATCGCGTCTACTAACTACAGGAAACATTTGTAATTTTTATTGTTTTGTTTTGTTTTGTTTTTTTACTAGTAATGGCGGCGATCTGCGATTTTCTGCAGGACTGCAACATTGCGGCAGACAGATTGCACCCCTAACTGACATTTTTGACACTTTTGAGGGTACCAGTGACATTACTACAGTAATCAGTGCTAAAAAATATGCACTGTTACTGTTATAATGACACGGGCAGGGAAGGGGTTAACAGTGTGGGTGATCAAGGGGTTAAATGTGTACCTAGGGGAGTGATTCTAACTGTGGGGGGCGTGGCTTGTGAAATGACCATAGAGACATGTGATCCTATATAGAAGGATCACAGGGGCTCTGTGATTATTCCAGGGAGAAGGATGGTCAGCTGTGTTTACAGCAGCTGACCGTTCTTCTCTCTCAGCGGGGAACGATCGCGGGTGTTGCAGCTGCCTGTCCCGTGCATCGGCTTTCATGTCGGCGGCAGGCGCTCGCACCCTAGCTTAAGGATTTTATCTCCGTGTATTCTATGCACAAAGGTGAAAACTTTTTGCTCGCAGCCCCCCCCCCCCCATACTTATCTGAGCCTTATCGCGATCCAGTGATGTGCACAAGAGCCTCTGCTCTCTGGGGACTTTCCCTCCTCATTGGCCAATCACAGCCAGTGAGCCAATGAGAAGAGAGAGGGGGCTGGGCCGAGGCTCTGTGTCTGAATGGACACGCAGAGCAGCAGCTTGGGAGTAAGCGGCTTCCCTTGGCTCCCATGGGGCCCTTCGACATCTTCAATATAGAGCCCTTAAATCTACTCACTCATTCTATGAAGGCGGTGGTTAGAGCTTGGCTACTGGCATTGTAGTGTATCCCGTTGGTTCTCTGTTACTCCCTTATGGTATGCGTTATTTACTCCCACTGACACCAGGAAAAATTCAACTTCCAATGGCCACAGTCTGCCCCCCCTTTGTTTAGAAAGTTTGGAGACTCTTATTCTTTATCTTAATAAAGAAAAGTGAAGAAAAAAATGCAATAATGATTACAGAGCTTCTTTATTTGTGCCTTTTTAGTTTAGTTTTAAGAAAATTAACGCTCAAAAAAGGATGAGCAATTGGAAGTGGGCAGAGCAGGCACACAGCTTGCAGTTTTTACACAGAAATCTTTTTTGGTGGTCATTAAAATATAAGGCACTGGGTAAAATGCCAAAAATTTGCATAACAATTCGACCAGTAAAAGTGCATATACAGTCACGTATTGCTGGCTTCCTTCTTCCCTGTAAAAATGAGATTGTTAACATAGAGAGCTCAGCATTATCACATTATCAGTACCAAAAAGGTATTTGCACAAGGTCATTATAAATGACAGATAGCCTTGACATATTCAGTATGTATGTTCCGCATTTCTTGTTAAGGTTCCTCTGTGTACTTCCGTTAATGTTTCCCTATTCTGAATAAACTCGATTGTATTTATACATATATGACCAATCATTATTATACTGTATGTTGTTCCTTATGCAGGTTTCATATGAAGATCCTCCTACTACTGCTACTGTATCTCACAAAAGTGAGTACACCCCTCACATTTTTGTAAATATTTTATTATATCTTTTCATGTGACAACACTGAAGAAATGACACTTTGCTACAATGTAAAGTAGTGAGTGTACAGCTTGTATAACAGTGTAAATTTGCTGTCCCCTCAAAATAACCACCACTGCTCCTCTTCCACTCCTCCAGGATGCCCCACAAATGCTTAATAGGGTTTAGGTCTGGAAACATACTTGGTCAGTCCATCACCTTTGCCCTCAGCTTCTTTGGCAAGGCAGGGGTCATCTTGGTGGTTTGTTTGGGGTCGTTATCATGTTGGATTACTGCCCTGCGGCCCAGTCTCCGAAGAGAGGGATCATGCTCTGCTTCAGTATGTCACAGTACATGTTGGCATTCATGGTTCCCTCAATGAACTGTAGCTCCCCAGTGCCGGTAGCACTCATGCAGCCCCAGACCATGACACTCCCACCACCATGCTTGACTGTAGGCAAGACACACTTATCTTTGTACTCCTCACCTGGTTGCCACCACACACGCTTGACACCATCAGAACCAAATAAGTTTATCTTGGTCTCATCAGACCACAGGACATGGTTCCAGTAATCCATGCCCTTAGTCTGCTTGTCTTCAGCAAACTATTTCCGGGCTTTCTTGTGCATCATCTTTAGAAGAGGCTACCTTCTGGGATGACAGCCATGCAGACCAATTTGATGCAGTGTGCGGCGTATGGTCTGAGCACTGACAGGCTGACCCCCCACCCCTTCAACCTCTGCAGCAATGCTGGAAGCACTCATATGTCTAACTCCTAAAGGCAACCTCTGGATATGACGCTGAGCACACGCACTCAACTTCTTTCGTCGACCAGCATGTATACCATGCTGTACATTGCCTACACCACACTGCCCCATCCTGTATACCATGCTATACATTTCCTACAACACACTGCCTCATCCTGTATACCATGCTGTTACATAAATGTATCCAAAATCTATACTAATTTCATATTTAATTACATTATTTAATATTAGTTTTATTATTTTTTGTTCAAATGTCTTATTAGTGAAGGAAGGATAAGTACAGTAAAGCATATCATATGCAAAGAGGGTGTCATGAGATGATGAGTACAACAAACAAGTATGAACATGAGCGCGGGTGCAAAAATAACAGTAATGCAATGTATATAATATGACAGCTTAAATGCCCAACGAAAACCAAATAAAGGTATAAGCTATCGCAAGCGCTTCAAATGAGGACCACTCACCAATAAATAAATTGGCTATGCAGCTACTTAACTAAAACATATGGAGAAAGATATATAATAGATAGATACTCAGCAATATCCCTATATATATATAGTAGCGCAAACTTGTCAAGAAGCAAGTGCCAAAAAAATACTGTGCCCACTGCACAAAAGTCCGAAATGCAATAGATGTCACATAGGCAGCAGGAAAAAGTTCAGAAATGACTCAAACAGTCCATAATCCTTCACTCTATCTCCTGGGATGATAATGTACGAAGACGTGTTTCTCAAAAGGATCACCACCACCACCGTGCTCCAAGGGGGGAGGAGAATTGCCCACTCACCAGATGCTGTGGCCCAACCCACTTTCGTGTTTGAGCATTCAGGCTTATAATGATGGTCACTGGTCCAGAGTATCCACAACAGGAATCGCACCAGCGCAGTCAAAAAAAGCTCAGCAGCATATGGGGAGGAGAGAACATAATCCCAATAGCGTGATACCGTTTGAAAGGGTTTTATTAAATAAAATAAAACATAAGGTAACACACTCACATGTCTTGTATGTCATCCAACGCAAAAAAAACAGTCACGAATAGGGGAGGGATGCCCTTCGGGAGATGATGTCCAGGCTCCACGCCGTGGACGCCGCGCCTTCTGGGTAATCCGAACTCCTCTTACACAGCCTGGTTACATCGCCTGGTCACGCCCCTGGGCGTGACCAGGCGATGTAACCAGGCTGTGTAAGAGGAGTTCGGATTACCCAGAAGGCGCGGCGTCCACGGCGTGGAGCCTGGACATCATCTCCCGAAGGGCATCCCTCCCCTATTCGTGACTGTTTTTTTTGCGTTGGATGACATACAAGACATGTGAGTGTGTTACCTTATGTTTTATTTTATTTAATAAAACCCTTTCAAACGGTATCACGCTATTGGGATTATGTTCTCTCCTCCCCATATGCTGCTGAGCTTTTTTTGACTGCGCTGGTGCGATTCCTGTTGTGGATACTCTGGACCAGTGACCATCATTATAAGCCTGAATGCTCAAACACGAAAGTGGGTTGGGCCACAGCATCTGGTGAGTGGGCAATTCTCCTCCCCCCTTGGAGCACGGTGGTGGTGGTGATCCTTTTGAGAAACACGTCTTCGTACATTATCATCCCAGGAGATAGAGTGAAGGATTATGGACTGTTTGAGTCATTTCTGAACTTTTTCCTGCTGCCTATGTGACATCTATTGCATTTCGGACTTTTGTGCAGTGGGCACAGTATTTTTTTGGCACTTGCTTCTTGACAAGTTTGCGCTACTATATATATATAGGGATATTGCTGAGTAATGCAATGTGTTTAAATGATTATAACAGCATGGTTAGGGAGACCAGTGGTGCCCGAATAGAGAGGCAAGTAACAAGGAGAAATGGGAACAAAAACCAAAACAAGACACATTAGAGTCATATATACCAAAGTCTGGGGTTATGAGGGTAAAAGGAAAACTGTGGCAACATCTAACCTAATCAGTTGGGGAGGCCAATAGTAGTGTAATAAATGGTGGTCTTACTAAGATTAGGCATGGGGTACGTTGAGGAGGTGTTGAGGATTTGGTAAATCATAGAGATACTAGGATAAACTTGTGGAAGGTTAATATTTTCATAGGAAAAGAAAAAGAAAAGGTGTAGGAAGAGAATAGTAGAGAGGAAAAAGAGAGTGGGGGGGGATTTGGTCATCTCAGGAAAAAATGAAAGATGCACCGTGTGAATGCATGTGAGTAGTTATGGCAGTAACAATGAAAGTTGGAGGGTAGTTAGTTCTCAACCCACAGACTCCAAAGCTTCTCATACTGGGGTACCTTATCCAATGGTATGTTTTCTATTTTAGCATGGATCATGACTTGTGTGATCCTGTTTTGGGGCCGCCAGTGCACTAAGGGAGGGGGTGTTTCAGGCTCTCTCTATTGTTTGTTTGGCTGCTGTGGTAACCGGAAGGCCTAATTTGAATTCTCAATGAGTAACAACTGGTGGTTTCATATTCAGAAGCATCCCAGTAGAGTCTGGAGTGATGTGGGTATCAAAAAGTTTTGAAAGGATGAGAAAAATGTCAGACTAAAAGGTTTGCACCACTGGGAAATCCCACCATATGTGTAAGTGAGTACCTTTGGAATTGCAGCCTCGTAAACAAAGTGATGGGTATTGAGGCAAAGATTTGGAGATCCTGGCGAGGACCAAATACCACCTCATGAGGACTTTGTAGTTAGTTTCTAAGGCCACTATGTTTTGTGAAGCTGACTATATGGGACCAGTCAACCCGGAATATTGGTTTTATTATTTCATATGCTGACTCATTCTGTTCATAGACGAATACTTATACTCAGAACTAATTTTCACTTCAGTGTCCTCTTCAGTTCTTCGTCATCAAAATATATATTTTCTTCTTACATTTCGGCTCTCCTTTCTGGTACAAGCCCCAGAACTGCTACATCAAGGAATTACATTTACAACCAAAGCTGACATTCCAAGCGTCCTCAAGACAAGAGTCCAAATTTAATTTAGCAGTGTTCTTCATAAAACACTCAACTCCTACATCTTTTCTGGATCACTGAATTCTGATGCACAGATCTTATTGTGATCTTTTATGACACGTAAGGGTCTGAGATTGATCACATAACATTTTCTGCACGGTAATACTATATTGTCTGTATGAAGCTTCAGTGGAATTTTTGTGACGATTCTCAGCATAGCTGAAAATATTTACACAGAAGACAAATATACATCAGATAATATGCAAAAAAATGAGGGATGGGTACATTCTATGTTTAGGTGTTGGTTTTAATCTGCCCCATCCACATACCATAGATTGTCTGCAATCATTCAAAAGATTTCTATTTTGTCTCCTGGACACAGTCGTGTTAAGACCTTAACATTCTTTTTTTACTGTGTCATTGCAAGTTCTAAGGGAAATAAAAAAGTTTCCACAGAAAAAAAAAAACATTGAATTTTTTTTTCTCAACACTGTAGTACTGTGCAAAAGTTTGTGTGAAAAAATGCTGTACATTAAAGAGAAGCTCCAGTCATTGTTGTGTTTAATAAAAGTCAGCAGTTACAAAAACTGTTGCTGGAGACTTATTAAACATACTCACCTGTCCCAGGATCCAGCGATAGGCTCACCTGAACCATTCCACAGTCTTCTGTGCCGGCATCTCAACTGTGGGTACCCGGCAGTGACAGCTTGCGGCTTCACAGTTGGGTGCCCACTGTGCATGCTTGAGCAGTGCTGTGCTTTGTGAATGGTCCCTCAGCCTTCTGAGACCTGTGACGTTTCCCAGAAGACTGCAGGGAGGGAGGAGAGAGGAGAACTTCCTTTCAGATTGCCTAGGCGATCTGAGCGGAAGTGTCAAAACCAGGTACCTGCTCTCCCCCAACCAAAAAAGTGCCATTTCGTAAAGATGAGGAAGGGAGAGGCCTTAAAGCATAACTTCACTTTTTTGGTGGAGCTCAGCTTTAATAATGCTTTCAGAAATAGAAGTGTTAATAGTTTATTGTTATCAATAAACAAAATGGAAAGTAAATGAATAGTAGAGAAATCCAAAGCAAATCAATATTTGGTGTGACCACTCTTTGCCTTCAAAACAGCATCAATTCTTCTAAGTACACTTGCACACAATTTTTGAAGGAACTCGTCGGGTAGATCTGATTTGATAAATAACTTGAGGACTCCTCAACTTGTGAATAGCCCCCCCCCCCCCCAGTAAGCCTCTGTGTCTTCCTGACAGATCATTGCAGAAAATCTGCCCCAGGGGCCTCCTCTAGCAGGACTAGACCCAGGAACTTTGCTGCTCTGCCTCAGGCCCCAATTTATTTATGGGCTCTTCCACCACCTTCTGGGCACACCTCCCCAGGGAATGGCTGGAGACACTAAATATTGAGGCTGCCTACCCTCTTCTTCCTCTCACCATACCTCTACAGTCCTCTAGAACAGGCATCACTAAATGGTGGACCGTGGTCTGGATCGAGCCCTGTCCCATCTGGACCTGCAGTCGTACCATTTTAGGAGCCGCTTCTATCCCCCAGTCTCCAACGCTGTCATTCTCAAGACCATGTGTAGAGCGGGAGGCAGGATGGTAATAAACTGAGGAGGCACAACTCTGCATTGGATGGAGGGCGAGAGCTGCCGGCAGTTAACTTTTCACTGATCCAATGCAGAGCTGTTTATTTATTTGAATGCTTATTGTATATGTATTTATTTATTGTATGTATTGTATTGTTTCATATGTAGTTTTTCTGTATACTTTTGCAGTATTTACCAGGATTTAAGGCCCTGATGAAATGGGTCAGCCCACAAAACGCATTGGCTTTAAAAATCGGATCTCAAGGCCAGGACAACATCACCCTGGACAACTAGTTTGAGAATGTGTTTTTAAAACAAACCCTTTTTTTAAAAGGGTGTAACATTTTGAATAAAAACCTTTAATTTTTATAATTGATTGATTAGTATTTACTATACCTAAGGAGGTACACCAAGGGATGGTACCTTCTTAGGGTAAGAATTGGGTTACACTCTACCCCCACACACTAGACTTTGTTTAGGGTAGGAGAGTGAAGGGAAGAAGATACTACTGGGGGGGGGGGGGGGCGTAATGTGAAAGGGGGCAGTACTGGGGGGTGGGGGGCTGGCTGAACGTCAAGAGGGCAGGACACACTACTGTGGGGGGGGGTGATGTGATGCGAGGAGGAGCAGTACTGTGGGGGGAGGGGGGGCACTGATGTAAGAAAGGGGTTGTGATATAAGGTGACTGTGATGTAAAGGAGTCTTTGCACAAACAGGCGATTCGAATATCTACTGGAAGAAAATTTCACTGATCAGACTTCTGTAAATTTGAATTAAATGCCCAATACAGAGGGACGTAATCAGAGCAGCAGCCTGTGAGAAATTGGGCAGACCTAAACAATAAACCCCTGCTCCACTGAGCTAAACTAAATTTCACCAGCAGCTTACTCTACACTAGGAGATGCTACATCACTCAAGCAGGCAACTCTTTAAAACCCTTTACATTAGTTTAGAGTTAGTCATAAAAATGCCTTCAGCATGGTGATTACGTGAATGTGTTGTACAATTGCTGTTTACATGCATATGTGCATCCTGGTGGTAAACATGTTTCTGTGGAAGCGGGAGTGTGAGTCCCTTTATTTTTTTTTTTTTATGTATTTTATTTTATTTTACTTTATTTTTTATTATTTACACAACTAATTCTTAATGTATTTATTTACTTTACTTTTTTCTATCACAAAGAAGCTGAAAAGCTCTTATGTGATAGAGCAGGTAATAGGTCCTGTTTATGAAGACATCAGGGCTCAAATAAGATACCTGTCACATGTCTCCTCTGCTTTCAGACAAATTGAGTACTAAACACTCAGTATGTGATTTGAATACAATTTTGCCCAGAGTTTTAAAGCCATGAACTTGGAAGTGCTCAGAGCAAAGCGCTTCAAGGTTCACGAAAAAAAAAGAGGATCGGCAAAGGTAAGTCACTGTACGGCCATCCTGAACACTGCTCACCCTCCTGAATTCTTGGTGTTGATCTCAAATGTTATTCTGGTCAAGAAATCTGTTTTATAACCGTTACAATGAGTAACACTCAAGGTTATTGTCAGGGGTGGAATAGACTCCCACAAGAAATAGTCCTGGCCAGCCCATTCTGAACAAAATAATGGGTTTACTTGAACGCTCCCCTTAACTCACCTATTCTCTTGATACCCAAGCTCTGCCTCCTCCCCAATGCTCTGTTGGAGGTGGGGGGTCAAATCCTGTGTAAGCTCCTTGTCAGATGATACACAGGGTTAATTATATCTCTCCATTGGGCCCAGCAATTGGCTGTATAGAGGTTTCCAAACTGTATTTATATTTTTTCATACAAATCAATAGGACAGAAGCTGTTGCTTGCTACATAAAACACTGTATAGCTAGCCAGACAGCTCTGGGCCCCCTTTGCTTCTGGGCCCCTTAGCAGGTGCTTGGTGTGCTATGACCACTGTTACATCCTTAACTAAGTGACCGCCCCAGCTCACTCATCTCCATCTCAAAGGCAAATTCTCTAGTGATACAAATTATTCATTTATTTTCAATAATCATATAGACATCCCTAAGCTAAATATATGGGTAAATGCAGATATCACCATGAAGCCAGACAGCGCAGGCCCCCTGAGCCCCTCTTCCTTGGCCCTAAAGACTTCACATGGTATGCTTTGTTATAGTTACAGTATATCCTTGTTTCAAAGTAATAGATATCAGTTCAAGGTGAACGTGTGTATTGTCTAACTCTATAACCTTCTCCCTCCCGCTTAAACCAGCCACTGCGGGCTCTGTTGGTACAAACAGAGTCATCTGTCAATCAGAGTTACCTTCAATGGGCCCCAGCAAACTGGTCCTCCCAGTTTAGTTTAGCTTCAAGGGTAAACACCTATACAGAAACAACTGAGTCACTGTTACCCAATATTTAAAAATGGCTTCAGGGTTAAACTGTTCATTAAAGACATACCAGCAAAATACCCATAAACTCAGTTGGAATTCTTTGCAAGTGAACCTATCCTATGGGCAAATAGATCACAGAGCCAGCATTGTGAAACCTTTTCTTTCTTCTTCTTCCTGGAGCTGGTTCAAAGATTGGCTTGTGGGGTCGTAGAGAGCCACCCTTACTTGTACGCTTACTTGCCAACATACACAGTGTAGGCTGAATTGGGCACATGCTTGCCATGGGACATGTAGTTCATAGAAGGGGGACTCTCTGTGTAGTGAGCACTCACTGACCCGAGTTGGACTCTCTGTTTCTATGGATGCAGGCAACGCCTGCAGGTGTACCCCCATAGCAAGCGACTTGGTATGTAGGCACACTCAGAAGAGGAGGTGCCGCTGGCAGGGGACCCAAAAATAGGAGGTTTGGGGCCACTCTGTGCAATTTTATTGTACAGAGCAGGTTATTATAAACCTGCATATTATTTTAAAGATAAGTAGAGTTTACAATTACTTTAAACAAGCAGGGATCACAACCAGAAATCAGAAAGAGGGGGATTCACATGTTTCTAGGTGAGAAATCAACCCCCCCCCCCCCTTCTGCACATGTACAGATGTGCTGCAGGGCTTTGGATTCCCAACAATATGTGCATGCGCATTTTCCACGCATGTGCAAAGACAGCTAAAAGGGAAGTCCCAAGCCTTTGCAGTCTACTATTTCATCATGGACAGCAAGTTAGAACAAAGGGGAAACGTGAAATCTTCTACAGAGACATTTGACATGATTCTGTAAGTTTACTGTGATGCTGTAATGAGTCATTTGAGGTGTTTTGAGTGGCATGCGCGATTGTTCGCCGATGATCATCATGCACAAGTTGCCAAATGGTTTTGACATTTTGGGGGGGCTGAGCTCGTTGAAGGCCTTCCTGATCTCTTGTCGTCTTCCAGTGATGTTCTTCTACTCTTGAAGTGCGTGTGCCACTCAAAACACATTGAATGATTCATTGCAGCATCACCATAAACTTGCCGAAACCCGTCAAACATCACTGTGGTAGATTTGCCCAGTTTAGCAGATGTGGTGATGCATGTGGTCAGAATAGCACCAGTTGCACGGCTTCCAGTGTACACAGGACAATGTTTTTTGGCACACTGAAGGTCCGTCCTCCCTGTTACTGTGCATGAAGCCTTGTGCTACCAAATGTTGGCGTGTTACTAAATTAGTTTCAACATTTTTTGTTACCACCTAGTATATATTAAGGGCAGAATGATCCTTCGGGCACCGCTATTTTCTCCCTGTGTCCATCCACACTCCATGCAGCCCGTGTGCTACGACTATGATGGGGATGCGGGGATGGAAGGTTTAAACAAGTAGCCAACAGCCACATTGTAAGCATGAATCTGCTGATTGAGCCAGTGAGTCTTCTGGGACCATCCAAGTGAGTTAGTACTGTCACTGTGACTGGACTCTCCCCCTCCCTCCTTGCCCTCTCTCTCCCCCTCCCTCCTTGCCCTCTCTAGTTTTCATTTTACCAGCCTATGCTAGTAGTTGGCCCCATCATGTGCCTTTAAGTAAATTCACACCTACCTTTCTCTTAAGCAGAGGCGTAACTAGAACCTTCAGGGCCCCCGGTGCAAGAAACCATGAAGGGCCCCCTGGACCCCTGGCCGGGGCCCTTCCCTTCAAGCCTGGGGCTCTTCCCACTGATCCTGGGGCTCTTTACTCTCGTTGCGGGATCCTTTCACAAGTTCTGCAGTGGGCTCCCTTCCTGCTATCTTGGGTCCTCCCCACGGTGGTGGAATGCCAGGGCCCGGTTACAAGTGTGACCATTACGATCCTGAAAGTTCACCCACTGGTGTCAGTAGTTTTTATTTTTTTATTTTGGTATTTTAATTGTATTATTTTTTTATCATTTTATTTTATTTTTATACAATGTCACTGACTATGACTCTGTCCATTCAGAAAAGGAAGGAGCTGGTAAATTACAGATTCACCGACCCCTTCCTGGTTCTCTATTGTGACACATCCCCTGCAGCAGCTGGCAGGAGAGGGAAGGGAGCACTGTGGGGGGGGGGGGGGGGGCAGCACAGTAGGGGGGGAACCAGGGGATCACACAGGGGCCCAGAGACAGCAGAACACAAGTGAACTGGATAGGAGGAGTGGCCAGGGTAGCATACAGAGGAACCAATCTCCTCCACTTTCCTCCTGCAGCTACAGGAGGGAAAAGGAGGAGAGTGATTTCTCTAGATGTTGCCCCAGCCCCCCTCCCCCCCTCCTATACAGATGTACAGGGGAGCCGCACAGGCCCCCTGGAGCACGGGGCCCGTTTGCAATTGCAACCCCTGTAGTTACGCCCCTGCTCTGAGCCAGTCCCACACAACCTGACCATCATCATTATTTGCCACATCATGCTACATGCCCCACAGGGCTTATTGTGTGGCTCCATCCCAGGGTTTCCCAGGTCTTTCATAATCCTAGACTTGCTCACGTTTTGTCTCACTGTTTTGATTTTTCATTGTAAAGCCAAGCAGATTGCTTGTTACTGGCATTGTTAATATTTACATATTTAAATGTTTTAAATATCAATTCTTTTAGCTTCTAATAGGAATTTGTGTCACATTTATCTTTTTTTTTCTTAACTTATTGTAGCACTGTCCCCATAGGGCTTGATGTGTGATGACTTCTTGGGCTTCCTCTGATTACCTGCAGACAGTCACACATTCATCCTTACTCGCAGTTGCTTATTACTCAATAAACAGTTCCAGGAGTTTTGTTTTTTTGGTATTTTTCATGTAACTTGGATGGGAGAAGGGAATAGTGGGATACTCCAACTTGAACTATTTACAGTTGATAAAGACAACTCTCTCTTGACCTCACCAGGTTACTTGTGGAAGCAGTCACACTGCTTTAACCATACTGCCACTTGTATGGAAAGGGTTAAGTCTTTTTGCTCTCTCTCCAGCAACAGACTTGGTGAACTACATTATCTTCGGGACACTCGCTAGTATCCCCTTTACTGACACCCGTCCACTGACTCTCTTCTAGCTGAAGGGATGGCTCCCTCAGGACAGGCCCCATGACACACTGTATACAGAATCAGATACTCTCCAGTGTCTCCCCCCTCCAGTCAGCTCTGCAGGACCTCCGGGTTCAGTTATTCTCTAACTCTCTGGCCCTCAAGTGGACTATCCGAGGCCGCATGGCAACTTCTAAAGAGGAGGGGCAGCTGCCCCCTCCCTCCGGGACCCCGCTCTCCAGCTGAAAGACACCAAGCACATGTGCCCTTGACATTTATACAGTATACCAGCATGCAATGAGGCACTTTCCTCTGCCAATCCCCAGGGCTGTACTAAATACCTGTG
Organism: Pelophylax lessonae; assembly: GCF_965119305.1. Taxonomy (NCBI): domain Eukaryota; kingdom Metazoa; phylum Chordata; class Amphibia; order Anura; family Ranidae; genus Pelophylax; species Pelophylax lessonae. The sequence goes on from NC_138773.1 coordinate 51,833,060, forward strand.
CACTCATTTGTCAGGTTTCCTCTCACTGTTCAACATGCCTCCCTATTGGACCAGTGTGAAACACTTCAGACAGACTAAGCTTCACCTGAGCACAATGAGCAGACCTCACTAGCAGATCCTGCTCTTTGGTAAGCAGAGAACAATATAGATTTACCTGGCAATCTTTCTGGTAAGCAGATCCAAAAACTATACTCCCTCTTCTAACACCTACCTAGGAGGGTGCTACATAATTAAACATTTAGTTTGAACATAGTGTAACTAAATTCTGTGACAAAGGTTTGGAATGTGGGGAGTGCAAAATGTATATAGGTGGGGCTTTTTGTGGGTGTGACTTGGGTGTTGGTGGGACACAGGGGGCCCCATGATCTCCTCTTGCCCAGGGGCCCCATGAGTTGCCAGTCTGCCCCTGAAAAATAAATATATATATATATACATACTGTATGTATGTATGTATATATATATATATACACTGTATGTATATATATATATATATATGTGTGTATGTATATATATATACAGTATATAAATATAAAAAAAAAGATTTGCTTTGATGGTGTTAAAACATTTCTGGACAGCGATGGCGCACACAGTAGGGTGGAGATAAAAATGATGAAATATCATGTACTGTAGTTACAAGTCACACAGTGTGAATAGAAGTGCGGACAGGGGAACGGTCACAATAATGCATGAAAATATTCTCACAAGAGAAGACAACTACACCCAACAGCTGACTATATAGGGAACATGTAGGCAGGGCTATATTTATAGACCATTCAATCTGGCCAGGTTACATAGTTTGTCAGGTTGAGAAAAGACACAAGTCCATCTGGCTAAACCAATAAAAAACAAAAAAAACAGTAAAGAAAACCCAACCATACAATCCCATATATACAATCCTATACCCACAGTTGATCCAGATGAAGGTAAAAAACCCCAGCAAAGCAGGATCCAATTTGCTACAGCAGGGGAAAGAAATTCCTTCCTGATCCCCTGGGAGGCAATCGGATATTCCCTGGATCAACTTTACCTATAAATATTAGTATCCATTTATATTATGTACACCTAGGAAAGAATCCAGGCATTTTTTTAAAGCAATCTACTGAGTGTGCCAGAACCACCTCTGGAGGGAGTCTATTCCACATTTTCACAGCTCTTACTGTGAAGAAACCTTTCTGTATATGGAGACAAAATCTCTTTTCCTCCAAACGTGAAGAGTGCCCCCTTGTCCTCTGTGTTGACCTTAAAGTGAATAACTTAACACCAAGTTCACTATATGGACTCCTTATGTATTTATACATGTTGATCATATCCCCTCTTCTCAAGAGAATAAAGGTATGTATACATCCGTTTCCCCCTCCATTGGGGTCGGGGTAATGTGCATGTTACTGTAACGCACATCAAATGTGTGGCAGAGCCATTTATTTGGAATGGCATCCCAATGCAGTCAGGGGTCTCTAAACTTTTTAGAAGAAGGGCCACATTGCATATTTCACAAACTTTCACAGGTGTAGGGTAGTGTGTTGCATTAGGAAAAATGGGTCAGGTATGATTTCTAGCACGTTAAGGTGCAATGTTAGCATATTCACTTTAATAGGCTGCCATTATGTGACGCACATTTACACAGGACATAATGTGCATTAATGCACCTCTAAGAAGTATCAACAACAGAAGACAATGCTCCAGGCTGGTTCACTCTCTTCCACACCACTGAGATGTAGATGGACCCTGAAAGCCCAACTCCACTTTGGACTTGTCCTTTGCAGTGGGGCACTGCAAATGTTAATAGCTTGTTTTGTCCAGGGGAGAAGAGGAGCATTTTACTTACCTGATCCTCTGCTCCCCCAGCAGATGGCGCTCCCCCATGCTCTGGCAACGTTGTAATGTCCAATGCAGGACTATTATGATTTGTTTGATTGATTTGGTTATGTCAGTGCCTTAGACCCCTGGAGCAAGGGGGGGGGGGGAAGACACTGCGAGGACTGGTCTAGTTGCAGGGAGGAGGGGAGGATCTGGTGAGTAAATCTTTTGTCAGGTCACCTGTGGCCAGGTGACAACTGCACCCTGTTGGAGGCAGGGGTGCAGCGCAAGGTAGTGAACCCGATAGCAGACTGCTGCGGATGGACCGGAACGTGAGCCCAAGATTCCCCAGGGCGCGGAGTCTAAAACCCAGCAGGTGTTCACCAGAGCCTCTAGTGGTGAGGATGGACTTGGCTGCAGTTGGGCCCAAGTCACTGCCCCTGGGGTCCCCCGGGTCACGCTCCGTAGGGAGAGAAGGGAAGCAGCCACTCAGGACACACGGAATGGTGATGGGTAAGCCGAGGTCGGGGTAACAGGCAGACCGGGGTAATCAAGGGACAGGCCAAAGGTCAGGGTAACAGGCAAACAGGAATAGTCAGACACAAGCCAAAGTTGGTACACAGAAAGGTAGATCAAGCACACGGCAAACAGGAAACAAACACTGTTGAACAGCAAAGCAGACCTGCAGTGCACTGGTTAATATAGACTTCCTGTGATGACCTGGGGTGGGGCAGGAACAGGAAGGAGAGGTGATAAAAAGGAACCAGAAGTGAAGTCCGACCTCTAATACAGACGTGAAGGAACAGGTAAGCTGTAAAACACTGTTGCAAGTCCATGACATCTTTCTAATGTCCCCTAGACCTAAACAAGCAAATAACCCTTGCAGTTCTTTCCCAGAGTTGGGCTTTAATGTGTCCTGAACTGTAAAGAGCCTGCTAACTCCTCCAAGCATCCCCTGCAAATCTTACCGTATAGCTTTCTTACTGAATTCAGAAGAGATGTACAGTATGCTCAGAGGTGACCAGGAGAGGGAAAAATAAGGAAACTTTTATGACATTTTATTTCCTCTTCCAGTAATAATTGTCAAGAGATTTCCAAGGGTTTTGATGACTTCCTGTCATGGTGCTATTATAGGTAGTGAGGATTTCTCCAGTGGGGAAACAGACAGAAAAATACAAGAACACCTATGTGGGTTTAATAGATTACATCCATACAGAAGTTTAGGGGTTAAAGTAGCTGTAAACCCCAATTAGATAGCACTTTGTAATTATTTTTTTCATCCTTTGTTGTAGCTCAGTGCTGTGGATCTCCTGCGGTCTCTTTATAGCCACTTTCCATCTGCCTGTACTCCAGTTATGGCTGCGTGGCATTTTTTCATGGTGGAGTTTTTTGCAGTGACAATGGCAAAACTTTTCTGAAATGAGCATGACCACTTACAGCTTTCACTAGAACTGCTAAGTTACACTGTGGCCCCATGGGGCTGCCTACCTCTAAACCTACCCACCCTCCCTTTTTCTAGTTACACTGTGGGTCCAAGGGGCTGCCTACCTCTAACCATTCCCTCCAGCCCCATTCCTAATTACACACTGGCCCACTGGGGCTTCATACCTCTGACCTGACCATTTCTATGCTTTCCTAATTACATTGTGGCCCCAAAGGCCTGCCTACCTCTTTCGCTACCCTCCCTCTCCTTTCCTAATATCACCAAGGTCCCATGGGGCCTCCTACCTCTGATTGTACCATCCTTCTCCTTTCTTAAATACACTGTGGCACCATGGGGGATGCTTACCTCCAATCCTATCCTCCCTCCCCTTCCCTAATTACGTTGTGGCTCAATGGGGCTATCTAAGACCGACCTTACCCTTACTTCCCGTTCCTAATTATATCATGGCCCCATGGGGCTGTCTACCTACAATCCTACACTATCTCCCCTTTCTTAATGATACTGCTGCCCCATGGGGCTGTGTACCTCCAACCCTAGCCTCCGTATCCTTTCTTAATTGCACTGTGACACCATGGGAATGCCTACCTCCGAACCTTACCCTCCGTACCATTTCCTTTTTGCACTGTGGCACTATGGAGATGCCTATCTCCAACCTTACCCTCCCTCCGTTTCCCTAATTACACTATGGCCCTGTGGAGCTTCCTACCTCTGAACTTACCTTCTCTATGCTTTCCTAAATACATTGTGGCCCCATTGGCCTACCCACTTCTGATCCTACCCTCCTTCTCCTTTCCTAATTACATTGTGGCCCCATCGGACTGCCTACCTCCAACACTACCCTCCCTCCCCTTTCCTAATTACACCGTGGCCCCATGAGGTTACCTATCTCTGACCCTACCCATTCTTTCTTATCCTAGTTGCCTCATGTTTGTTTATTACACAGTAACCCCAGGGGGCTGCCTCCCTCTGTCCCTCCCCTCCTTCCCTAGTTACACTATTGCACCATTGGACTGCCTCCCTCCAACCCTCCCCATTTCCTAGTTACATTGGGGCTGTTAACCTCTAACCTTACACTATCTCCCCTTTCCTAATTTGACCATGGCCTCATAAGGCTGCCTACCTCGCCTCCCTCCCTCCCCTTTCCTAATTACACCATGACCCCATGGGACTGCCTACTTCTGAACCTACCCTACCCTACTCTCTTTCATAATTACACCTTTCCAAATTACATCAAAGCCTCAAAAGGTTGCTTACCATCAACCCTACCCTCCCTCCTCATTCCTAGTTACACTGTGGCCCTATGGGGCTACCTACCTCCGTCCCTCCCCTCCCTCCCTTTTGCAAGTTACATTGTGGCCCAATGGGGCTTCCTATCTCTAATCCTACCCTTCTTCCCCTTTCCTATTTACACAGTGGCCCCGTGGGGCTACTTACCTCAGACCTGACCCCTTCTATGCTTTCCTAATTACATTGTGGCCCCATAGGCCTGCCTACCTATGACCTCATGGGGCTTACTGTAAAAACAAATGGTCACTGCCCTGACCTTTAACTGGGCTTCGCAGAAAGGAACACATGGAAGGGCGACGCATATGTCAAACAAAACATACGAAAATTCCCATCTCACTTACCAGCCAGCCTGCAAAACAACTGAATTATCCTGTCTAACAGTTTGTGTTAAAAAAAAAAGGGGTTTAGTTTGCACACATTTGCAAATGCATGCGTAGGCTGCAGAGCCACTTCACATCACCCCAGTATTATCTGCAGTCCTAACTCTATAAATCTTTGAAAGCCTCTGCAGTTCAGGCACATGCATAATAATGGTTATATAGAGGGTAGGCTTGCCGGCTTTCTATCTATCCATTATTATGCATGTGCTTCCACTGTGGAGGCTCTCAAAGATTTATAGAGTTAGGACTGCAGATAATACTGGGGTGCCATGTAGTGGCTCTGCAGCTTATGCATGTATTTGCAAATGTGTTTAAACTAAACCCATGTTTTTAATGCAACCTCTAACCCTACCCTTCCTTTTCATTTCCTAATTACACCGTGGCCCCATGGGGCTGCCTACCTTTAGCCCTACTCTCCCTCCCCTTTCTTGATTACACTGTTGCACCATGTGGATTCCTACCTCCAACTCTACCCTCCCTCCCCTTTCCTAACTACACTATAGCCCCATGGGGTTGTCTTCATCCCACCCTACCCTTCCTCCCCATTTCTAGTTGCACCGTGGCCCCAAAGGCCTGCCTACCGCTAACATTATCTTCCCTCCCCTTTCCTTATTACACTGTGGCCCCATGGGGTGGCCTACCTCCATCCCTACCTTCCCTCCCTTTGCTAGTTGTGATGTTATTTTTTAATGAGGGAAAGTCATTTTTTTTAGCATTTTTGGGTATTTTGTTCAGTGGTTTTGAGCTTCTATGGCTATGCCATTGGTTATGTATTTGTTTAGTTGTTAAATGATTAAATGGTTAAAGTTTGGTTGGGCTTAACCTTAAACTGCTGAGCCTATTTTGGTTGATTCTAAGTTAATATATTTGTAATGTAGCTATTTTTTTTTTTTTTTTTACCCCAAATAAAGTACTGCAGCCATTTGAAAGGCATTTGAATTAAAGAGTGGTTGCATCTTTATTATTTAGGGTTTATTGTTTGTGGCTTCCTAATGGGAGGGGTTATGGTAATGTGCAATCCATTGCATGTGACTGGGTAACAACATGGGAGAATAATTGGGATACAGAGGCAGAGTGTTGTCATCCAACAGGAAGTGCCTCGAGGACCTTCATGGCAGGATCAGCAGGTGTTTTTTTATTTTAATGAAAGCTGCAAGGATTAAAAAGGACAATATGATAATAATGATAATAATATAATAAAGCTTCTATGCAGCATGCTGAAAGTACCAGGCTCATCGAAATACATTCATTTTCTTGCATATGCATTAAAAAATGCATTTGACTGTATCTGGTGTTAAGTAGCCCTTAAGGTATATTAAAGGTGAATGCCTGTCAAGGTAATGCTTGTTTAGTCTAGGGAAGTTTTCAATCCCCTAGCTTCCAGCACTTATCTCTGCTCCCAATACATGAGCTGGCCCCTCACATCCTCATATACAATGCAGGCCACTGCAGCATTCTGCTTGGGGCAGAGTCTAAACCTCCTGGGCTCATAGGAAGTGGGTTGACTGACACTGGGTGTCCTTCAGCCTAGAAGAAGAGCAGGGCTGGATCGGTGACATGATAAACTTGTGGTGAAGAGCACTGCTGGAGATAATTATAGCTTTATTATTTTTAGGATCTGCTGGGGTATCCAACTTTTTGGTGTTTTTTTTGCCTAAGCTTTAAAGGAAAATTGTAATCCATTTTAAATGTTTAAAAGTCTTGCCTAACGGTTAATGCTGCAATATTCTTCTATCATTTACAACACACATACTATATCTATAAAGTATATACAAGAGTTCTTTAAAAAGTGTCTGCACATTTTTTAACTCTATTAAATAAAATAAAGTGCAGAAACTTTTTGAAGACTGAATTTTAAAATAAATGCATCTTTATTTTGCAAGATCACTCCACTTGAAGATTTGGGATCAAAAAAGTACTGAGAGATTTCAACTGCAATATACAAGCAGCTCCACTAGGGGGCATGCAGTGTTACAATAATGCACAATAATCTGCCTGACCAGAAACCAGTCACAAGGAATGCAATGACCTGTCCATGGTGCTGAAGCCTATGATGAATACAATATACACCAGAGACCTGTCAGGCTGTCAACCACTAAAAACCCAGAAATTTAAAGTCCCATCATACAGCCTAATGACCTGATACAAAATCCTATTTATATTATATCTGTAATTGTGTATATGTGTATATATATACAGTGGGTACGGAAAGTATTCAGACCCCCTTAAATTTTTCACTCTTTGTTATATTGCAGCCATTTGCTAAAATCATTTAGGTTCATTCTTCTTCCTCATGAATGTACACATAGCACCCCATACTGACAGAAAAACACAGAATTGTTGACATTGTTGCAGATTTATTAAAAAAGAAAAACTGAAATATCACATGGTCCTAAGTATTCAGACCCTTTGCTCAGTATTTAGTAGAAGCCCCCTTTTGATCTAATACAGTCAGGAGTCTTTTTGGGAAAGATGCAGCAAGTCTTTCACACCTGGATTTGGGGATCCTCTGCCATTCCTCCTTGCAGATCCTCTCCAGTTCTGTCAGGTTGGATGGTAAACATTGGTGGACAGCCATTTTTAGGTCTCTCCAGAGATGCTCAATTGGGTTTAAGTCAGGGCTCTGGCTGGGCCATTCAAGAGCAGTCACGGAGTTGTTTTGAAGCCACTCCTTCGTTATTTTAGCTGTGTGCTTAGGGTCATTGTCTTGTTGGAAGGTAAACCTTCGGCCCAGTCTGAGGTCCAGAGCACTCTGGAGAAGGTTTTTGTCCAGGATATCCCTGTACTTGGCCGCATTCATCTTTCCCTCGATTGCAACCAGTCGTCCTGTCCCTGCAGCTGAAAAACACCCCCACAGCATGATGCTGCCACCACCATGCTTCACTGTTGGGACTGTATTGGACAGGTGATGAGCAGTGCCTGGTTTTCTTCACACATACCGCTTAGAATTAAGGCCAAAAAGTTTTATTTTGGTCTCATCAGACCAGAGAATCTTATTTCTCATCATCTTGGAGTCCTTCAGGTGATTTTTAGCAAACTCCATGCGGGCTTTCATCTGTCTTACACTGAGGAGAGGCTTCCGTCGGGCCACTCTGCTATAAAGCCCTGACTGGTGGAGGTCTGCAGTGATGGTTGACTTTCTACAACTTTCTCCCATCTCCTGACTGCATCTCTGGAGCTCAGCCACAGTGATCTTTGGGTTCTTCTTTACCTCTCTCACCAAGGCTCTTCTCCCCCGATAGCTCAGTTTGGCCGGACGGCCAGCTCTAGGAAGGGTTCTGGTCGTCCCAAACGTCTTTCATTTGAGGATTATGGAGGCCACTGTGTTCTTAGGAACCTTAAGTGCAGCAGAAATCTTTTTGTAACCTTGGCCAGATCTGTGCCTTGCCACAATTCTGTCTCTGAGCTCTTCAGGCAGTTCCTTTGACCTCATGATTCTCATTTGCTCTGACATGCATTGTGATCTGGAAGGTCTTATATAGACAGGTGTGTGGCTTTCCTAATCAAGTCCAATCAGTATAATCAAACACAGCTGGACTCAAATGAAAGTGTAGAACCATCTCAAGGATGATCAGAAGAAATGGAAAGCACCTGAGTTAAATATATGAGTGTCACAGCAAAGGGTCTGAATACTTAGGACCATGTGATATTTTAGTTTTTCTTTTTTAATAAATCTGCAACAATGTCAACAATTCTGTGTTTTTCTGTCAGTATGGGGTGCTATGTGTACATTCATGAGGAAGAAGAATGAACTTAAATGATTTTAGCAAATGGCTGCAATATAACAAAGAGTGAAAAATTTAAGGGGGTCTGAATACTTTCCGTACCCACTGTATATATATATATATATATATATATATATATGAATGTGAGTTAGGGACCTTAGATTGTAAGCTCCTTGAGGGTTGGGACTGATGTGAATGTACGATGTATATGTAAAGCGCTGCATAAATTGACAGCGCTATATAAGTATCTCAAATATATATATATATATATCTATTCATATTAGGGATCGAGCGATTATAGGCAACACCGATATATCGGGGGCCGATATGCACTTTCCACGATATATCGGAATTGGCCCCTGAGGTTACCGATATTGCCGATATTTAGGGAAAGTGCTTGTACCGGAGTAATGTCTCCAGCTAGAGGCATCACCCCGGTACCGGCGTCCATAGCCGAGGGTCGGCTGACTTGTAATGACAACCGATGCGGCTGAGAAGCCGCTCGGCTGTCATTACAAGGAGCGGGAGGGGACGTCCCCCCCTCCCGCCGCCTTCCGGGGTCTCCCGTCCCACCGGGAGACCCGGGCATCCTACCTCCACCGCCGCCACCGAAGAGAAGACCCGGGTCTCCATGTAAAAAACCCAGAAGTGATGTCATGACATCACTTCCAGGTAACCGGCGCCGAATTAAAAAAAACTGACAGCATTCAAAACAGCCAAACTTGGCGTTTTGAATGCTTTTTAGTGCCGAGGAGGGGTTTGGGGTCCCTCTACAAGGAGTACCTGTAGAAAAAAAACATTTTTTTTTACATGTCCGAAAATATCGGTATCGGCATTAAAAAAACTATATCGGTCGATCACTCATTCATATATTTTTATTTTATTATATATATATATATATATATATATATATAGTATCTCACAAAAGTGAGTACACCCCTCACATTTTTGTAAATATTTTATTATATCTTTTCATGTGACAACACTGAAGAAATGACACTTTGCTACAATGTAAAGTAGTGAGTGTACAGCTTGTATAACAGTGTACATTTGCTGTCCCCTCAAAATAACTCAACACACAGCCATTAATGTCTAAACCGCTGGCAACAAAAGTGAGTACACCCTTAAGTGAAAATCTCTAAATTAGACCCAATTAGCCATTTTCCCTCCTTGGTGTCATGTGACTCGTTAGTATTACAAGGTCTCAGGTGTGTTAAATTTAAAATATTTACAAAAATGTGAGGGGTGTACTCACTTTTGTAAAATACTGTATATAAAAGTATATAAATAGGATTGTGTATCAGGTCATTAGGCTGTATGATGTGACTTTAAATTTCTGGGTTTTTAGTGGTTGACAATCTGACAGATCTCTGGTGTATACTGTAGCCATCGCAGGCTTCAGCACCATGGACAGGTCATTGCATTCCTTGCAACTGGTTTCTGGTCAGTCGGATTCATTAATGTGCATTATTGTAACACTGCATGCCCCCTAGTGGAGCTGTTTGTCTATTGCAGTTGAAATCTCTTAGTATTATCTTGATCTAAACTCCTAAAGTGGACCGATCTTGCAAAATAAAGATGCATTTATTTTACAATTCAGTTTACAATGTAATCAAAATGTTAACGAAAGAGTTAAGAAACGTACTTTTTGTTGTTATTGTAGAAATCCTGCATTGGCGCAGCTCTCAATCACATGACCGCGTTTGAAGGCACGGATCAAATTGACTCTGAAAGAGGATGTTGGAGGACTGAAATCAGGGAGGAAGACCAGCCAGTGAAAGATGAAACAATCACCTAAATACCCCCCCCCCCCGGATCATATGGCAAGGATCATGTGATTAATGCCTTAGCATTGGTTATGTGGGAGTGCTTCAAAGGGGCATAAAAATCCTGTTTTACCGGCTGTTTCATGAACGTTTACATGCACAATGCAGGCTTAATTGAAAAATAACTGTCCCTATGCATTTCTGTATAGCTCAAGTTTAATTATGAACTTTGATCTGGATAAGAGGAGCAGTAAAGCACAACCACTATGTGCTACTACCAAGCTGAAAGCTTAGCATGTACAGGAACAAATATTGACGTTTTATATATACTGTGTATATATACATATATATATGCAGAAATCCCTGGCTCTGTATGTGTATACAGTATATATATATATATATATATATATATATATATATATATATATATACAGAGCCAGGGACTGCTGCACTTACAAATGTATTGAAAAATCTTCACATACAAACAAGTTGCATATAGTTCCATAAACAACAACAGTTTCAGGCTATAAAGCTTGCACCCTTCTTCAGGTAGGAACAAACATGAAATAACAATACCATTACATCCTTTCTTTTCTATAGATACATTTTACACCAAGAATCAATTAGGCATCAATTAGATAATTAAACAGAAAAAATCCTAGAGAGACAGTTAAAGGAGATGTAGTCACCCTCCAATAGCCCATAGAAAGTATTCCGGTGACAACCTATTATCATAGATGTTGGAGGGTGACTACATCCCATTTAACTTTCTCTCTAGGATTTGGGATGGATTGAAAAGAAATGTTTTTGTTCTGTTTAATTATCTAATTGATACCTAATTGATTCATGGTGTAAAATATATCCATATAAAAGAAAGGATGTAATGGTATTGTTATTTCATGTTTGTTCCTACCTGAAGAAGGGTGCAAGCTTTAAAGCCCGAAACTGTTGTTTATGTAACAATATGCAACTTGTTTGTATTAAAAACATTTTTTAATACATTTTTAAGTGCAGGAATCCCTGGATCTGCTTTCTATATATGGCCTTTGGGATGGCCTGATTGCTTGCACTGAAAGAGCACCGTAGTGCAGTTCACCTCACCTATGAAGTTTTATATATATATATATATATATATATACATATTCAGCTGTGACATTCAGATGGTAGGGTCAGAATTTGGCGTAAACAAGATGAAAGCATGGATCCATCCTGTCTTGTATCAATGGTTCAGGCCGGTGGTAGTGGTGTAATGGTGTGGGGGATATTTTCTTGGTACACTTTGGGCCCCTTAGTACCAATTGAGCATTGTTTAAACACCACTGCATACCTGAGTATTGTTGCTGACCATGTCCATCCCTTTATGACTATAGTGTACCCATCTTCTGATGGCTCCTTCCAGCAGGATAATGCACCATGTCACAAAGCTCCAATCAACTCACCACTGGTTTCTTCAACATGACAATGAGGTCACTGCACTCCAATGGCCTCCACACTCACCACATCTCATCCAATAGAGCACCTTTGGGATGTGGTGTAATGAGAGATTCACATCATGGAAGTGCAGCTGACAAATCTGCCACAACTGTGAGTGATGCTATCATGTCACTATGGAGCAAAATCTCTGAGGAATGTTTCCAACACCTTGTTGAATCTATGCCAGGAAGAATAAAGGCAGTTCTGAAGGCAAAAGGGGGTCCAACCCGGTACTAGCAATGTGTACCTAATAAAGTGGCCGGTGAGTGTATTTTAGCTTTTATAAATTGCCCTCACCCATGTAGTGTAAGGGCGTACTTAACAAACCTTTCAATAAGGCAGATCTTCACACTACACATCTGTTGGTAAAGTTTATTGATTTAACAGCTAAAATAGGACTCTGTGTGGTCAGTTTCAAATCCCCTACATACACACAGCATCCTTTTTTGATTCTAAGCCATATGTGTCAAACACAAGGCCTGAGGGCCGCATAAGGCCCGCAAGACTATTTTATGGGGCCCTCACACCTCTCCTACAGCTACGGCACCCCCTTCCTCTCCACCCCCACCTCGTCTCAGCAGTCGGCAGCAAAGAGGTCAGAACTCCTCCACCAGATCCTGCATTTCTCCTTGCAGCCACAGAGAGACTCATCTTGGCCCCCTTCTCTTCTCAGCAGTCAACAGCAGAGAGGACGGCAAAACTCTTCCTACAGATCCAACACCTCTCTGTGCAGCACCCCCTCGTCTCCACCTCCCCTAATCTCAGCAATCAGCAGACTCCGGCAACCGACTCCAGCCCTCCTCTGGTTCTCCTCCATACTTTGCACTTTCTGCTTCCCAGGTTTGCAGTAGCACAAGGTACGGAGGTGCACTGTGATGTACGGGAGTGTGGGGGGACTTCCGATGGTGGGGGGGGGGTCTTGCCATCTGATGTAAGGAAGCAGGGCTGCTGTTAGAAATCACGGTGCCCCACACAGCCTACCTGGCAGGGCCCCCCCAACCTCCCCACCAAATTTTTTAAGACAATATTTTAACTAAATATACACATTATTAGCAGACAAAAACATACCAGAGAACCTGGGTAAAATAGCTCTTTTTTAATTGTTTTTTACTATTTTTTTTTTTTAATGTATTACTTTTTTTTATATGTAAAACATTGTAACAATTATTTTATTTTACATTTTTTTAATTATTTATTAATGCTTTTTTTTTTTTTTAAACTTGCTATTTTTTTTTACGGTACAGGGAAGCCTGCCACGCTGTGGCAGGGGGGGCAGCACAGTGAAAGGGGGGCACACAGGAAGGGGAGGGGGTCAGAGGCAGGCAGAACAGGGAGGGGGATCGATGTCGGAGAAGCAATTACAGGAATGATGCCCTGTGTCTGTGTCTCTCCCTGCAGCAGCTGGAAGCTGGCAGAAGGGGGGGAGAAACTGTTTTTTAGCTGCTGCAGAGAGCAGCACAGGGCTTACTTCTGTAATTCGATTCCTGTGTGCTGTTGGGGCCCCCCTCTGTGCCCGGGCCCCCTACAGGAGGACTGGTGGTCCCCCCCTTATCAGCAGCCCTGTAAGGAAGGGTGAGTTGCTTTGCAAATCTAGTCCTACAGATACAACCGGGCCCTTTGAGGGCAACCATAATGCTCATACGCCCCGTGATGAAATTGAGTTTGACACCCCTGGAATCTAAGCAATCACATCCCCAATATTTGGAACTATTATTTAGTCCTTGATGTGTATCCTGAAGATTTCTGACCTGTGCTGTCTTTGATTGGATGGAAGGAATTTTGTGTTTTCCTGAGAAGTGTTTGAGAAACTCTTTCTTATCTCGTCAGAAGAATGAAGTGCTTTTCATTTCCTCAGTATCAGGCTTTGAGATTTGGGTTAAACTTTTGGGTGATAAGGACAAAACACAACTGGTGAGTTCAAAAGTTTAGCCAAGATTACCGGCGCTCACCTGAGAGGCGCAGAGTGACAGCGATGTGATTGATCGGCCGGCGGGATTATCCCATCAATGGAAAGTTTATAATCAGGAATAAAAGAAAGCAGAACAATGGAAAGATAAGAGGAGAGCGATAACTGTGAGCAGAGAGGTAAATGAGGGGATGGCAACATTTCTTATTGCAGCATCTTTTCCATAGATATTTTATAGAGCAGTCAGATTAATAAAGCCCCAGACAAGCAGGAATTTACCAAATCAGTCAAATCTATTTTTTTTACACATTTTGCAATCCCGCAATCCAATGTGTTTTCACTTAAAGGCTTAAAGCTGAACTCCATACCAACAGCTAACTACACAGATGAAATACATATAAGGGGGATTTTTTACCTGCACAGGGGTTTGTATTAGTGATCGACCGATATGGTTTTATTTTCTATACCGATACCGATATTTTGGTCATCGCGTATCGGTATCAGCCGATATTTTCGTACATTTAAAAACATTTTTTTTTTAGTTTTTTTATATGACAGGTACTCTTGTGGAGGGATCTGGGGGTCTAAAAGACCCCAAACCCTTCCTCTGCACTTAAAAGCATTCAAAACACCAAGTTTGGCTGTTTTGAATGCTGTAATTTTTTTTAATCTGAGTGTCATGACATCACTTCCGGGTTTTTGCATGGAGACCCGATCAGAGCCGAATGTGGCTTTTATTGGGACTTTGGTGGCCTTGCAGGCTGGTTGCCCGGGTCTCCCGGTGGGACGGGAAACCCGGGTGAGCCGCGGGGGGAGGTGTCCGTCCCTCCCACTCCTTGTAATGACAGCCGTGCGGCTTTTCAGCCGCATTGGTTGTCATTACAAGACAGCCGACCGTCGGCTATGGACGCCGGTACCGGGGTGATGCCTCTAGCTGCAGGCATCACTGCGGTACAGCACTTTCCGAAATATTGGCAATATCGGTCACCTTCGGGGCCGATTCCGATATATCGGGGAAAGTGCAGATCGGCCCTCGATATATCGACTTTGCCGATGATCGGTCGATCACTAGTTTGTATTTCTGTCTATCCAGCAGTGTTGGGGTAGTTACTCAAAAAATTTAACTAGTTACTAGTTACTTCTGTAAATTGTAACGAGATTACTTTACTAGTTACTGCATTTGAAAAGTAACTTCGCTACTTATTACTTTACTTTCCTCTTTCTTAATTGATCGTGTAGAAGAAGATACATGACACTCTTTCTGCATAGAGTTTATTGTATAAACACAGGCTTTGGGAAACATGAGAACAAAACCTGAAAAAACAGAATAAAACATAAAGTGCAACAAAAAGTCATAAACTTCATCCCTCTCTATTCTTCGAAATACGGATTGTATAGCACGGCTTGGGTAACGCAGGAAAGCGCGTTCCTATAGCCTAGTAAAGTAGTGTAGTTACCAATATTATTATTGTAACTAATTACATTACTTCGTTACCAAAAAAAGTAATGTAGTTACTGTAATCAGTTACTTTGTAACTCGTTACCCCCAACACTGCTATCCAGTCCTAAAATGTGCACAGCTCTGCCACCCACCACAGCCCTGTCCGACAATTTAAGGAGACCTGATTAATTTTTGCAGCAGGTAATGATTACAGGTCTTGTCCCTTTATCATTAAGCTGCAATACTGCCTAAAGTATATGTGAAACTCACCTTGAAAAAAAAAAAACATTCAGTTTAACCACTTCAGGCATGGAAGGTTTTGCCCCCCCCCCCCCTCCTCATGACCAGGCCATTTTCTGCGATACTGCATTGCGTTAGTTTTACTGACAATTACGCGGTCATGCGACGCTGTACCCTAATACTATTGATGTCCTTTTTTTCCCCACAAATAGATCTTTCTGTTGGGGATATTTGATCACCTCTGCGGTTTTAATTTTTTGTGCTATAAACAAAAAAGTGCAACATTTTTTTACATTCTACTCTAAAACACATTCAATAAAAAAAAATATTTAAAAATTGAATTTATTCATCAATTTAGGCCAATATGTATTCTGCTACATATTTTTGGTAAATCCCAATAAGTGTATATTGATTGGTTTGCGCAAAAGTTATTGTGTCTACAAATTATGGGCAATCAGTGATTTTTAGCAGGACTGCGACATTAAGTGGCACATTTTTTTGGGACCAGTGACACCAATACAGTGATCAGTGCAGAAAATATGCACTGTCACTGTACTAATATAACACTGGCAGGGAAGGAATTAACATCAGGGGCAATCAAAGGGTTAAATGTGTCCCTAGGGAGTGCTTTCTAACTGTGTGGGGAAGGTGCTTTGACGGGGGGGGGGACAAAGATTTAGTAAAAGCACAGAATCTCCATCTTCCCCTCTCACAGAACTGCCTCTCTTAGGAGCGATTTTGGGGTGCCCGCAAACATTGGGTCCGCTGATTGGCTCAAGCTTTGTCCAAACACAGCGGGAGTGGGTCACCGGCGTGTGTGCACGCCCCAGACCTGGAACTAGAAATCATGTACAGGTATGTGATTTTGCAAAGGAAGGCCGCCCTGCCGCAGTATATATGCGTGGGGCAGTCCAGAAGAGATTAATATATACAGTATCTCACAAAAGTAAGTACACCCCTCACATTTTTGTAAATATTTTATTATATCTTTTCATGTGACAACACTAAAGAAATGACACTTTGCTACAATGTAAAGTAGTGAGTGTACAGCTTGTATAACAGTGTAAATTTACTGTCCCCTCAAAATAACTCAACACACAGCCAATAATGTCTAAACAACAGGCTTCATGGATGGTGTGTATTGCTATAGAGTTTTTTTTCTTCTTGGGAGGGTGCATGTGATCAGCACAGGGTCAATCAGCACTGTCCAGACAGAGGGTCAGGGGTCCTGCAGCCTCATAGGACAGTCAGAGGAGAATGAAAACTCCTCCTACAAGCTTTAACTAGACACTGATAGAAGTCATAAGACTGCTATATACTGCTGATGAGAAAAAGGTATTTAGCAGTTTATATTTACTAAAATAATTGCATTTCTGTGTACTGTGGGAGACCAGATATAGTGAATGCAGGGGCCTGGGTTTAGTAACACTTTAAGCAGTTTCCATGGACCCCCAAGGTCTCCTCCTAGACCACTTCTCTATCCACCAGGAACACCACCGATCAATCAATTGGGTCGGAATTTTCAACCATAATATTCAAGCAAAGCTAACAAACAGAGGCCTCTTTATAGCATAAAAATCTCTTAACACTTTTATTGAACAAAGAAATACACTCACATGGTTAAAAACACTTTGCATGTAAGAAAAAATTTCACTCAGCCAGCATAGAAGTCCAAGTCCACTTCCTGGAAGATGATGGCGTCAGTAGGAGGCTCCTTCCAATGCGTTTCATCATCAAGACGTCTTCCTGGGCACCGGGCACCATACTGCGTCCCCTTATTAAATCCAATGTCTATTAGAACCAAGCCTCACTTTCATAGCAGATCCAAGCCTCGCTATATTCACTATGTGCGTGTCATTTGAGCCTCGCTTTCAAGCTAAAACCAAGCCTTCCTTTGGTTCTTAAAACATTGATCATGCTAGCTTAATAGATTACATTAAATGTGCAAACATCTGCCAGGTCCTGGTTTCCATTCATGATGCTATTTTCCAAAAAGAAAGGTTTAACCTAATTACAAAACAGTCTCTTAAAGCGGTAGTATACTCAAAGGAAAAAAAAAAAACCCTGCAAGACAAAGGCATAATGAGCTAGTATGCATACTTACCTTAGAACGAAGCCCCGACACGGACCCTCGGACACCGCTGTGGGAGCGGACATAATCCCTCGGCGTCTCTTCCGGGTTCGGCGGCTCCGGCGCTGTGATTGGCCGGAGCTGCGATGACGTCACTGATTTTCCCGGCAACTTCCTGGCAAGGAACTCTGAAGGTCCGCTGGACCTTCAGAGCGCATGCACCGCGCGTGTCAGCAGATGCATGCAGCGCAGATATCTCCTAAACCGTGCAGGTTTAGGAGATATTAATTGTACCTACAGGTAAGCCTTATTATAGCCTTACCTGTAGTTAAAAATCACAAAAAGCGGTATACTACCGCTTTAAAGTAGCTTACCCTACTGTTGATTTTCTTGCAGCAGCTGATCACTACAGATGCTTGTTGCCCTGCCTTACATACCTAGAGCCCCTAGATGGCGCACCAAATAATCTGCATTCTGATAAAATACAGCATGATGATTGACTTAAACTAAAACACACAGCCATTTCCCTGTAACGTGTTGGCAATCCTGGAGGATGCCGTGAATCTGGTCCCTCTGCAAAATAAAACATAGGTGATAGTTTATCTGTTATCGCAAGGCAAACTGTATAAAAGTTTTGTTAATGTCTATCTAATGGCTGAGGCTAAACAGCAGCCCTTGTGTGCCTAATGGCTTGTGTAATTCATTGTCGCTTTACTAAGTGCAAACATATTGTAGCTATTGATTTTTGCCCGGTGCGATCAATGCTCGGGTGACCAGGAGCTGGGGGGAGCTGTGTATTAATAACGCGGCTGTAGCATCTCATGTTGAAAATCTCTGGGCAACCAGCAGAATATAACCAGGTTCCCTGATGACCTCCAGGGGGAGGGCTTGATAAGGGATGAACATAGTGCTATGTATGTGCCAGATGCTACAACATATGCTAGGCTTTCCTTTGCTGCTGTCTGCGGCTCAGAGTGAAGGGACCGCACAGGCAAACTTATCATAATAAGCCACCAAACCCAAACTTCAGATTTTTTTATTGGTATTTTCTACTGTATGCATCCCCAAAACGTTTGCCTTACAAAAAGCGATAAAACTCCTTCAAGAAGCATACAATCTAGTATCCCTGATATAGATGTAAAAGCAAGGATCCTCCAACCACGGCCCTCCAGCTGTTGCAGAACTACACATCCCATGAGGCATTGTAAGACTCTGACATTCACAGACATGACTAGGCATGATGGGAATTGTAGTTCCTGAACAACTGGAGGGCCATAGTTTGAAGATCCCTGATGTAAAGGAACCCATAGAAGGGACCATTTAAGGTGGGAACTCATTAGGGATGAGCAAATCTGCTTGAGTTTGTTAGTCTATTCCAGTGTTTCTCAACCAGGGTTCCGTGGAACCCTAGCGTTCCCCCGGAGGTTGCTAGGGGTTCCCTGAGCTAAGGGCAGTTTCTGCTTCTCAGATAAGTTCCCCCGGACACCATTGATCTTTTTAGCTATCTGGAAGAAGGTGATTCTTCCCAGTGTCCACAAGTGTAAGGAGCATTCACCCCACTCACCATCACACTAATGTATCATGAGTTGTAAATATAGTCATTTTTAGCAGGGGTTCCCTAAGACCTGAAAATTATTTCAAGGGTTCCTTTATGTTGAAAAGGTTGAGAAAGGCTGGTTTATGGTTTATTCTATCCATTTGTAGGACTAACAAACAAGATTGTCAAATGAAGGGCATGGGAAGCCAAGCATGCCATAGGGGAAAGGTACCAATGCCAACAGTATGAAAATAGTCTCACTAAGGATGAGTCAACTGTTCAGAACCAGAAATCAGACCAAACTTTGGCTGTTTAAATGTTCGGAAGAATGCCCAAACCTTTGCACATCTAGCCCTCTGTTTGGGGGAGCCATTTGTATATAGAAGTGGTATTTCTACTGCTTCTATATACGACAGCTTCCTGTTTGTCAATGGTTGCCAAGGAAGGGGTGGTCGCTGGCAACGACCACGTCCTTAGTAACCACTGATGTCACCAGCATCATAGACTAACATGGCTGAGAGTCCCCAACTCCGTAAGCAAAGGGGCAGGGATAGCGGTGAAATTACTGCAATGACATTGGTCCTATTTGGTTGATGATTTTACTGATTTTCCTGCCCCTTCCCTTATATAGCTGATGACAGCTCGGGGAACTGTCATTCAGCAAGAGCTAGCAGTGAATGGCCCGGTTCATTATCAATGGATTTACAACTAGGGACTTTTTTTGGATTTTTTTTTTTTTAATAAAGGAATTGTCAAACGCTAGAGAGGGGAGGGGGAAAGGTGACAGACTGGAGGAGAGGAAAACCAGAGTGAGGGGAGAGGAAAGAGGAAGGGGAGACAGAGAGAAGAGACAGAGAGTGGGGAGAGGAGACAGAGAGAGGAGACAGAGGAAGGGGAGAGCAGACAGAAAGACGAGACAGTGAGAAATAGAGGAGACAGAGAGGGAAAGGAGACAGGGAGAGTAGATGGAGAGAGGAGACAGAGAGGGAGAGAGGAGACAGAGAGAGGGAGAGGAGACAGAGAGAAGGAGAGGAGACAGAGAGGGATAGAGGAGACAGAGAGAGGGAGAGATGAGACAGAGAGAGGAGACAGAGAGAAGGAGAGGAGACAGGGAGAGGAGACAGAGAGAGGGAGAGAGGAGACAGAAAGACGAGACAATGAGAAATAGAGGAGACAGGGAGAGGGAAAGGAGACAGGGAGAGTAGATGGAAAGAGGAGACAGAGAGGGAGAAAGGAGACAGAGAGAGGGAGAGGAGACAGAGAGAGGGAGAGAGGAGACAGAAAGACGAGACAATGAGAAATAGAGGAGACAGGGAGAGGGAAAGGAGACAGGGAGAGTAGATGGAGAGAGGAGACAGAGAGGGAGAGAGGAGACAGAGAGAGGGAGAGGTGACAGAGAGAGGGAGAGATGAGACAGAGAGAGGAGACAGAGAGAAGGAGAGGAGACAGGGAGAGGAGACAGAGAGAGGGAGAGAGGAGACAGAAAGACGAGACAATGAGAAATAGAGGAGACAGGGAGAGGGAAAGGAGACAGGGAGAGTAGATGGAAAGAGGAGACAGAGAGGGAGAAAGGAGACAGAGAGAGGGAGAGGAGACAGAGAGAGGGAGAGAGGAGACAGAAAGACGAGACAATGAGAAATAGAGGAGACAGGGAGAGGGAAAGGAGACAGGGAGAGTAGATGGAGAGAGGAGACAGAGAGGGAGAGAGGAGACAGAGAGAGGGAGAGGTGACGGAGAGAGGGAGAGGAGACGGAGAGAGGAGACAGACAGAAGGAGACGATACAGAGAGAAGGAGAAGGGACAGAGAGGGAGGGGGAGAGGAGACAGAGGGAGGGAGAGGAGAGAGGGGGAGGGAGAGGAGAGAGGGGGAGGAGACAGAGAGAGGGAGAGGAGACAGAGGGAGGGGGAGGAGACAGAGGGAGAGGAGAGAGGAGGAGGAGACAGAGAGAGGGGAGGGAGGAAGCAGAGAAATGGGAAAGGAGACAGAGGTCGAGGAGACAGAGAGAAGGAGAGGAGACAGAGGGAGGGGAGAGGAGAAAGAGAGGAGACAGAGAGATGAGAACAGAGAATGGGGAGAATAGATAGAAAGAGGGTGAGGAGACAGGGAGAGGAAACAGAGAAAGGGGAGGTGAGACAGAGAGGGTGAGGAGACAGAGTGAGGAGAAAGAGACATGGAGAGGAGAAAAGGAGAGGAAACAGATAAAAGGGAAAGGAGACAGAAAAAGAGAGGAACAGGAGGGGAGATGGAGAGAGGGGAGAGATTGAGGGAAAGGAGACAGAGAGAGGGAGAGGAGACAGAGAAAGAGGAGAGAAGACATAGAGAGAGGGAGGGAAAGGAAACAGAGAGTGGGTGAGGAGATGGAGAGAGGGTGGGGGGACAGAGATAGGGAGGGGAAAGGAGACAGAAAGAGAGAAGAAGAGGAGAGGAGACAGAAAAAGGGGGAGGAGACAGAGAGAGGGAGAAGGAAAAGTGTAAACAGAGGAGAGGAAGATAAGACAAAGTGAGTGTAATCAGAGAGGTTAAAAATAAAATACAGAAGAAGAAATATAGTACATCTCAGTGACATATGCACATTCACCCTATTTTGCCTTTTAAAAAATGCAAGTACAGAAAAATACTGTAGCTGTTAATATGCCAGAAATGCAGAGAGCTGCTAACTTCCTGTTTAATGACAACACAGTTCTTTTGCTGCACTGAAATCCCTCCCATCTCTCCCCTGCTGGACTACAGCTATAAGGAAAAGGGGAGTTCTCAAATTGAGAAGAGGACTGGTCCCAACTGACAACACTACTTGGGATTTCCATGCAGCATAGACAGTGTTGTCAGCTCACAAGGAGTAGTTAGGAGCTCACTGGATTTCTGGCAAATTTACAAGTATTTTTCTGTATTAAAGACATAAAACACATGAAAATATGTGCATGCAATGCAGAGATGAACTATATTATTTTCAATATTTTCAAATGTTGTCCAGAAATTTGTGCCTTTTTATTTATTTATTTATTTCTCATGATAGATTTACATGGGTCTACTGTATGTTAAAGTCAGCGGAATATGTCAGATAATTCCAGAGAGAATAATACTTACAATCTCAGATTTCTAACCGTTCCCCTGTGGTTGTGAACAAAGCCACGTGTCAGGATTGTCAATATTTAAATTTCATTCTAACATAGATAAAGTCTATACTGTTACGTTTTAAGGCACCTTATCAGTTCCTGGAATCCTCAGCTAAAAGCATTATTAGCCATAAACATAACATTATCTTTCCACGACTTCATGTAACAGAAACACTGATGGATACAAGAAACTGTGACAATGTCTTACATATAACATATAAATATAACATATATATATATATGTGTGTGTGTGTGTGTGTGTGTATGTGAGTGTATTTTGGTTGAGCGCAACTCTATATATACAGTAGCAATATATAATCATATCCAATCATAGGTTTTACACGGTTAGTTGCGGCCCCTGAATAGGATTTTTTTCCTACACTTTAATTCACCATCATTTATCACTAATTATTTATTTATTTATCTTCCATTGCACGGGTTTAGTTGGTGCCTAACACCAACATCTTCTTCCAGTCCAGCTATAAGTCACGGATCACCGCATTACTAGTATGATAAATAAATAAAGATTCCAGTATATATCATAGTAAGTAGACGCTAAAATTTTTGCGCAAACCAATCAATATACTCTTATTGGGATTTGTTTTACCAAAAATACTGTATGTAGCAGAATACATATTGGCCTAAATGTATGAAAATAAATAAAGCGTTGCTTGACCACGCAGTTGTCAGTTAAAGTAACGCAGTGCCAAAAAGCAAAAAATGGCCTGGTCATGAAAGGGGTAAATCTTCCGGAGGTCAAATGGTTACGTTTTTTTGACTGTGCTTTGGAGTTGTGTTAAATGCCTATTGTACCCTATGACAACTTTTTACCCACAGACACCAAATTTTTCACTTTGAACTGAGGAAGTGGCAATTTAAAGCCACAAACGCATTTTTTTTACTCAAGCAGATGACTCAAGCCTATCCTTTCAATAACCTATTCGGGCGCCTTTGCCAATCGAATGACCTATGGTCATTCTTTTAACCAGTTCTGGACCGGAAGGGTTTGCCCCCTTAACCATCTTAGCGGTATTCCCGAGCGTGGCTCGGGGGTTACATTTCAGAGCCAAAAGCGGTAACCCCGAGCCACACTCGGGGTACTGCCAGAAGCATCGCTGGATCCTGTAAAAGAGGTTACTTACCTTGTCACCGGGATCCAGCGATGTGTCTCGGCGGTGTCTCGCGGCGGATCTTCCTCCCGATCCTCTCTGAGCCCCGGCTTCTGTCTCCTGCGACGTGATGTTCGCAGGGGGGTGGAACCGGCGGCAAATTCCTGCAGTTTTACTGTACTTTTTATGTAAATATATATATATATATATATACACATATATATATATATATATATATATACATACATATATACAGTATATATATATATATATATATATATATACGTAATTCTTGTGAATGAGCATCCCAAACCAACTGTATACATTATATATATTTATATATACGTATATATATATATATATATATAATATATATATGTATACATATATATATATATATATATATATATATATAATATAAATAATAAATGTATACAGTTGGTTTGGGCTGCTCATTCACAAGAATTGCATGCAAAATAATGGTACCGCTTTCAGCACCTAAAATCCGAAAAATTACCAGGGAGGTTAATGACCAGGCCATTTTTTGCGATTCGGCACTGCATTAATTTAAAGGTAAATTGCGTAGTTGTGCGACGCTGTACCTAAATAAAATTGATGTCCTTTTTTCCCCACAAATAGAGCTTTCTTTTGGTGGGATTTGATCACATGGGATCCTTCCATCACTTTTGTGTTCAACACCCAGGGCCGGCCCTACCATGGGTCCCACTGGGTCCATTGGACCCAGGCAGCACTTGGAGAGGGGCAGCAAATTGACTCCCAAGATTTTTATATTTTTTTTTTACAGCAGTTTTGTTTGTCATCAGTTTTCAGCATGTTACGGGTGGCCATCTCATACTGCCGCCCATAGTGCAAACTGATGAGTATGAGGAGGTAGAGTGTCTCCTCCTGGGAATGTCCCTTGCGTTGATTGTGGTGTGCGCAATGACATCAGACATCAGTGCACTCAATCTCACGCAGGGCAGGATGGATCTTCTAGGGCGTGGGCACTGCAGACACAGGAGGACTGAGGACAGAGAGTGGGTGTTTGGTGGACCAGTCCGGTAGTGAGATATGGAAGAAGATAATAGTATACATAATATTTTCTAAAGGTTATTATTTATATAAAATAAATGGATGTGGGGGCCTTTTGTTGGGCGTGATTTTTTTTTTTTTGGGGGGGAGGGGGCAGAATTTCATTCTTGGACCCAGGCAGCACAATGTCTTGGGCCAGCCCTGTCAACACCAATTGCCTTTTTGTCCATCCGCTGTCAATGAAGTGGCATGTAAGACTCATTCGTTTTTCCTGACCAGCAGTCAGTTGTGAATGAGAGTGAGTTGCCAGCATTCTCTGGTTGCAGCATAGCCTTTACTTTCTAAACTACCTTTTGGTGAATCTTTACCAGCATTTCAGTTCGATAATACTCTTCACTCTTCAGTGTGTATCTTGGCTCAGCTATGGACATCAACCACCTAAATCTAGAGTCAGACACCATTGCAAATGGCTGGTTATCAGTGATTACTCTGTCCAGCAGTTGGGATCTTCCATCCAAATATAGCCACCTGTTTTTTTTCTGAAACATATCTGTTATTGTTGTTTGGGATAATGGAGGTATTTCCCTTTGTGATTCAGTTTGTTTTTTTGGGGCTGCATTATATGATTCAACATGATGAACTCTTAGATGGGTCCAAAGATTTCACGTATTTTTATTTTTTGCAGCTGCTGATCCCATGCTCACATTGTTTGTACATGTGTTGCACACTGCTGCTTTTCCTGGGGATGGTTGGGATGAGAAATAGTCCCAGACCACACTTTTGCTTTCTCTGTCTACATCCATCTCCATTATAATTTGAAAGAGAATTTATACTGAATACAGATAGTGTTAAAAAAAAACTGGCTTTCTGGCACCCTGCTGTTGGTGGCTGGCTGACTGGCACTCTGCCTGTGGGTGGCTGGCTGGCTGGCACTCTGCCTGTGGGTGGCTGGCTGGCACTCTGCTGTGGGTGGCTGCCTGGCACTCTGCTTTGGGTGGCTGGCTGGCACCCTGCTGTGGGTGGATGGCTGGCTTGCACTCTGCTGCGGGTGGCTGGTTGGCTGGCACCCTGTTGTGGGCGGCTGGCTGGCACCCTTTTCAGGCTATGGATGGGTGGCTAGCTGGCACCCTGTTGTGGGTGGCTGGCTGGCTGGCTGACACCCTGCTGTGGCTGGCTGGCACCCTGCTGTGGGTGGCTAGCTGGCTGGCTTGCACAGGGGCTGTGGGTGGCTGGCTGGCACTCTGCTGTGGGTGGCTGTCTGGCTGACACCCTGCTGTGGCTGGCTGGCTAGCACCCTGCTGTAGGTCGCTGGCTGGCTTACACCCTGCTGTGGGTTGGTGTCCAGCTGGCACCCTGCTGCGGGTGGCTGTCCGGCTGGCACCCTGCTGTGGGTGGCTGGCTGGCTGGCACCCTGCTGTAGGTGGCTGGCTGGCACTCTGCTGTGGGTGGCTGGCTGGCACCCTGCTGTGAGTGGCTGGCACCCTGCTGTGGTTAGCTGGCACAGGGTCTGTGGGTGGTTGGCACCCTGCTGTGGGTGGCTGGCCCCCCGTTATCGGTGGTTGGCTGGCTGGCACCCTGCTGTGGGTGGCTGGCTGGCGCCCTGTTGTGGGTGACTGGTTGGCACCCTGCTGTGGGTGGCTGGCTGGCTGGCACCCTGCTGTGGGTGGCTGGCTGGTACTCTGCTGGGGGTGGCTGGCACCCTGTTGTGAGTGGCTGGCTGACTCGCACCAGGCTGTGGGTGGCTGGCTAGCTGGCTCCCTGCTGTGGGTGGGTGGGTGTCTGGCACCAGGCTGCGGATGGCTGGCTGGTACTCTGCTATGGCTGGCTGGCTGGCACTCTGTTGTGGGTGGGTGGCTGGCACAGGGGCTGTGGGTGGTTGCTGGCTGGCTGTCGTGTCCTCCGTGGCGTGCACTGTCCGAGGCAAGAGAGGTCTCATTAATGACTCTGTATGTCCTGACCAGCAGTCAGTCAGGAATGAGTGAGTTGCCAGGATTCTCTGGTTACAGCTTAGTCTTGCAGCATAGTCTTTACATTCTGAACTACCGTTTGGTGAATCTTTACCAGCATTTCGATTCGATAATACTTTTCACTCTTCAGTGTGTACCTTGGCTCAGCTATGGACATCAACCGCTTAAATCCAGAGTCAGACACCATTGTAAATGGCTGTTTATCAGTGACCATCATCTCTGTGATTACTCTATCCAGCAATTGGGATCTTCCATCCAAATTAAGTCACCTGTTTTTTTCTGAAACATATCTGTTATTGTTGTTTGGGATAGTGGAGGTATTTCACTTTGTGATTCAGTTAGTTTTTTTGGGGCTGCATTATATGATTCAACATGATGAACTCTTAGATGGGCCCAAAGATTTGACGTATTTTTTGTTTTTGTAATTGTTGATCCCATGCTCACATTGTTTGTACATGTGTTGCACACTGCTGCTTTTCCTGGGGATGGTTGAGATGAGAAATAGCCCCAGACAACACTTTTACTTTTTCTGTTTGCATCCATCTCCATTGTAATTTGAAAGAGTCTATACTGAATACAGATAAGGTTTCAAAAACTGGCTGGCTTGCACCCTGCTGTGGGTGGCTGGCTGGCACCCTGTTGTGGGTGGCTGGGTTGCACCCTGTTGTGGGTGGCTGGCTTGCGCCCTGCTGTGAGTGGCTGACTGGCTGGCACTCTGCTGTGGGTGGCTGACTGGCTGGCACTCTGCTGTGGGTGGCTGGCTGGCACCCTGTTGTGGGTGGCTGGCTGGCTGGCACCCTGCTGTGGGTGGCTGGATGGCTAACACCGGGCTGTGGGTGGGTGGGTGTGTGGTTGGCTGGCACCCTGCTGTGGGTGGCTAGCTGGTGAATATTGGCCTCTGATAATCGGTCCCACTGATAATCATTGGATCCCTAATTTTCTAGCAAAAAAAAAAAACACAGATTTTTACATGTTAGAGAGGAATGTCAAAATTGGCCCGGTAGACAAGTAGACGAACTATAGCCCTCATCATAAAATGAGCAACAGCAAATTTCACAGCTGGGTATCAGTTTGGCTGTAGGCTAAATCGCTTGGGATCTCTTGCAATAAAAGAGTTAAACCTAGACCTGTGGTCAAGAGTATAACTTGTTTGCTGACTGCCTTCAACAACAAGTAAACCATGTATAGTCGTTAAAATTATTCTTCTGCTGGCTATGTTGGGGCCCTTGAAGATGTTGACGCGTGTGACAGAGATACTTCTATATATAGTATATAGGTGTTTGTAATCCTGCACGCAGTGAGATAAACCTGAAAGTAGTAAGAGTCCTTAGAACACTATAGATGAGGAGTGGATTGCAATTCAGCTTGGCAATTTGGGCCTTGTCAAACAGAACAAGCGGTGCTTTAGGGTAATTGAATGTAAAGGCGGGTGAAGCACAAGTCTCTTAAGAAAGGGGTATTTTCATGGTCAGCAACAGAAAAACTGTGGTTCAAAGACCCACTCACCACTCTCCTTCTAGGCTTCTACTATCCCTCGGCAGTAAGCTATGTAGTGGGAGGGGGTCCTCTTTGTGTTTAGGTGATGCTCACCAGTGTCCTCCAGCTTGATGGTGGGAACGGAATACAGGTTGTAATGGTAGTAGACCCTTGGCATTCCTGCAGCAGGCCTTGAACAGCGGATGGCTTGGACCCCAATGTGGTGTGGTACAGGCAGACTCCCCAGCGATGAGCAGACAACTTCAGCTTATGACCGGGGCAGCGGGCAGTGCAAACCCTGATCAGCTCAGTCCAGCGATCTGCAGAGAGGGAGATCCAATGGCTCTCTGAACAGTTCCAGTCCACCGGCTACCCATGGCAGCAAAATTGGCCTCTTTGGTTGGCGGCAGACTTCAATCCCCTGTCCTTTCCTGGACTTTTTGATTTATACCCCCCTTTGTCTGGAATTCTTTTTCCAGCAGCAGTAATGGCACCGCTTCTGGCTCACTACATCTTCCAGCATTCAGTGTTTAAAGCCTAAGGTTCGATAATAGCACCTACCCACTATTGCCATCTTGTGGTAGAAAGGAAGATCTGTACTCAGGAATGTCAACCATAGTAATTTTAGGCTTTGCATAATTCAGTTACAGTAAGCCTGGTTACAACTGCATGCCCTGGCTTTTTTTGGTTAATAGAGGAGCATGTTGTGACCAAGTCTTGTGACAATGACAATTGCCTTTTTTTTTATTTTCTTTCTTTTCTCTTCCTTTCCCTTTTTTTTCATGCTCTGGCATAATGGACAAGAGTATGCTTTTCATTATGTGATATCTTAATCCAGTTTTGCATTATTCTATCTTCATGACATATTGGCAAACTGTTTTAAAACCTGCTGCATGTGAAAGGCTGTATTTTTTGTATGATATGGAACCTTTAATAAAGGATGATTTAAAAAAAAATATATTGTGTTCCCAAAACACCACATATCCCCACCCCAAATGCACCACAACCCCCAGCCATGCTCCTAATTTTTTAAAAATATTGTAAAGTATTGTTAGAAGAGGACACTTTTCACTCAGTAACATCAGCACAAGTAAAGGTAGACTGGAAACATCTGTAGGTTCACAGGTGGGGACCATGAAGTAGGTTTAGAACAGGTAGAGTCAGAATGGAACAGTCCACAGGTTCACAGCCAGGGTCCATGGTGTAGGTTTATCACAAGTAAAGGCAGACTGGAACAGTCAAGCAAAAAATTGGGGGAGCAAACCCTGAACATGTATATCTAAAGCCGGTGCAGCTATGGACCAAGCAACATGTATATTAAAAAAGAATAGCGCAACCATGCAAAAGAAATGACTATCAAATATGGAGACAATCCATAAATAAAAATGGGGATTTAGTTCCACCATATGGCCATATCGTGCTCAAGCCCACCACTGCGTCAAAGTACCCCATTATCCCCCACACACACCTGTACTCTATTGGTGTCTTCTATCAAGTAGATATAGGAGGAGTCCCCTGCAGTGCATTAGCACACCTTCCCAGCAAGGAGTGTTGTCTCCAAGGGTAAGAGAGGCTTGATTCACCCCTTTTTAATGGATAGTGTAGGACCCACTGATAATGGGGTACTTTGACGCAGTGGTGGGCTTGAGCACGATATGGCCATATGGTGGAACTAAATCCCCATTTTTATTTATGGATTGTCTCCATATTTGATAGTCATTTCTTTTGCATGGTTGCGCTATTCTTTTTTAATAGACTGGAACAGTCCACAGGTTCACGGCTGGGGACCATGAATTAGCTTTGAGAACAGCAAGTTGGCTCAACTCACAGAATCCTGAAACAGGATCAGCCAATAGGTTCAGCCTGTTGTAGAGTCGTCCAGCATCCAGTTCAAACGGCTTCAGGGGTAAGCAGCTCATTCCTTTTAGCTCACTGAACTATTCCCTCAGGGAGGATAAAGGCAATCTCTTCAGGGTGCCAGACTTTTAACAGCATCCTAGCCACCATCTAGGCACACCTCCCCATGGATTGGCTAGGCCCTGCTCAATATTCAGGCTGGTCATTTCTAAGCTCTAGAAACTTCTTATAGAGGCAGGGGGAAGCAATCAAACTCTCAGCCTGTGAAGTTCTGAACAGACCAGACCAGACCAGACCAGACCAGACCAATCCAAACAATCACTGCTTCCCTGATTACAGCCAAAAAACTAAATTTACCTAGCAACCTAACTGGAAGGGAGCTACATCGAATAAATACATAGGTGTTCCATATAGTGAACTTAGTGTAGTTATTTACTTTCAAGGCCTTACAAATGACAAGGGGGCATTATTTACATCTAGAGGAAAAGAGACCTAACTTCCTCACACACTATAATACCAAAAGTATTGGGACGCCTGCCTTTACACGCACATGAACTTTAATGGCATCCCAGTCTTAGTCCGTAGGGTTCAATATTGGATTAATACACCCTTTGCAGCTATAACATCTTCAACTCTTCTGAGAAGGCTGCCCACAAGGTTTAGGAGTGTGTCTAATGGAATGTTTGCTTCAAGAAGCTCATTTGTGAGGTCAGACACTGACGTGGAAGGCCTGGCTTGCAATCTACAAAGGTGTCCTGTCAGGTTGAGGTCAGGACTCTGTGCAGGCCAGTCAAGTTCCTCCACCCCAAACTCACTCATCCATGTCTTTATGGACCATGTTTGTGCACTGGTGCGCAGTCATGTTGGAACAGGTAGAGACAATCCCCAAACTGTTCCCCAAAGTTGGGAGCAAGAAATTGTCCAAAATGTCTTGGTATGCTGACAGATCCTCCAATTGTCGTCCAACCATCCTACAAGGGAACTTCTCAAGAGCAGGAACTATGGTGTGGCACCAGAACTGTGGGACTGAAATTTAGAGTCTGCCTATCTACTCTGTACTTTAAGGCCTGTACACACGTACCGATTGTCGGCCGTAAATATTCGGCCAACGTCCGATCGGCCGATTGTCGGCTTGCTAGTATGATGCTTCCGACAACCGACTGCGACTTTTCGGCTGCGCAAAATCTGGTGTGCAGGCTATAACATTTTTGTAGGCCAACACCAGAACGGCTGATTGTTCGTCAGTACAGATTTCGGCCGACAAAAGCCAGGTGAGCAAGACTGGGCATGCTCAGAGAAGAAAAAACACACAGAAAGTTAACCGTCACATGACATCACTTCTGCAGTCAGTTGTTGTTGGCCGACAAAATTCGTGTGCAGTCTTTAGCACTTTTCAACCTACACGACAGACCAGGACTTTAGCGTTCCGCTCATGCAGAAGAAGTTCATTTTAGAACTCCTTCAATTCATTATGGAACACGACTACTTTTACCACAACCAGCAATTCTATCTACAGCGGACTGGCGTGGCTATGGGAGCCAAATTTGCCCCCAGCCTCGCCAACCTGTTTATGGCACTTTGGGAAAACAGGAATATATTTGCAGAAAGAACCCAGGAGCTTGTAATGTGGTGGCGTTATATAGACGACGCCCTGATCATCTGGAAAGGAGAGGAAGAGAGTCTGCACCAATTTATGTTCAAGCTGAATTGCAACAATTGGGGCATACGATTTTCCTATCAATGGAGTAAGACTTCAATCAATTACCTAGACCTTGTTATCTGGAGGAAAGGACAAGGCTTTACCACCAGCTCCTACCAGAAACCAACTGACAGAAATGGCTTCATCTCCATCGACAGTTGCCACCACCCAATGTGGTTAAAATCTGTCCCCAAGGGACAATTCAGGAGGATCAGGCGCAACTGCATAGATGATGAGGACTTCAAAACGCAAGCTCACATATTAAAAAATCGTTTCATGGAAAAAGGATACGATCAGGATGAACTGAGTAAAGAAATGCAAGAGGTTGCAAATCTCAAACAGACAGAATTAATTACTCCGAAACAAAATGGGGAACGGAAAGAATTGGTGGGAAAATTTGAATTTGCCTTCACCACACAGTTTTCCAGCCATTATAGATGGTTGAACTTCTTGTTTTGCAAACACTGGGGGATTCTGCAACAAGATCCGCTGTTGGGACCCTCTCTCCCCTCACAACCTCAGATGATTTACCGTAAGGCCAAAAACCTGAAAGAAATCATTGCGCGAAATCCGGTAGAGAAACCTCCCACTTCCACCTTCTTTCCCAATCTTAAAGGCTATTTCCCGTGTAGGAATTGCAACATCTGCAACAATGCAACGACAGTTAAAACTAATAAGTTTACCTCCACCACTACAGGTAAAAGCTACCCCATTAAGGATTTTATTACCTGTCACACCAAGGGGGTAGTCTATTTGGTTACCTGTGAGTGTGGAAAACAATATGTGGGGAGGACAATTAGAACTGCCAACATAAGAATAGGGGAACATTTGGCCAATATCCGGAAAGGATTTACAGGTCACAGCCTACCGAAACATTTTGCAACCCACCATCATACAAATCCAGGCAAATTAGAAGTTATTGTCATAGAGAAATACCATCCTCACTGGCGGGGTAGCAATATGAAGAGAACCATTTCCAGAAGGGAAACCTTCTGGATCTATGAACTCAAAAGTTACCGGCCGTTGGGACACAACATCGAATGGGATATCAACTCTTTCATTAATAATAGTTGATATTCACCATAAGATGTATCCCATTTGATTCCTCAATGTCTCACACTCTTTGTTCCTCCATTAGCACTTCAAGTAATGTGAGTCAAGATACGTAGCCAATCGTTCGTTTTTATCTTTTTATACTTTTTTAAAATTTTATTGTTTTAATGTTTTTAATTCAAGTCCAGCCTGAGGGTTGGTGCTATGCATAATATGTTTTTAACACATGCCATTCATTAAAAATTTGAATTTTTACTCTGGATTTTATAAGTGAGCATCTCCGGTGATCATTTTTAACACACAGTTTAGTTTATTCAACCATTTGATTTTATTTTACTATCAAATATATGTCTGTAGCAGAGCGGACTCCATCTTCCACGTTGGTGGATCGAGTGTGTTCTATTTTGATTTTTATACAAATCCATTTAACAGCATATAGTGAGCGTGAACATACTCTGCGGACACCGGATATAGTTCCTCATTTAATCATTTGCATATGTGATACGTCATTGACAACAGGATATAGGAATTAATGCGGTATGAGTGCTTCCGGTGAACTATCTGACCTTTATAATAAGCATTTATTAAATTGCATATTTAACGGGCAATGTGAAGACTTTGACCATATAAGTCCATTGACAAGCGTTAATCGGAGACAATATGGTACCGGAGCGAATACACATAAGATGCTAGTCCGTGGGTCAGTGAACCTAGCTTGCGGACACCGGAAGTACTTAACCAGTCAGACTTTTAAGGGTGGAAGTGATGACTCGGGCTCCACCTCCTATCTCAGTGGATGCCCAGTTGGGGGAAACGCGTCAGAGAGGAGGCGCCGCGTCATCACTAACAGACCGACACGGCGGTCCGCACTGCAGGCGGTCGCCACTACTTTGCTTCACCTCTGAGAAAACGAATACTGTCTGCTAATGTGTAAGTGCATCTCCTTGTTTAAATAAATTATTTGTCGATAATGCACCATGGCGGTCCCCTCTGTTTTGTCCCCATATTATTGAGGCCATAAGACATCTGAGGTCGCATGAGCTATCCATTGCACATTGAACCCAAGCAGGATAGGATTTCAGGATTACCTAAGGCTTATATCTGGGTCTCTTCTGGTTATAAGACACCTGAGGTCGCATCAGCCATCCATCTCACAGTGATTTCATGCAGGACAGGATTTCAGGATTGCTCAAGGCTTATTTCAAGGTTCCTCTGGTAAGAGTTTAGATACCCTCTGTGTGCTTAGTGCTAGCCTGAGTGATTTGGAATCTGCATGATCTTTGGAGCAGGGATATCCCTATACGCCCTTACATTTTCACTTTCTGGTAAGGAGTTAAGCTAGTGGTGAAACGCTGTACCTATTTATCACATGGCTTGCACTGTCTCCAGTTATTGTGTGATTACAGCACGAATTTGGACTTACTTTTATATTGGGAGTGTTTTATCACCTCTTTTTTGGACACTTTTGTTTGATATACACTAGTGTATCACTGGACTCTATCTATTGATTTGCACCTATTGATTATTATTTTTTGTAACAAATATGTTATGATTTGTTTTCATCATTATCACTGATCATTACTTTTACGTTTTATCATTCACACACTTTTGGGATAGCGCACCTGATTTACACCCCTTTTTTCAACCTACACGACAGCACCGGACAAAAGACGGCCGATCGTTCGGCCGAAAATCGGTACGTGTGTACGGGGCTTAAGTCCCTTTCTTCTAGTGTATATTAGTCTCTTCTGGCTTGCAGCATGGTCAGGACATGTAGCTCAGACTTTCTCTCTCCCTCCATTTCCTCCTTCCATGGTTTCAAAGCCAACAACTCAGGGGCAGGAAATGCATACATAATATATTCACAGGTATTTACAAATTTAGACAGTAGTGGCCAGAAGATCTGTACATATGGAAAGGTTTCTTCAAAGTAAGTGTGAAAAAGACTCCCTTAAGAACTAGTTCTGACCAGCTTGTTTTAAACAAGAGCTGGATGCATTCCTAAAGGCATGAAATCAGGAAAAAAATGTGCCAGGCTTAGGGGCATATTTATAAAGCAGTTATTCTGCTATTCATCAAAACATTCACTGTAGGTGAATCTTTCTGGTGCATGTATTTTAAATGACAGTGAGTGATTTACCACCAGTAAATGTTTGGTCAAAGCCACATTCACTATTTTATACATTTTCCCTTAATGTACCCAAGGTTCACAACTTGGGAGCCATTCTGCAGCAGGGTCCTTTACCCCCTGTGGGATGTATTTGTGAATACCCAACAGCTCCTTAGACTCTGTGCCTTGGATGTCCTGCAAATTGGCAACTTGGGCACCAAAGCTTAAAAACCAGCATAAGCTCCAACATAGAGTCACAAAGCAGTGAGTACAAGGCCAAATGTTTAGACAAAAGGCTCAAAGAATTCACAGTTAGAGCTTTTATGATTTAGAGGGGTTTTGAACCCAGAGGAAAGCAGCTGTTTTCACCAGCTGGTATAGAAGCAACTGAAGTGCCAAACAGCTTTGCCAAACTTGCATTCAGGTGCTGGGTGTGGTTTGGAGACATTTTTTTTCTTCTTTCCAGCACCTGGGGAATAGAGACCTGGTATGAGATGGTTATTACTGTAGATGGTGGATTTGGTGTTGAAAAGTTGGAGGTGGTGAAGGGGTATGGAGGAGGAGGCCACATCAGGTATGCTTGCCACCTACTTCCTTCATTCGACAGCCTTGAAATTGGCCAGAATTTTCTACCAGGATTCTTCCTCCAAAGGACTTTAACCACTTGCCGACGTAGACCTACTCCCCCCCCCTTGTGGTCTCCCGCTGAATTCATTAACCACTTGCCGACTGCCTAACGCAGATCTACGTCGGCAGTCAGCCCCTCACAGGCAAAGCGACGTAGGTCTACGTCGCTAGCCTGTGAGGGTCTAGGGAGCGAGCGTGCGCCGCTGGAGGCGCGCTCCCGCACAGTCACGCACCCCCCCGCGCGTATGACCGGCGGACCCGATGTCCGCCGGTCACTCTGCGATCGTCGGGGGAGAGGGAGAAAGTCAGGCGGCTTATGTAAACAAGCTGCCTGTCATTCTCCCCTGTGTATGAAGGATGATCATACGGTTCTACTATGTAGAACCGTTGATCACTGTTCATACATCTGAAGCCACAGCCAATCACAGTAGAAAGCACGCCCCTAGGGACACACATAGCCCCTCCCTTTCAAAAAAAAAAGTTAACCCCTTCACTGCCAGTGTATTTTTACAGTAACAGTGCATATGTATAGCACTGATTACTGTAGAAATGTCACTGGTAACCCCAAAAGTGTCAAAAATGTCAGTCAAGGGTCCGATCTGTCCGCCGCAATGTCGCAGTAAAAACAAAAAAAATCGCAGA
Organism: Pelophylax lessonae; assembly: GCF_965119305.1. Taxonomy (NCBI): domain Eukaryota; kingdom Metazoa; phylum Chordata; class Amphibia; order Anura; family Ranidae; genus Pelophylax; species Pelophylax lessonae. Next base: position 51,868,813 of record NC_138773.1, read on the forward strand.
TCAACGCCATTACGCGTTAAAAAAAAACAACAAAAATGACAAAAATCTTTCCCTTTGTTAGTAAACGCGATAACTTTTGCGCAAACCAATCAAAATACGCTTTTTGCGATTTTTTTTACCAAACATAGGTAGCATAAAACAAATTGGCCAAAAACATTAAAAAATTTTGATTTTTACATTTTTTTGGGGGGGAATTTCATATAAAAAATGTGAAAAATATTGCTATTTTTGCAAAATTTACTCTCTTTTTTTGTTTATAGCAAATGATCAAAAAATCGCACAGGTGATCAAATACCACCAAAAGAAAGCTCTGTTTGTGGGAAAAAAAGGACGCCAAATTCGTTTAGGTACAGCATCTCACGACCGCGCAATTGTCCATTAAAGTCACGCAGTGCCGAATCGCAAAATACCCCCTGGTCAGGAAGGGGGGTAAAATCTTCCGGGGCTTAAGTGGTTAACAGCGGGAGTCGGGCCAGGGGAGGAGCGGTGGCGATCGCCGCCGCTCTTCCCCGATCATCGGGGAATCGAGTTTGGAGATCCGCCCGCCTGTGTAAACAAAGCGGGCGGATCTCCTAAGTGACAGACAGTGACAGATTGCAGGGTTCAGCATAGCTGAACATGCGATCTGTCCCTGTGTCACTCAGTCACCTCCCCCCACACACGTTAGTAAGCACCAGGCATACATTAACCCCTCCCTCTCCAATAAAGTTAACCCCTTCCCTGCCAGTGTCATTTTTACAGTAACAGTGCATATGAATAGCACTGATTACTGTAGTAATGTAACTGGTACCCCAAAAGTGTCAAAAATGTCAGTCAAGGGTCCGATCTGTCCGCCGCAATGTCGCAGTCCCGCAAAAAAAATCGCAGATCGCCGCCATTACTCGTTAAAAAAAAAAAACACCAAAAATGACAGAAATCTTTCCCTTTGTTAGTAAACGCAATGACTTTTGCGCAAACCAATCAAAATACGCTTATTGTGATTTTTTTTACCAAACATAGGTAGTATAAAACAAATTGCCCAAAAATTTGAAAAAATTTTGATTTTTACATTTTTTTGGGAGAATTTCATATAAAAAATGTGAAAAATATTGTTATTTTTTCAAAATTTACGCTCTTTTTTTGTTTATAGCGCAAAAAGTAAAAATCGCACAGGTGATCAAATACCACCAAAAGAAAGCTCTGTTTGTGTGAAAAAAAGGACGTAAATTTCGTTTGGGTATGGCGTCGCACGACTGCGCAATTGGCAGGTAAATTCGCACAGTGCCGAATCGCAAAAAGTGGCCTGGACGTAAGACAGCAAAATCCTCCGGTGGTAAAGTGGTTAATCACTAAATTTGGTCTTTGTAAATTTCAAACAGAATTTAACAAGAATTGAGTGCAGATGTTTCCAGTGAACAATAATGTTACAACGTGCATAGATATTTTAAACGATTGTGCACTCCGAACCTTGGCTTAACAGTTTGGGGAAGGCCATTACAGCATGATATTTTCTGTTCTAGCCAGCTTCATGAGCTTTGATGAGTTTGGTGTGGAGCAACTGGAGTGGCCTTCACATAACCCAGACCTCAACCCTACTGAACACCTTTGGAATGAACTAGAAATCCAATTGTGATCCTGGTCTTCTCATCTAACATCAGTACCTGACTTCACATATGCTCTTTAGGCTGAATGGGCATAAATTCTTGGAGATACACTACAAAATCTTGTGGTAAGCCTTCCCAGAAGCAGGGACATATCCAAATTAAAGTGTTTGTAAAGGAAAAAAATAAATAAATAAAATTACCAAACATGTCCTACTTACTTGCTTTGTGCTCTTCTCGGGTCCCCCGCTGTCGCTCTGGGCCCCTACTCCTTGCTAACTGCATGCTCGCTCCCAAGCCAGCTCTCTGTGTCCATAAGACACAGAGAGCATAGTTCAGCCCCTCCCCCTCCTCACTGGCTGTGATTGACAGCAGTGGGAGCCAATGGCTGCTGCATCTCAGTCAATGAGGAGGAAGATAACTTGGAGAGCCGCTGCTCTTGTGCACATCGCTGGATCGAGTTTGGGCTCAGGTGAGTAATAGGAGGGCTGAGGGGGGAGCTGAACACTGAAAGTTTTTTACCTTCATGCATAGAATGAAACTGTCATCCTTTAGAACCACTTTAATGCACATGGTAGTGTAAAGTGCAACAACAAACTCATATAGGTGTAATCGCCAGGTGTCCAAATTTTTTGGCAAAATATTATACACTGCTCAAAAAATAAAAGGAACACTTTTTATTAGCGTATAGCGTCAGGTCAATTAAATTCCTGGGATATTGATCTGGTCAGTTAAGTAGCAGAGGGGGTTGTTAATCAGTTTCAGCTGCTTTTGTGTGAATGACATTAACAACAAGTGCACTAACTCCAAAACAGGAATGGTTTCACAGGTGGAGGCCACTGACAATTTTCCTACTCATCTTTTCTGACTGTTTATTTTACTAGTTTTGCATTTGGCTAGGGTCAGTGTCACTACTGGTAGCATGAGGCGATACCTGGGCCCTATAGAGGTTGCACAGACAGTCCAACTCCTCCAGGATGGCACATCAATACATGCCAGTGCCAGAAGGTTTGCTGTGTCTCCCAGCACAGTCTTAAGAGCATGGGGAAGATTCCAGGAGACACCAGGTACTCTAGGAGAGGCTAAACAGGGCTGTAGAAGGTCCTTAACCCATCAGCAGGACCGATATCTGCTCCTTTGTGCAAGGAGGAACAGGATGAGCGCTACCAGAGCCCTACAAAATGACCTCCAGCAGGCCACTGGTGTGAATGTCTCTGACCAAACAATCAATAACAGACTTCATGAGGGTGGCCTGAGGGCCCAAACTCCTCTAGTGGGCCCTGTGCTCACTGCCTGGCACCATGGAGCTCAATTGGCATTTGCCACTGAACACTAAAATTTGCAGGTCCACCACTGGCACCCTGTGCTTTTCACAGATGGGAGCAGTTTCACCCTGAGCACATGTGACAGACATGAAAGGGTCTGGAGAAGCCGTGGAGAAGGTTATGCTGCCTGTAACATCATTCAGCATGTCAGTGATGGTCTGGAGAGGCATATCCATGGAGGGATGCACAAACCTCTACAGGCTAGCCAATGGCACCCTGACTGCCATTAGGTATCAGGATGAAGAAGTTGAATCCATTGTCAGACCCTATGCTGGTGCAGTGGGTCCTGGGTTTCTCCTGGTGCACGTCAATGCCCGGCCTCATGTGGCGAGAGTATGCAGCCAGTTCCTGGAGGATGAAGGAATTTATACCATTGATTGGCCCCTATCCAATAGAACACCTCTGGGACATTATGTTTCGGTCCATCTGATGCTGCCAGGTTGTACCTCAGTCTGTTCAGGAGGTCAGTGATGCCCTGGTCCAGATCTGGGAGGAAATACGGTAATACCCCAGGACACCATCCGTCATCTCATTAGGAGCATACCCTGACATTGTCAGGCATGCATGCAAGCACATGGGGGCCATACAAACTACTGAGTACCATTTTTAGTTGCAGCAATGAAATTTCAGCAAAATGGACTAGCCTGTTGCATAATTTTTTCACTTTGATTTTCAGGGAGTCTTTGAGATCAGCCCTCTGTAGGGTGATAATTTTCATTTCCATCAAACGATGTGGCATCCTTTCATTCCTAACACCAAGTCCATATAAGTATAGATATCCAGCATATTTTCTCTATTGAGATCTGATGTGTTTTTTTGAGCAGTGAATTTGTAGATGGAACATGGGAGGCTGAACTGCCCAACTGCCACTTTGATCATTCAGAAACTGCAGTGGTAATATCTTTACATACAGATATTGGAGGAACTTTCCAAATGTTTCCGCTCAACCATATTCCAACCTGATCATGACATTAAAGCGGAGTTCCACCCAAAAGTGGAACTTCCGCTTTAGGGAGTCCTGACCCCCCGACATGCCACATTTGGCATGTCATTTTTTGGGGGGGGGAGCGGGTACCTAGTTTTGACATGTACCCGCTCCCACTTCCGCTCGGAGCGCCGCGGCGCCCTGAGCGGAAGTTCTCCTCTCCCCCTCCCTCCCTGCAATCTTCTGGGACACGTCAGAGGTCCCAGAAGATTGCCGGCCAATCACGGCGCGCAGCGCGACTCACGCATGCGCAGTGGGTACCCGGCTGTGAAGCCGCAAACTGTAACAGCCGGGTGCCCACAGCAGTGATGCCGGCGCCGAGGGAGAGGATCGAGGCTTCCGGCGGCCGCATCGCTGGACCGTTGGACAGGTGAGTAAATGGCTGGAACTCCGCTTTAACATCACAGGCTGATGATAAGCACATATATATATTATGGTGTGAACTTTGGCAGAGGTGGGGACTTGAGTCACATGACTTGACTTAAGTCAGACTTAAAGCGGAGTACCAGCCATTTCACTCACCTGTCCAACGGTCCAGCGATGCGGCCGCCCGAAGCCTCGATCCTCTCCCTCGGCGCCAGCATCACTGCTGTGGGCACCTGGCTGTGACAGTTTGCGGCTTCACAGCCGGGTACCCACTGCGCATGTGCGAGTCGCGCTGCGCGTCTTGATTGGCCGGCAAACTTCTGGGACCTCTGACATGTCCCAGAAGATTGCAGGGAGGGAGGGGGAGAGGAGAACTTCCGTTCAGGGCGCCGCGGCGCTCCGAGCGGAAGTGGGAGCGGGTACATGTCAAAACTAGGTACCCGCTCCCCCCCCCCCCCCAAAAAAAATGACATGCCAAATGTGGCATGTCAGGGGGTTAGAATACCTAAAGCAGAAGTTCCATTTTTGAGTGGAATCCGCTTTAAGTCACCACTTTGAGGACTTGAGACTTGCTTGACTAAAATTAATAAAAGACTGGACTTGACTTTGACTTGGTATTCATGACTTGAGACTTGACTTTGACTTGAGACATATGACTCGAAATGACTTTACTTTTTTAAGTTATTAAATATTTGCATTTTCTCAAGATGTGTTAAAGCAAAATTAATGTGCCTGTTATGTTTCTGACACCACAGTCACTTAAAACACCTCAGTGTGTTCTGATTTTTAGGACACTGGCTGTTTAACAATGGAAATACATGTTTCTAGTGACTCTGGTGTTGACGAAGGATTTTGAGCTGTTTGGGCATTCAAAGTGTTTCTTTAATATGCCAAGAAAAAAGCACTAAGCAGTTTTGTTAATGTTGAAAATAAAACAAAACCTTTCCTGACCACTGACTTTTAACCACTTAACGACCAGCCACGTAGATCTACGTCAGCTGACTTTGAGTGGTTATACCGGGATGATGCCTCTAGCTAGAGGCATCATCCCGGTACCGTTGTTTGAAGCCGACGGTCGGCTTTCCGTCGGTAACGACCGATGCTCGATCGTTACCCGGGGAGCGGGAGGTTACGTTCCCCCCCCCCTCCCGCCGCCTTCCGTGGCTTTGCTCGGGGCTCCCGTCCCACCGGGAGCCCCGAGCACCCAGCCGGCACGTCCGCCGGCTGGATGGAGTCCCGATGAATGCCGGAAACGGCATTGATCGGGTCTCCGATGACGTAACCCGGAGGCGGCGTCCATGACGTCACTTCCGGGTTACTGTGCTGCAAAAGGCGGCAGATTTGAAAAGCGGCTGTATGCAAAAATGCAGTTTTTGGGGTTTTGCATACAGGGAAGTGTAGTGGAGGGGTCTAGGGTCTTTTAGACCCTCGATTCCTCCATAAAGTGTACCTGTCACTACATATTGGTGTCACAAGGGATGTTTACATTGCTTGTGACAGCAATAAAAGTGATCAAATTTTTTTTTTTTTTAAAAACCTGTAATAAAGTTAAAAAAAAATAAAAAATAAATAGGAAATAAAAAATTTAGCCGCCCCCGTCACCGTTAGATCGCGCACAAAAAAAAACGTATATGCAAGTCGAGCCGTGAATGAAATCGCTGTTCAAACCACACATGTGAGGTATCACTGCGATCGCCAGAGCGCGGGCAATAATTGTAAAAAAAGAGCTACACTCTAACTCTAAACTGGTAACCGTTAAATAAATTTAAAGCGTTGCAGATTGAGATCTCTATTGACCGTAGTTTGTCGCCATCCCACGGGGGGCGCTATTTTAAACCGTGACATGTTGGGTATCTATTTACTCGGCGTGACATCATCTTTCACAATATACAAAAAGATGGGCTAACTTTACTGTTTAGTATTTTTTAAATGCAGTGAAATGTGATTTTTCAAATTTTTTCCAAAAAAATGGCGTTTTAAAGACCGCTGCGCAAATACCGCGTGACAAAAAATTTTGCAATGACCGACATTTTATTCTCCAGAGTCTTTGCTAAAAAAATATATATAATGTTTGGGGGTTCTAAGTAGTTTTCTAGGAAAAAATACCGGTTTTAACCTGTGAACAAAAAGTGTCCGAAATAGGGCTGGGGGTAAAGTGGTTAACTGATTTAAAGGTGAAAATTGGGGTAGATCAGTATTTTGACTTGATTTGTGACTTGACCAAAATAAATAACTTGACTTGCTTGACTTCTAGCAGAAACTTGACTTGCTTGCTTTTCGCCACAGTAACTTGGGACTTGCTTGAGAATTGAAGGTTAAGACTTGAGACTTGCTTGTGACTTGCACATGTGTGACTTACTCCCATGTCTGAACTTTGGAATGCCTTTTTAGGAGCCACCTGGATCTTATGACCCCTGGATGTACTATTGTGCACCATCCTCCCAAACCATTCAGTGGGGATAATCCCAGCTCTACTCTGTAGCATCAGGCTCTCACCCTTATAGTAATTCATGTAGGAATTTCCTACCATGAGCAGATACTAAGATGGAGGTCATTTTTTTGACAAGTGTGGATACAACCATGCCATTTACTTGATCCACGTGATGCAGAATACACAATTGCTGGGCTGAGCTGATGACATGGATAATACCCATACCTTTAGACGACTACTTACTCCTCTCCAAGTAATAATATTGTGAGACTGGGCACAACACAATACCGTTAGTATCGTGATAAAGGTGTGGTTAAATGAGTTGCTTGATAATATTTCAGGATGTCAGGTACAGCCAATCCCCTGCTATGTTTGGGTAGCTTAACCGCTTCCATACAGAGCAGTTAGACCCCCTTCCTGCCCAGACCAATTTTCAGCTTTCAGCACTCTCACACTTTGAATGACAATTGCTCAGTCATGCTACACTGTAACCAAACAAAATTTTTATCATTTTTTTCACACAAATAGAGCTTTCTTTTGGTGGTATTTGATCACAACTGGGGTTTTTTTTTTTTTCGTGATATAAGCAAAAAAAGAGCAAAAATTTTGCAAAAAAAAACACTTTTTTTTAGTTTCTATTATAAAATTTTGCAAAAAATTTATTTTTCTTCATACATTTGGGCCAAAATTTATACTGCTACATATCTCTGGTAAAATTAACCCAAATTAGTGTATATTATTTAGTCTGTGTGAAAGTTATTGAGTCTAGAAGCTATGGTACCAATTACTGAAAATTGATCACACCAGATGTACTGATGGCCTATCTCCTTTCTTGAGGCCCTGAAATGTCAGGACAGTACAAATACCCCCCAAATTACCCCTTTTTGTAAAGAAGACAGTCCAAGGTATTTAGTAAGAGGCATGGTGAGTTTTTCGAAGTTATAATTTTTTCCCACAATTCTTGGGAAAATGAAGAAAACATTTTTTTTTCTTTTTTTTTCCCAAAACGTTGTCAATTTATAAGCTATTTCTAACACATAGCATGTACACAGCAAAAATGACACCCCAAAATTCATTCTGCTACTCCTTCTGAGTATGGTGATACCAAATGTGTGAGACTTTTACACAGCCTGGCCACAAAAAGAGACTCCACGTCCAAGTAGCACCATAAGGCGTTTTAGGAGCATAAATACACATAAAACTTTCTTACTACCTATCACACTTTTCAAGGCCCTAGAGCACCAATACAATGGAAAAGTCGTTGGCTACGGGGGATGCGGGACATTTGTGTGCCCATATAAGATTGATAAATACCGAATGGGTTTGTTAAAAAAGCGTGGGGGGGGGGGGGGAGTATCGTTATCGATAGTGCTTGGAAAAGATAGAGATTGGGGAGTATACACATTTTGAGGAGATTGCATTTGCCGAACCATGAGTGTAAACCCTGATGCCATGTCTCTAAGAGCGTGCGTATTTTGGTCAACAGTGGAGGAAAATTAAGCTCAAAGGTTTTGGACAATCTGGAGGGAATGTACGTTCCCAAATGTTGCAAGGCTAAGTCCGAATATTTGAATTGAAAATTCTTCCTCAGATTCTGTAGAAGAGGTATCGGAACCCCTACTCCCATGGCTTCTGATCCTACTGGGATTTTCACGCACAACCATCTCTCGTTGTGTGGAGGAAAATGCCTTCTTGATGTCAGAGGTTAGAGGAGAATGGGCAGACTGGTTGGAGATGACAAAAAGGCAACAGTAACTCAAATAACCACTCGTTACAACCAAAGTATGCAGAATACCATCTCTGAATGCACAACACATACTTTAGGGTGTTTACCTTAGGGTGTCTTTATAGGGTTTATTGGCATTTCTGTTTACCAATCACCATGTTATGATGTTGAAATGGTTTGTCTTTTCTTGCCTCAAGCATCTACATCAGGGGTTCTCAACTCCAGTCCTCAGGACCCACTAACAGGCCAGATTTTAAGTATCACCTTGGGGAGATGCAGACTAGAATACTGCAATCACTGAGCAGCAAAATATATCACCTGTGATGTATTTCAGTTATCTTGCAAACCTGGCCTGTTAGTGGGTCTCGAGGCCTGGAGTTGAGAAATACTGATATACGTACTTGTATCAGCTTTGTTTTTAATGTGATTATTTAAATAAACTTTTTGTAATTTTATACCTAAGCATCTCTGCTGTAATTATCTACTGTTTACTGCCATACTATGATATATATATATATATATATATATATATATATATATTTCAAGGCCATTAAAGTCCCATTCAGAGGCACCCCTTGTTCCATGTGTGTGTATTGCTTTTTGGGATGTTGGCCTATTTTGACCTTCTTTGTTCACTCCCATATCATTTTCTTGTTGGTTCTCACAGAGAAACACTGGAGCTCTTAGCTGGTCGTTTTCAGTTTGTACCATCTTAAGAACATTGCTATTAGAGCATTGAGATACTTTTTTTTCTTTTTTTTTTTTTTTTTTTTTTTTATAAAGCCCGAAGCGTGTGAAATCACACTCAAAAAAGACTTAGCACCCGGTGCATAAAAAAGTGCACACACGCAAACGTGAACACACAAAAACTGCACAGGGTGTGCGAAAATGGTCTGGCCTCCGAAGAGGTTGGACCTATACCTTGATCCCCCGGGGCGCAAGACTCCTGACAGGGACTGAGGTACTTCCTATGGTTTGCCTGGCCGAGACCTGGCAAACCCCGTTCTCCAGGGGGACTGCCGAAACAGCCCACCCCAAGTACTGGGTGGGGCTCCCCCGAAGGGAGACCCCCATGAGAGAGGGCGAACTAAGCCAAAAGGCCATGTCCACCCCCTCCCAAGACTTTCAAGGTAGGCCCAGAGACCCACACCGTACTCGTCGTGCAGGAAGAGAAGAGTGATAGTGAAGTGACACACCACAAAGAAAAATACACACAAACAAAAAGGTGGGGAAGGGGAGGTGGAGGAGTGAATTAGTGCCTAAGTGAAAAACAAAGGCAGGCCTTGAGATACTAGACCAGTCATGGATGGAGGTGGGTTGGGGGAAGTTTGGGCTGCTCCCTCCCACCTGCCTCCTATCCACCCATTAGCAGCCATGTGCTCCCATTGTGGAGACACTCAAATTTAAAAGGGTTAGGACTGCAGATAAAACAGGGTGCCGTGTCGTGGCTCTGCAGCTTACACATGCGTTGGCAAATGCGTGTCAACTAAACCCCTGTTCTTTATTTATATCATGAGACAGGTCTACTTGGTTGGTGGCAGACTGGAGGTGAGTACATCAGACTGGGGGCTGGCTGGCTTCCATGCACCTCTTTTAATCCTTTTCAATTTGTTTTTTCCGATACAGGGATGGAGACGCTGGCCATACCTGCCGGTGTCTCACTTAAAGTCCCACATAGCCCACATTGTCTAAACACTGGAGCTCTGTCACCCGAGTGACCATCAGGTTCTTGGTCACCTCTCTGACTAAGGCCCTTCTTCTCCCCCGATCACTCAGTTTGGGTGAATGGCCTACTCTAGGAAAAGTCCTGGTGGTTCCAAACTTCTTCCATTTGCTGATGATGGAAGCCACTGTGCTCATTGAGATCTTCAATACTGCAGATATTTTTCTGTACCCTTCCCCAGATCTGTGCCTCAATACAATCTTGTCTCAAAGGTCTACAGACAATTCCTTGGACCTAATGGCTTAGTTTGTGCTCTGACATGCGCTGTTAACTGTGGGACCTTATATAGACAGGTGTGTGCCTTTCCAAATGATGTCCAATCAACTGAATTTACCACAGGTGGACACCAATCAAGTTGTAGAAACATCTCAAGGATGATCAGTGGAAACAGGATGCACCTGAGCTCAATTTTGAGTGTCATGGCAAAGGTTGTAAATGCTTATGTACATGGGATTATTTTTGCTTTTTATTTTTAATAAATTTGCAAAGATTTCATACAAACTTCTTTCACTTTGTCAAAATGGGGTATTTATTGTACAATTTTGAGGAAAATAATGAATTTAAAATATTTTGGAATAAGGCTGTAACATAATAAAATGTGAAAAAAGTGAAGCGCTGTAAATACTTTCTGGATGCACTGTGCGTGTGTGTGTATATATATATATATATATATATATATATATATATATATATATATATATATATATATATATATATATATATATATATATATAATATATATATATATATATATATTAAAAAATATACATATATATATATATAAATATATATATATATATATATAAAAAAATATATATATATATATATATATATATATATATATATATATATATATATAAAAATATATATATATATATATATATATATATATATATAAAATATATATAAATATATATATATATAAAAAATATATATATATAAAAATATATATATATATAAATATATATATAAATATAAAAAATATTTATATATATATATATATATATATATATATAATGTTTTTTTTTTTTTTTGCTGTGTCTTACAGTCAATCACAGGCCTTTTTGCTGGCCAGTTTATTCTTTTTTTTTTTTTTTCCTACCTGACTAACAAAGTGTCTGAGTCAATATTGACTGTTTGTCAGGCATCGTGTCCTTTAAAAGATCTCTACTCCAGAAGTCAAAATAGCATGAAATGTAATTTTCCAGCTTATCAGTCAGAGGAGACCAGGGACTGAGATGGCTCCTGGCGATAAGGGCCACAGGTACAAGTGTCGGGGACAGTCGGGCAGCTGTGTAGAAAGGCTTAATAGCAGAACCCACAGGAACAGCACTTGAGAATCCCCTGGCAAATTGACCATTAAGTTAAAACTCGCCATCCGCCTCTAATTTGTTCTCTTCCTCTAGCTAGCTGGTTGCTGGGTGCTAAAACAAATCCCTGCTGTGTTTGCCCAGTATAATGTTACAATACTCCTATCAAATATTTGTCAACCTGTCAGCCTCAGCTCTCCCTATAAATACTTTATCTAAAGGCTGAGTTGAAGCAAAAGCTGGGGACCCGAGCCAAGCTTACCATCAAGGTGAGCTCCAAATATTTCTCTCCTATATCCTTTTTTTTTATTTTTAACCTTTTTTTAATTCTAAAGTGAAAGACAGACAGAAAGGTAAATAAATAAAAAGCAGATAGGAAAGATAGATAACTCTGGAATTAATACAAGGCAATAAATCATTGTAATGCTTTTATCTCTGAAAATTTTCCTTCGCTATTTAGAATTTGCATAGGTGCATTTTTGCATTTATATCAGAACATTTATTTACAATCACTATACTTGATTTTGTTTATTACTAGAATAGTTACTTCAAAAAAAAAAAAAAAAAAAGAATAGTTAAATTTTTTTTTTTTTTTTTTTGTTCTTGGGTTTAGATATACTTTACTTTCAATACTTTTTATTGAAATATTCAAAATACACAAACAACAAAATATAACATAATAAAATAATGGGGATGAATAGAAAATAGGGAATACATGAACAACCAGGATTGCATGTAATTACTAAAGTCAATGTCCGTAAGGGAGAAGTACGTGACCTGTCAGAATAGTTAAATTTGTTAACTAACTTGTAAGATATAATTGTCCATTTAATATATTTACTTTTATATATGACTAGCCTAGTTACATAATTTGGTTTAAAAAAAAAAAAGGCATATATATGAAAATTAATCCTATAAACCGCAACTTTTTGAAACTTTCATTATTCCAGACAAGGTTAAAAAAAATATCAAATTTGTTTAACCAGGAAAAAAATATTTTCTGATTCCAAATATTAGTCGGATAAACCCTTGGAACAACGTTCAGCTAATAATGCTGTATTTTGATATGAGATTTAAAAACAATAAAAAAAAAAAAAAAAAAATCAGCTTAGTTTAGGTTCTGAAGGGTGTTTTTTTTTTTTAATGTGTCTTCAGATTCACTAAAACAAAATATTAATTTGCTTAAATATAGCAATTCTCAGTACTTGAAAACAAGAGGAAACTGAATTATTCCAAAAAAAATGCATTCAGCACTGGCACAATATTAAATCTGTGCATTGTTGCTATTTTGAGAGTGGATTATGGTAAAGAAAAATTTACCTTTTTGACTTAAAAAATAAAAATAATTTTTGGTTGATAAAATGCGAATTGTCTGCATGATTATCATAATAATTATGATCAAATGTTACATTGTTACATAATCCAGTTCAAAAAATGTAAACAAGTAAATCCTAAATGCTGCACAATGGTAAATGATGAGGGGTAATACCATACAATAAACAATAGTTATGTATTTATTTTGAATTAATCTGTTTTAAAAATATTCCAAATGCCCTGTTTTTATCAAATAAAATTTCCCCAGCTCTAGAACATGGCTAAGTAGCATTTTATTTAGCTTGAATTTCACCTTTTATGTCTTATACCTTTAGAAGCAGGTTATTGCGTTGTTGCTTTATAATATGCACATAATGTGAATACTTATGTGTTACACAAAATTACATTTGATGGGTTTAAAGGATTAAGTAAAATTTTATTATATATTTATATAATTATCATTGCTTAAAATTATTTACAGCATTCTTGGGGGGCTCTGATTTTTTGTTTTTATGTTGAACAAACATAAGTTATTTAGTTTACATTTTTTTTAAATCAGAACTATCAGCAGTTTATAAGTATAGTGGTTTTAATAAATTTAAAAATCCTCATTTGCCAAACATACAGTGTATCTCTACTTTCTATTATATTTTGAATGGTAGAGTAGCTTAGCTAGAGTATATCAATAATTTAAATATGTATCTCTTTTCTATATTAACCACTTTACCACCGGAGGATTTTGCTGTCTTACGTCTGGGCCACTTTTTGTGATTCGGCACTGTGCGACTTTAACTAACAATTGCGCGGTCGTGCGACGCCGTACCCAAACAAAATTTACGTCCTTTTTTTTCCCACAAACAGAGCTTTCTTTTGGTGGTATTTGATCACCTGTGCGATTTTTACTTTTTGCGCTATAAACAAAAAAAGAGCGTTTATTTTGAAAAAATAACAATATTTTTAACATTTTTTTATATGAAATTCCCCCCCCCCCCCCCCCAAAAATGTAAAAATCTAATTTTTTTTAAATTTTTGGCCAATTTGTTTTATGCTATGTTTGGTAAAAAAAATCACAATATGCGTATTTTGATTGGTTTGCGCAAAAGTTATTGCGTTTACTAACAAAGGGAAAGATTTCTGTCATTTTTGGTGGGTTTTTTTTTAACGCGTAATGGCGGCGATCTGCGATTTTTTTGCGGTACTGCGACATTGCGGTGGACAGATCGGACCCTTGACTGACATTTTTGACACTTTTGGGGGTACCAGTGACATTACTGCAGTAATCAGTGCTATATATATATATATACACTGTTACTGTAAAAATGACACTGGCAGGGAAGGGGTTAATTTTATTGGAGAGGGAGGGGTTAATGTATGCCTGGTGCTTACTGACGTGTGTGGGGGGAGGTGACTGAGTGACACAAGGACAGATCGCGGGTTCAACTATGCTGAACCCTGCAATCTGACCCTGCCTGTCACTTAGGAGATCCGCCCACTTGTGTTTACACAAGCAGGCGGATCTCCACACTCGATTCCCCGACGATCGGGGAAGAGCAGCGGCGATCGCCGCTGCTCCTCCCCTGGCCCGACTCCCACTGTGACTGAATACAGCGGGAGCGAGAAAGGGGAGTGTCTGGCGACGTAGGTAACGAACCACTTTGCCGCAGTAGGCTCAACGTGAGCAGACGGCAAGTGGTTAATTAATTTTATATATGTATGTCGAGTTAATAATTGTACTTTTTCGACTGTAGAGATGTTTTGTTTTTTGATTATTTTTATACATTACTGTTAGTCATTATTTATTATATGACCAATATTGTTTGTTTTTTTAGAAGACATTTTAATTTTTTCTGTCTTTTTGTCTTTTTTAGATTATTTCTTGAAGGCAATGGCAACCGGCGTGATACGCAATCTCTCAGAGCTTAAATTTCCCTCGTCATTTCAGAATCCATTCTTATTCCCAGATCTGACTCAGGATGTGGACTTCCAGGATTCTTCTGAAGAGGAAGAAGATATCTTGGACGAAGAGGAGATGGATGACCTTTCAGATGGAGAACCAACAGCCTTCGAGTCAACCCTTGTTTCTGATGACCAGGTCCCAACTCCTGAAGAGAGCACAGGAATGACCAAGCAGCTTTTGAAGTTTTCCGAACTTATAAGCTCTGACATTCAGAGATATTTTGGGCAGAAAACCAAGGATGAAGACCCAGACTCCTGCAATATCTATGAAGACTACTTCACCCCCCGACTGTCAGGAGGCCAGGAGATGTATTACCATGATCTGGTAAGGATAGCTCAAAACAAAGGCTATGAGAAGGAGGACTTATTTAACCCACTGACACCTCCAGTTGAGTTTGATGAAAAGATATTAAAAACCATCTGTGCAAAAGAAGACCCAAAGAAACTTGGACCTCTTTGTGAGCTGTTTGACTTTGGCCTTCGTAAGTACTTAAAACAAAAATCATCTCTAGCCAAGGATGGAAGGCTACAAAGACTAGATAGGAAGTACGCACATATTGTTCCCATGCATAGAAGACTCTTACCACTTTCATTTTGGAAAGAACCATCTCCAGATCCATCATGTATTTTAAATACTAATACACCAGACTTCAGTGACCTCCTGGAAAACTGGACATCCGATGCTCATAATGAACTACATGGCACTTCTAGGGACCTTTTAGGTGAATTCAGTAGATAGGTCAATGCATGAACTTTACTGCAATGAAACAAAGACATAAAGCAGTCCTAAAAAAACTCAAGCGTCAACAACCAATAGCTACAAGTATAATTTTTTTAAAACAACATTTTTTTTATAACAAAGCAAACATGGTGTGGTAAAATATACAAAATAATTTGATTAAAAAAGAAATTAGAACCAGATGACTCCAGATAAACACTACAGCCACACTACAGCCAGGGAAACCCATGGAGAGCCACCATAATGTGCAGTCTAGCAAAATGCTTACTTTTATTTTATTTTATTTTATTTCTACATTTTTGAGAGGTATTTGGTGTTGTTACATAAATTGTTTTGGGCTCATATGGGTTTCATTTTAAGTTTGCTCATTAAGACATTTTTTTTTTTTTAATTGCCATGTTTCAACTTTGTTGATAAAGTAGTATTCAGTGTTGAACTTTTTGCTGTTGTTGGTGATTTTCATTCAAAGGAAATACCATGGTAATGCTCAGCTTTTGTGTACCACCTCTGCTAGTGTCATACTTTACTGCAGCTCTTTGCGCCATTCTTTTCTTGAGGTACACACAAAGCCTGTTAGTTGTTGGTTTTGCCACAGTCAGGGTGGCGTCACATCAAGAGGGGCAGAGTTAGGACCTGTGTCAGCAGCCTTGCTCTTGCGTTGATGGTGTCATTTTGACTTCAGATTGAGATGCTTCTAAAGTCATTCAGAATTCATTGACAGGTGTATCTAACCTACAGTTGGCCTCTTTCTGACCTGCTTTAAGCAGGTTCTGGTTCCCCATAGAAAAATATGGTAATGCAAAGCCCGTCAACGGGGGGCTTTACTACGGCATGCAACCCAGGTTTTATTTACCCGCTGGCCTGGAATGATAAAGAATCTCACCCACTTAAGTACCACTTAAGCTCTTTTAAAATACCTTGCCAGAAACATTTCTTAACCACTTGCCAACCGGGCCATAGCCAAATGACGGCTACAGCACGGTCAGCTTATTCTGGGAGGGCGTACAACGACGTCCTCCCAGAATCGCGCTTCCCGCACATCCCCTGGAGTGCACACAGAAGTGTCCGTGCTCGCCGGGTCCCGGAGACCCGGCGCATCATGGATCGTGGTAAAGGGCCAATGACAGCAGCCCTTTACCACATGATCGCTTCGTCCAATGATGGAGCGATCACTTGTCAACAGACTGGCGCATGTCCGATTAATTCCTCGCCTCACACACTGTACACAATGCTTGGTAGTGTGTGAGGAGAGGAGAGAAACTGCAGCTGCACCCATCCTCTGCCTCCTCCATACCTTAACTATGCCCATCCATGCCACATACATGCCCACCCATGCCACCTCAGTGCTCATCCGTGGCTCATCCATGCCACATCAGTGCTCATACATGCCACATCAGTGCTCAACTGTGCCACATCCATGCCATGTCAGTGCTCATCCATGCCACGTCAGTGCTCATCCATGCCAGATCAGTGCTAATCTGTGCCACATCCATGCCACGTCAGTGCTCATCCATGCCACATCAGTGCTAATCTGTGCCACATCCATGCTATGTCAGTGCTCATCCATGCCACATCCATGCCACGTCAGTGGTCGTCCGTGCTTCACCCATGCCATGTCAGTGCTCATCCATGCCACATCCGTGCTCATCCATGCCACATTTGTGCCACGTCAGTGCTTATCCATGCCACATCCATGCCAATACAGTGCTTATCATTGTCTCACAAAATTGTAATGGAAAGTCAGGAAATGACGTTGCTCCCTCCATGTTGGGCCTCTGTGTGTGGCCATGCTGTATAAAAGTGCCACATATGTGTAATTTTTGCTATGCGTTAAAAATATCTTATAAATGGACAACTTTGTGTAAAAAAAATGCTTTTTCGTTTTCTTTCCACATTTTCCAAAAACTTGTGTAAAAAAAATGACAGGTTCAAAAGACGCATTATGCCTCCTAGATTATGTGTTGGGGTGTTTGCTTTCCAAAATGGGGTCATTTTATGGGGGTTTCCATTGTCCTGGTGCTCCAGGGCATTCAAAAGTGTGATAGGTTGTCAGGAAATGATATGTGTAATTTTTGCTCCTGGATCACTTGGAGGTGCTACTTGGATGTTGGACCTCTTTATGTGGTCAGGCTGTGCCACACATGTGGTATCGCCATACTCAGGAGGAGTAGCAGAATGTATTTTGGGGTGTAGTTGCAAGTATGCCTATACAGTGTGTGAGAAATAACTTGGTATTATGACAATTTTGTGAAAAAAAAATTAATGAATAAAAATCTTCTTTTTCCAAAGAATTGTGGAAAAACCAGCCTGCACGGCCGCCGAAGACCCGATCAAAGCCGTATTCGGCTCTGATCGGGTCTCCATGCAAAAACCCGGAAGTGATGTCATGACATCACTTCTGGGTACTCGGCGCCAGATTAAAAAAAATGACAGCATTGAAACAGCCAAACTTGGCGTTTTGAATGCTTTTAAGTGCAGAGGAGGGGTTTGGGGTCTTTTAGGCCCCCAGATCCCTCCACATAAGTACCTGTCAAGTGATAAAAATAAAAAATACATTTTTAAATGTACGTAAATATCGGCCAATACCGATATGCATTGACTAAAATATTGGCAATGAAAAAACGATATTGGTCGATCACTAGTTATAACCCTCCCTTGCTCTATCCAAAATGAAAAAAAAAATCATTTTGCCTATAGTTCTACTTTAACTCTTATTGCAAGTGATTCCTGAAACTATATCTCAGCTACATGAAGACTTTTGTGAAAAGCAGAAAATAAAGATAACTGGGGGAGGGGGGGGGCACTATATACAAAGTAGTGTATTTATTTAAAAAAAAAAGCATAACTGTTTATCCATTAAAGATTTATTTAGAGCCGGTTCACACTATTACGACTTGCCAGGCAACTTGGTCAGCCTGACAAGTCACGCACCGTCGGGTCCATTGAGTAGTACAGGACCGGTTGTAATAGGAGCGACACAAGTCGCTCCGACGTAGAAAAAGGGTCCTGTACTATTTCGGGGCGACCTGGAGGCGACTTGCATAGACATTAATTTTATGAAGTCCGTGCAAGTCGCGCCGAAGTCGCGGTGCATGCAACTTCACAGGTCGCCCCCTAAGTCGGAGCGGCCTAATGTGAACGGGGGCTTACTGTAACTTTCTTCTATGTGAATTAACCAAAAATTGAATATGCTCAGGCTATATTGTCTACAGATCAAATGTTACTCCCAAAAAAAAAATTAAATCCGTGCAAAGGGGGAAAATATTCCATTATGTCCACCAGATGGTGGTGAATATCATAGGAAATAAGTAGACTCCTTAGCTCCAACTACTATTATGAACTATTTTACCTCTTCACACTTTTTTTCCCCAATTAATAACAAGTGTTTAACCCTGGCAGTGCAGGGGAAGCCCCATCGCATGGGGTAGTTGTTTCTATGTAACACAGTTCAGATTTAAAGCATTTGTTACCCCAACATTTCATATTCCTGATATGTGGCTGCTGTACCATGTACCTGTATGAGAAAGTATCCTGTTCCCCTTGGTATTGCTACCTTTATATGAAATTCCTGGTGTTCTTACCAGTCCCCTTGATTTCCTATTAAAAACTGACCACACTAAGCAGGAGAGCATGTCGTGGTCAGTTCTCTAGCTGTTCTGGGAGTCTGCTCTCCTCCAATAATCAGACTTGGCCTGACTCAAACCCCCTGCACAGCCATTCACTGGGAAGCTCAGTGCAATGATGCTTCTCCTCCCCAAGCTCTTTTGTAGCTGAGAACAGAGGGAATGTGATCACTTATTAAAAAAAAAAAAAAAAAGGGGGAAAAAAAAAAGGTATTTATAATGTTCTCTTTATATCTATATACAAATGTTTTGCCTTTCATTTCTATTTTAAACTGAATAGGTTGTTTTACAAGGTGATCGTTTACAATTACTTTAAGCTATGTCTGCCTGTTATAATTTCCTTCAATTGGCAGTTTATTCTTTTTTTTTTCTTTATTTGAAGTAGCGTACAAAATTAGCATATAGTTCTATATGTTGGTAAGTTTCCACTGTATCTCTGCTGCTGCTAATACCAGCTCTGGTAATATGTCTTTGCCCCCTCAACAAATTCCCATTACCAAAGAATAGCCAATGATGATGCAGCCACCTGGAAGTAAAGCACAACCTGTGCCAACATACACTGAATGGATCTAAACAGCAGCCAAGAAAGCGGCATTTTTATGGAAGGTCAGCAACAACAGCCTTCAAATTTTTATCACTGCAGCAAAATAAAAGACCAAAGTCTCTTAAATTACAATATTTCTTACTAGGGATCGACCGATTATCGGCAACACCGATATATCAAGGGTCGACATGCACTTTTCCCGATATATCGGAATCGGCCCCGAAGGTTACCGATATTGCCGATATTTTGGGAAAGTGCTGTACCGGGGTGATGGCTGCAGCTAGAGGCATCACCCCGGTACCGGCGTCCATAGCCGACGGTTGGCTGTCTTGTAATGACAACCGATGTGGCTGAGAAGCCGCTCGGCTGTCATTACAAGGAGCGGGAGGTTACGAGCCCCCCCCCCCCTCCTGCCACCTTCCGCGGCTCGCCCGGGTCTCCCATCCCACCGGGAGACCCGGGCATCCTACCTTCATCGCCGCCGAAGAGAAGACCCGATCAAAGCCGCATTCGGCTCTGATCGGGTCTCCATGTAAAAAACCCGAAAGTGATGTCATGACATGACTTCCGGGTGATCAGCGCCGAATTAAAAAAAAATGACAGCATTCAAAACAGCCAAACTTGGCATTTTGAATGCTTTTCAGTGCCGAGGAGAGGTTTGGGGTCTTTTAGATACCCAGATCCCTCCACAAGGAGTATGTTTGGAAAAAAATAAATTTTTTACATGTCCGAAAATATCACCAAATGATAAGACCCCCACAACTGTATATACTGTATATATTTATTTTATTTATTTTTTTCAAAAGCTCTTTAGTTATTCTGCCCTGCAATATGTGATAATCAGTTTAGCAATTACAATGTTCTCCATGCATCTAGTATAGGATCTCCAAACCATTGCCAGGACAAGGTAATCTAGAGCCCGAGGGGAACATGCTAAATTGCCCCCCCCCCCCCCCCCCCCCAAGATCTATGAGCATTATGTGTCAGCAAACCCTCTATTCCCTCATTTGCCCTAGCTCAACACCCCACCCCTTAAAAAAAAAAAATTCCCCTTTAGCACAAATTCTTTACCCCTCAAATTTCCCCTCCAAGCACACATCCTCTCCACCCAACTCCAAATATCCCCTTCCAGCACAAGTTTCCCTCCTCCAATCCCCCCAACCTAGCAAAATTCCCCCCCCCCCCCAAAAAAAAAGGATTTCCCCTCTACCATTTTACTTTTATAACACAAACCCCCGTCCTAGCACAAATCCCCCCCCCCCCCAACACAAATCCTGCCCAAATAAGAACTCCTTGCACCCCTTCAAATTTGCCCTCCTAGAATAATTCTTAGCCCCTGCTGCCCCCCAAATTTCCTTTTTCAACACAAATCCCCCTCCCCCACCTCACATGATACCAAAGTGCCCAGGGAAGCCACCCCTCCTGCCCACCTCTTGTCCCAGCCGTGCTCCAAACTACGACCCACAAGCCAAACGCAGCCCGCTACAATCTGCAGAACTTGTCTCCAAAAAGGTTGGATATTTGGGCAGTCCCAAAAGATATGAAATATTGTACCGACCTGGGTTCCGCATCTCCAACAAGAGGAGCTGTGTCCAGGGAACATAGACGCTAAAACTGAGGGAGTCCGGTACCACCTCAACAGAATTTTATATGTAGTCTCTTGGTATTTACTACACAAGGAAGATTTGTGGGCAAAGAAGAGTATGCAGAGCTTCTGGTCATTGGTAAATGTGACATTTAGGTCCCTTTCCCATTTGGATAAATATGGAGGATCCTGCTGGGAAAATAAGTCAAGCAGTATACGATATGAGGAAGAAAGTGATTTATGAGTGGGGCCTTCGCCGAGGCAAAGGTCTTCAAATGCGGTGAGATGTTTGGTAAAGCGTGCAGGGTCCGGGAGGGAATGTAGAAAACAAGACAACTGTAATAGTTTCCATCTATCCGACACCAAGGATGGGGCACTATTCCTCCCACTAATACCAATGACAGGGCACTATTCCTTCCACTGACACCAATGATGGGGCACTATTCCTTCCACTGACACCAATGATGGGGCACTATTCCTTCCACTGACACCAATGATGGGGCACTATTCCTCCCTTTAATACCAAGGATGGGACACTATTCTTCCCACTAATACCAATGACGTGGCACTATTCCTTCTACTGACACCAAGGATGGGGCACTATTCCTCCCTTTAATACCAAGGATGGGACACTATTTCTTCCACTGACACCAAGGATTGGGCACTTCTCCTCCCACTAATACCAAGGATGGGGCACTATTCCTCCCACTGACACCAAGGATGGGGCACTATTCCTTCCACTGACACCAAGGATGGGGCACTAGTCCTCCCTTTACTACCAAGGAGGTTGGGGCACTATTCCTCCCACTGATACCAATGATGGGGCACTATTTCTTCCACTAGTACCAATGATGGAGCACTATTCCTCCCAATGGCACCAAAAATGGGGCATTATTCCTCCCACTGACACCAATGACTGGACAATATTCCTTCCACCAATACAATGATGGGTCACCATTCTTCCCGCTGACACCAATGATGGGCATTATTCCTTCAAATAATACCAATAAAGGGGCAATATTTCTCCCCCTAATACCAATGATGGGGCATTGTTTACTCCCACTGAGGCCAGGACACTTTCCTCCTCCTTTCTCCTACTGGCTACAGTCTGGCCCCACTAAAGTTTGAAGGACAGTAATCTGGTCCCTTGTTTAGAAACCCCTAGTCTAGGAGGTCAAAATTCTGAGATCTCCAGAGTTCCAAGACTGACTCGTAGCACCATCTAGTGGCAAATCATTAATCCCATGTTCACATTGGTCCGATTTGACATTGGCACTGCACCAATTCCCAAAAGTAGTTTCTGTACTACTTTTGGCGATTTGGGGGGGGGGGGGCAGTTCCATAGACATCTGTGCAGGAATTATACGTAAAGGGGGAATTAGAAAAAAAAGTACTAGGGTAACTCCAATACTAACACGATACCTTCAAGTCCGCATACTGTAACTGCCTCCTAAGCCTGGGTTCACATTCACTATATTGTCAAAAGTATTGGGACGCCTGCCTTTACACACACATAAACTTTAATGGCATCCCAGTCTTAGTCCGTAGGGTTCAATATTGAGTTGGCCACCCTTTGCAGCTATAACAGCTTCAACTCCTCTGGGAAGGCTGTCCACAAGGTTTAGGAGTGTGTCTATGGGAATGTTTGACCATTCTTCCAGAAGCACATTTGTAAGGTCAGGCACTGATGTTGGACCAGAAGGCCTGGCTCGCAGTCTCTGCTTTAATTCATCTCAAAGGTGTTCTATCAGGTTGAGGTGAGGACTGTGCAGGCCAGTCAAGTTCCTCCACTCCAAAGTCACTCATCCATGTCTTTATGTCTGGGCCAGTTTGCAGTGTTTTGTTTATTCCAGAGCAAGTAAGAGGGCAGAGCAAGTAAGAGCAAGTAAGAGCAAGTAAGAGGGTGAATCTACTCAAAGGGAATACAGAAAGCCATAAAAAAAAAAAAAACATATCAAGATTTACCTGTATGTCGGGATTTATAACAGACTATCTACCAGTTGCATACATTCACAGTTAAAGCAAAGAACTAAACAGAATTGCAAGAACCAAGCAGACCGCTTTTAGGTCCACCAGCAGGAATGCTCCCAGCAAGCAGCTAGCAACCAAAACTGCCTGCAAGAGCACCTCAGCCACTGGTGGAGTCAAGAAGGTTCACAAGCACAGGACGGACACCATTGCTCTCAGAGAGATACGATGCTACCAGAAATCCACCAAGCTCCTCATTAGAAAGCTGTCCTTCCAGCGACTTGTCATTGAGTGTGGGCAGGATTTTAAGCCCGACTTCCCCTTTCAGAGCTCATGGTTCTGCAGGAGGCCTTGGAGGCTTATCTCATAGGAGTCTTTGAGAATACCAACCTCTGCACCACACATGCCAAGAGGGTCACCATCATGCCCAAAGACATACTGCTGGCATGCAGGATTCACGGAGAAAGGGCATAGATCATCACCAGTCAGCCCAAAAAGCATACGTCCTTGTTCACATTACTCTAAAGACAATTGGATGTGATTTAAAGTCATATTGTACCCATCAGTGTACACCTGGACTATCATAAAATTAAAAAAATCCTCTCAAAATATTGGTTGAAGGCTGAATCAGACTTAGAGCAAGTATGTATCTGCATTTTTTGATAGTCCAGATATACACTGATGGGTACAATAAGACTGTGACAATGGCATCCAGCCACCATGGATGTTTTAGACTTTGTATGAATAAACAGACCTTTTATGGGGAAAATGCTCCAGGTGATGGGTGAGTAGGTATGGTATGTATATTACAGTGGGGATCGAAAGTTTGGGCACTCCAGGTAAAAATTTGTATTAATGTGCATAAAGAAGCCAAGGAAGGATGGAAAAAATCTCCAAAAGGCATCAATTTACAGATTAGACATTCTTATAATATGTCAACAAAAGTTAGATTTTATTTCCATCATTTACACTTTCAAAATAACAGAAAACAAAAAAAATGGCGTCTGCAAAAGTTTGGGCACCCTGCAGAGTTAATATGCCCCCTTTGGCAAGTATCACAGCTTGTAAACGCTTTTTGTAGCCAGCCAAGAGTCTTTCAATTCTTGTTTGAGGTATCTTTGCCCATTCTTCCTTACAAAAGTCTTCCAGTTCTTTGAGATTTCTGGGCTGTCTGTCACCCACTGCTCTTTTAAGGTCTACCCATAGATTTTCAATTATGTTGAGGTCAGGAGATTGTGAAGGCCATGGCAAAACCTTCAGTTTACGCCTCTTGATGTAATCCCCCGTGGATTTGGAGGTGTGTTTAGGATCATTATCCATTTGTAGAAGCCATCCTCTCTTTAACTTCAGCTTTTTCACAGATGGCATCAAGTTACCATCCATTTTTCCTTCTACTGGTGAGACGCTCCCTGTGCTACTGGCTGCAATACAACCCCAAAGCATGATTGATCCACCCCCATGCTTAGCAGTTGGACAGAGGTTCTTTTCATTCAATTCTGTGGCCCTTCTTCTCCAAACGTACCTTTGCTCATTCCGGGCAAAAAGTTCAATTTTAAGCTCATCGGTCCACAGAACTTGTTTCCAAAATGCATCAGGCTTGTCTATATGTTCATTTGCAAAGTTCAAACGCTGATTTTTGTGGTGAGGACGTAGAAGAGGTTTTCTTCTGATGACTCTTCCATGAAGACCATATTTGTACAAGTATCTCTTTATAGTGGAATAGTGTACCACAACTCCAGTGTCTGCCAGATCTTTCTGGAGGGATCGTGCAGTCAAATGTGGGTTTTGAATTATTTTTCTCTCAATCCTGCGAGCTGTTCTGTCTGATATTTTTCTTGGTCTTCCAGATCTTGCTTTAACTTCCACTGTTCCTGATGACTGCCATTTCTTAATTACATTCCGAACAGAAGATATTGACATCTGAAAATGCTTTGCTATCTTCTTATAGCCTTCTCCAGTTTTGTGAGCTTCAACTATTTTCAGTTTCAGTTTTCTAGACAACTGCTTAGAAGATCCCATGGTGCGGATTGTTGGGGCAAGGTCAGATGAGTCTGGGCATTTAAAACCTTTGAGATTGACATCACCTGGTCTTCCCAGACCATGATTGAGAACAATCCATGACACTGGCAGGTCTCAGCCTTGCAAAGGGGGCAGTGGATGCTATAAATTCTGCAGGGTGCCCAAACTTTTGCAGACGCCATTTTTTTGTTTTCTGTAATTTTGAAAGTGTCAATGATGGAAATAAAATCTAACTTTGGTTGACATATTATAAGAATGTTTAATCTGTAGTTTGATGCCTTTTGGAGAATTTTCCATCTTTCCTTGGCTTCTTTATGCACATTAATACAAATTTTTACCGGGGGTGCCCAAACTTTCGATCGACACTGTATATTATGGGTGGTGGCGGTGGGGATGGGTTGTACAATGTAAAGTAGTGAGTGTACAGCTTGTATAACAGTGTAAATTTGCTGTCCCCTCAAGATAACTCAACACAGCCATTAATGTCTAAACTGCTAGCAACAAAAGTGAGAACACCCCCTAAGTAAAAGTATACCTAAGTTTCAAAAAAATTTTTGGACACCATTATTTTCCAGCACTGCCTTAACCCTCTTGAGCATGGAGTCCATCAGAGCTTCACAGGTTGCCACTGGAGTCCTCTTCCACTCCTCCATAAACGACATCATGAAGCTGGTGGATGTTAGAGACCTTGCGCTCTTCCACTGTTTGTGGATGCCCCTCAGACGCTCAATAGGGTTTAGGTCTGGAGACATGCTTGGCCAGTCCATCACCTTTACCCTGAGCTTCTTTAGCAAGGCAGTGGTTGTCTTGGAGGTGTGTTTGGGGTCGTTATGTTGGAATACTGCCCCGCAGCCCAATCTCTGAAGGGAGGGCATCATGCTTTGCTTCAGTATGTCACAGTACATGTTGGCATTCATGGTTCCCTCAATGAACTGTAGCTCCCCAGTGACGGCAGCACTCATGCAACCCCAGACCATGACACTCCCACCACCATGCTTGACTGTAGGCAAGACACACTTGTCATTGTACTCCTCACCTGGTTGCCACCACACACGCTTGACTCCATCTGAACCAAAAACGTTTATCTTGGTCTCATCAGACCACAGGACATGGTTCCAGTAATCCATGCCCTTAGTCTGCTTGTCTTCATCAAACTGTTTGTGGGATTTCTTGTACATCATCTTTAGAAGAGGCTTCCTTCTGGGATGACAGCCATGCAGATAAATTTGATGCAGTGTGAGGCGTATGGTCTGAGCACTGACAGTCTGTTCAGGAGCTCAGTGATGCCCTGGTCCAGATCTGGGAGTTAATACCCCAGGACACCATCCTTCCTCTCAGTAGGAGTATGCTCCGATGTTGTCAGGCATTCATACAAGCACATGGGGGCCATACAATGTACTGAGTACCATTTTGAGTTGCTGCAATGACATTCCAGCAAAACTGTCTAGCCTGCTGCATAATTTTTTCACTTTGATTTTTGGGGGTCTCTATAAATTCAGCCCTCTGTAGAGTGATCATTTTCATTTCCATCAGACGATGTGGCATCCTTTTACTCCTAACACATTACTCAGTCCATACCAGTATAGATATCCAGCATGAGATTTGTCCCAGTTGAGATCCGATGTGCTTTCAAAGTGTTGCTTTATTTTTTTGTGTGTGGTTTATTTATATATATATATATATATATATATATATACAGTGGGTACGGAAAGTATTCAGACCCCCTTAAATTTTTCACTCTTTGTTATATTGCAGCCATTTGCTAAAATCATTTAAGTTCATTCTTCTTCCTCATGAATGTACACATAGCACCCCATACTGACAGAAAAACACAGAATTGTTGACATTGTTGCAGATTTATTAAAAAAGAAAAACTGAAATATCACATGGTCCTAAGTATTCAGACCCTTTGCTGTGACACTCATATATTTAACTCAGGTGCTTTCCATTTCTTCTGATCATCCTTGAGATGGTTCTACACCTTCATTTGAGTCCAGCTCTGTTTGATTATACTGATTGGACTTGATTAGGAAAGCCACACACCTGTCTATATAAGACCTTCCAGATCACAATGCATGTCAGAGCAAATGAGAATCATGAGGTCAAAGGAACTGCCTGAAGAGCTCAGAGACAGAATTGTGGCAAGGCACAGATCTGGCCAAGGTTACAAAAAGATTTCTGCTGCACTTAAGGTTCCTAAGAGCACAGTGGCCTCCATAATCCTCAAATGGAAGACGTTTGGGACGACCAGAACCCTTCCTAGAGCTGGCCGTCCGGCCAAACTGAGCTATCGGGGGAGAAGAGCCTTGGTGAGAGAGGTAAAGAAGAACCCAAAGATCACTGTGGCTGAGCTCCAGAGATGCAGTCAGGAGATGGGAGAAAGTTGTAGAAAGTCAACCATCACTGCAGCCCTCCACCAGTCGGGCTTTATGGCAGAGTGGCCCGACGGAAGCCTCTCCTCAGTGTAAGACACATGAAAGCCCGCATGGAGTTTGCTAAAAAACACCTGAAGGACTCCAAGATGGTGAGAAATAAGATTCTCTGGTCTGATGAGACCAAAATAGAACTTTTTGGCCTTAATTCTAAGCGGTATGTGTGGAGAAAACCAGGCACTGCTCATCACCTGTCCAATACAGTCCCAACAGTGAAGCATGGTGGTGGCAGCATCATGTTGTGGGGGTGTTTTTCAGCTGCAGGGACAGGACAACTGGTTGCAATCGAGGGAAAGATGAATGCGGCCAAGTACAGGGATATCCTGGACAAAAACCTTCTCCAGAGTGCTCTGGACCTCAGACTGGGCCGAAGGTTTACCTTCCAACAAGACAATGACCCTAAGCACACAGCTAAAATAACGAAGGAGTGGCTTCACAACAACTCCATGACTGTTCTTGAATGGCCCAGCCAGAGCCCTGACTTAAACCCAATTGAGCATCTCTGGAGAGACCTAAAAATGTCTGTCCACCAACGTTTACCATCCAACCTGACAGAACTGGAGAGGATCTGCAAAGAGGAATGGCAGAGGATCCCCAAATCCAGGTGTGAAAGACTTGTTGCATCTTTCCCAAAAAGACTCCTGGCTGTATTAGATCAAAAGGGGGCTTCTACTAAATACTGAGCAAAGGGTCTGAATACTTAGGACCATGTGATATTTCAGTTTTTCTTTTTTAATAAATCTGCAACAATGTCAACAATTCTGTGTTTTTCTGTCAGTATGGGGTGCTATGTGTACATTCATGAGGAAGAAGAATGAACTTAAATGATTTTAGCAAATGGCTGCAATATAACAAAGAGTGAAAAATTTAAGGGGGTCTGAATACTTTCCGTACCCACTGTATATAAAAATCTCCCTCACATTTTTTAAATATTTTATATCTTTTTATGTGACAACACTGAAAAATGACACTTTGCTACAATGTGAAGTAGTGAGTGTATAGCTTGTATAACAGTGTAAATTTGCTGTCCCCTAAAAATAACTCAACACACACCCATTAATGTCTAAACCGCTGGCAACAAAAGTGAGTACACCCCTAAGTGGATATGTCCAAAACTGGGCCCAATTAGTAATTTTCCCTCCCCTGGTGTCATGTGACTTGTTAGTGTTACAATGGCTCAGGTGTGAATGGGGAGCAGGTGTGTTAAATTTGGTGTTATTGTAATAAAGTGTACTAGATGCATGAAAAGCTGTGCTGCCAGCATTGTTGCAGAGGTTGAAGGGGTGGGAGGTCAGCCTGTCAGTGCTCAGACCATACGCCTCACACTGCATCAAATTGGTCTGCATGGCTGTAGCCTCAGAAGGAAGCCTCTTCTAAAGATGATGTACAAGAAAGCTTGCAAACAAGTTTGCTGAAGACAACCAGACTAAGGACATATATTACTGGAACCATGCCCTTTTTTGGTTCAGACGGTGTCAAGCGTGTGTGGCAGCAACCAGGTGAGGAGTACAAAGACAAGTGTGTCTGGCCTACAGTCAAGCATGGTGGTGGGAGTTTCATGGTCTGGGGCTGCATGAGTGCTGTCAGCACTGGGGAGTTACAGTTCATTGAGGGAACCATGAATGCCAACATGTACTGTGACATACTGAAGCAGAGCATGATCTCCTCCCTTCGGAGACTGAGTCACAGGGCAGTATTCCAACATAACGACCCCAAACACTCCTCCAAGATGACCACTGCCTTGCTAAAGAAGCTGAGGGTAAAGGTGATGGACTGGCCAAGCATGTCTCCAGACCTAAACCCTGTTGAGCATCTGTGAGGCATCCTCAAACAGAAGATGGAGGCACACAAAGTCTCTAACATCCACCAGCTTTGTGATGTCATCATGGAGGAGTGGAAGAGGACTGCAGTGGCAACCTGTGAAGCTCTGGTGAACTCCATGCCCAAGAGGGTTAAGGCAGTGCTGGAAAATAATGGTGGCCACACAAAATATTGACACGGGCCCAATTTGGACATTTTCACTTAGGGATGTACTTACTTTTGTTGTCAGCGGTTTAGACATTAATGGCTGTGTGTTGAGTTATTTTGAGGGGACAGCAAATTTACACTGTTATACAAGCTGTACACTCACTACTTTACATTGTAGCAAAGTGTCATTTCTTCAGTGTTGTCACATGAAAAGATATAATAAAATATTTACAAAAATGTGAGGGGTGTATTGCTATTCTCTAATTTTGATCAGTTTTCTACAAAATAAAGGTTTTTTTTGTTGAAGTCCCTTGGCTATTTTGAAAAACACTGTTCTATTAGCATTAGCTGCAACAAAAATTCCACATTTTTTTTATATATATATATATATATATATATATATATATATATATATATATAAT
The DNA here is from genome assembly GCF_965119305.1 of Pelophylax lessonae. Classification (NCBI taxonomy): domain Eukaryota; kingdom Metazoa; phylum Chordata; class Amphibia; order Anura; family Ranidae; genus Pelophylax; species Pelophylax lessonae. Next base: position 51,898,829 of record NC_138773.1, read on the forward strand.
TGTATACAGTGTATACACATATTTATTTTATTATGTTTATAGTATACTTTAATGGCTTTTGCACATAAAATATAAACACAATCTTAACATTTTTTAACTTTTTTTTTTTTTGGGCAGTAGTACACTGCCATCTTCTGTTCAATAAAAGGTACAGCATCAGTAAGAGACCAAGTACATTTGGAGTTAACTGAACTAAGTGGTTTATTAAAAGGATTTCAGAAACAGCAGCAATGTTTGGGACATATTCAGATGAAATTAAACAATAATTTGTAAGGAAGACAAAAACTCTCACACACCTTGCTTGCACAATTAAAACACACTCACACACACACAGCAACACACTAATACAATGTGATAACCCTGTTGGGATCCGCAGTATTTGGCATATATAGCTAGTGGTCACTTGGTGAAGAATCGTGGTCCTCTGTCTGTTCCTGGAGCCATTTTGTCTGTTCCACGTGTTCCGGTGACATCGGACGTTAAAATTCACCTTTCATGATTGTTTACAATGAGAGCAGTATATGGCGTGCAATTTAACGGGGTGCCATGTTTTTTCAGAGGTGTTACAATTTGAATCAACTTATAATTGGAACCCACTGACATGGGTGGATGTAGGACCTTTTCGAAACGCACTGCAGCATCACTACTACAAGAATGAGCCTCTTACATGAACTGCTAGCCCAACTTCGATTTTTTTTTTTTACATTTAGTGTTACACACGGTGGGGAAGGGTATATAAAGCCTGTGTCAGATTATATTTTTTTTTTTTTTTGCTGTGACCCTTTTGGAAAGATTTTCCCTAGCTTCCTGTCAATACAGGAAGTGGTATAAAATCCCTCCAGTATGGACACAGACACACAGACTATGACAAAACATTCATTTTTCAGTAAAACTGGGAAGGGTTAAAACCTCTGTCATGTTATTAAAACAGTCCATGCCTTCCTGTCCCAGTGACAATCGCTCCTCTCTGGGGCAACCTACTTACCAGGCAGATGGTGAGCCAGATCTTCCATCTCTTATAGAGCCAAGGTGTCTGAATAATCTTTAGCATCCAACACACCTGGTTGCCTGGTCCCTCTACTGTGTTCTGTGGTTCTGCCCACTGACTTTATTGGTTTATTGATCCTTTAGTGCATAGCAGCTTTCTATGATTTTATACAGTTGCGATGAATTTTTTTATTTATTATAAGTTGTCTGCCCACTGACTGCTAGGTCACATGACGGAGTAGTGACACCGGGGCAGGCAAATAAAACCATTGCACACAGGGGCAGCAAGCATCGAACATGGCCAGATGTACGTTGGATGCAGAAGATCCTTTGCCTGGCAAGCCAGTAAGAATTTGGTAGCGAAAAATCTTTTACTTTAATTTAAGAAATAAAGGAATTCAGAAACAATTGGGTTATGCTGCCAGCTACTAGAGGTTGGGACACTGGCAAACAGTCATAAGCCGTAAGCCAGCCACGATTAAGAACAAAAAAATGGGGTGGGACCTGCAAGTACAAAATTTGCCTTCTTGCCCATCAAGCTCAGCAATTCAGAAACAGCCTGGACAGCCAAAATAGTCCAACTGAGATGGAAAACAGCTGCTGGCAGGTGCAAATGGTAGAAATAGGCACTTCTGCAAGCCAGGACTACCTCAAGGACCAACACCAGAATCTGAACCAAAATGAGGTGAAACTCTGCAAAACAGGGGAAGAGGCCAATGACCACAAAGGATCAACCCAACGCTGAAACCGAGGATAGAAGAGATTCCTTCCATGGTGGAATGACTCCACCTGAAGGAACACTAAGCCTGAACAAGCGAGAGGCTGTAAAAATAGGTGGAACCACATAACTAACAAAAAAGGAAGAATTAGACCAACAAGAGGCAATCAACAGAAAAAACACAGGGACAAATCCACAGGAAAACAAAAACCCCAGAGGAGATTTTTTGACAACAGGTCTTCCAGCCGGTCTATATGTGAACACATAATCCTTATATCCCAAACCCATTGGATTCAGGGAAGTAATGGTCCATGATGAGAGGACGGCAAATCCTATAAACCAGATATCCAAGAATGTGAGAATCCACACTATGTAATGTCAGATAAGAATAGCTATGTGACCACTGAAACTGGTAGCAAACTCATGGGTACCAACCATAAGGTCAGCTTTTACTGGGGGGGGGGGGGGGGGGGGTCGGAGGGTAGGACGTAAGAGGAATTTCTATAAGAAAAGGGGAAACTCCCTGACAAAGGGTCCAAGACAATGTACAGACCTTTTTAGCATGGATTTAAGCTGAATAGCCACCAATAGTACACACCTTCAAGGCCCTAACCAATCTAAGCTTGCAGGTGTTAGACCCCTCCAAAGGGTTCTGACTACAAGGGTCCAAAAACTGGACCCTCTGCTGGGGAGGTCAAACTGGAAATTAAAGGAGGCATTAGCTGCCTTTCAGGGAAATCCTAAAAGACGAGCACACCCTGAACCTGTCTAGTGGTATTTCTGTTAAGGTGGGTCATTGGTGTATCAATAATAGGAACAGGTCACCAACTTACAAATTCCCTTTCAAAAGGGAAAGTTCCAACACCCTCTCATGTGTGTCCCAGGACCTTTCAAGGGTGTTTTCAGTCCGCAGAGACGACTAGGTCTTTGCAGCAATAAAAGACCCAAGGCCTGGAAAAGAAGGCCGATCTCCAAGGTGCAGGGTAATACAAATTGCACCAACAAGGTTAGAAATAATCCCCAGCAAATCTGAATCAATGTTGGCAGACTGCGGTGCCTCAAAAACTTTAGAAATAAACTGTTGGAAATCTGAATCTGAGGTGATAGTAGCAGTCTATAAACCACCCTTGGTTTAAGGGCTCAGGAAAGTTAAGGGCCATACACACAATAAGATTTTCTGAAAACTTTTTCCTTCAGATTTACCTTTTCTATGTAGTGCAAGGTCCTGCCAGATTGCATACAAATTGAAAGTGTTTAGGTTTGACCTCATATTATATGGTTTTGGTAAGTCTAAAGGAAAAAGTCTTCAGAAAATGTTATAGTGTGTATGGCCCATTAGAGACACTCTGCTGGGGGTTGGAACAGAAATGCACATAGAACCTCTGTAGGCCGATTGTCCCTATAGCTCATTACAAACAGCTAAGTCCTGAATGGCCCTAAAGGTACTTGCGAACATGAGGGAGCTAATCAACAGTACACTCTGGTCTGCTAAGTGCCTAAAGGTCACCCTTAGAGGCTAGCCATGCACATCCAGTCCAGCAGGGTACGGCCTCAAAAGCTAGGCTGAGGAATGCTGATCCGCATAGCTGCTGTATAGCTGCCAGCTCAAGCTGCAATGTCAATGTGGAACCTTGATAGAAAAGTGCTGGACAGAGGTTATATAGGGGCTGGCTTATGATTTTTCTGTTTGCCATCTTCCTGTAGGTGACAGCATAACAAAACTGTCTCTCTCTATAAAAAATAATTATTAGTTATAAACGCTGTATAAATTATGTTGGCAGCCATTGGTCCCCATATCTGGCTATTTAGCCTTTATTGGGGTACCAGCTTTTTCCGTCCTTTATTGGTTAGCGCTGATTAAATACTCTTTATCAACTGTTATAAATGGACTTCAGTGGCCTTCATAAATATTTCACTGACTGTGCCCAAAGCATGTTGTTTTAAACTTGCAGCTTCCGGTTATCGGTCATTGAGGGACCTTGTAATATTTAAAGGGATATCAGCAAGGCTTTTTTTTGACACAACTACTTGTGTGTGTGAAGAAGTCTACAGACAATGTTATCAATCTTTAGGCAATCTGGACTGGATTACACTGTGTTAGGCCCCTTTTCACATGGGCAGACCGATTGGGTCTGCTGTCAGTTCTTTAGGCGGACCCGATCAGACTATCCATTGCTCTATATGGAGCCGAGGATGTAAACGAACATGTGCTGAGCAGGCGGATCTGCTGGCGGAGTCCTTCCCAGGTAAAAGAGCTTTTAGTCAAGTTCACATTTGCAAGCTTTGTACTGCTCCACAGCAACGGCATTATGTTATATACTAAGGGACCAATGTACACCAAGACACCTTCATAAATGAAGCCTAGAGCATAGCCACAAACACTTGTGCTGCTTATATAGCCCGGAGATGATGTGGTCTGGCTTGTCATGTAACCCAACCAAAATAACAGATCTATCATGGAACCTATATTTTCATCACCAACTGCTGCAAACCATAACTGCTGCTCACAGGAACATGTTAATTTGAATACAAATCAAACTGTTAAAAATCAGAAGTTTAATAAAGTGTTTTTGTAGCACCGTTTCAGTGCAAATATCAAACTCACATTTACAAGCATAAAACATAAAAAAAAAAAAAAAAAAAAAAAAAAAAAAGATCAAAACCTAAATTATGAAATAGGGGGGTGGGGGGGAGGGGGGTTATGAAAAAAAAAAAAAAAAAAAAAAAAAAAAAAGTAAGAAGCTGTTGCTCCTGACCACCAGAGTGCATTGTGGATTTGACTATTGTGCGAGTTCTGTTCTGGTCAAATCTGTTGTCGGAATCTATTTCAGTGTAATGATCCAAGAAAAAAACTTGGATATATTGGTGAGATTTAAAAAAGGCATCATCGCCTCACCTGCTCAAGGCAAAGTGACAATATTTATTGAAAGCCCAGCCCTGACCATCTTCTACACACCTTTCCAGCGCTCCCCTTCTGCAGCTGCTACCAAAATACCCAACGCTGGCTGGTGTCAGAGCCTTCACGCCTGAGTTTGGCTGCTAGGCCTAAGCACTGCATAATGGAAAGAGGTGACATACTACCTCATACCTGTTGCAAGTACCAAGTATTTTGCAGCGATGACCACAGAAGAAGGAGCTATGGGAGTGTCACTGGATAGAAGAGTATAAAAGTGGTGGTGGTCGTGGAGTTACAATATTACTTTGCCCTGAATAAGCAAGGGGAAAGTGCCGCTTTAAAAGAGTTGCAAAACATGACCTGTATGACAACAACCTGTAAATAAAGGGTACCTGTTGAGTTCAAAGAAGCAGCCATTTTGTGCATTTATAACCAACATACCTCAAGCCGGAATGACTGTTGTTTCTTGGGAGCCCTTAGCCTTCCCATAGACAGGAAAAGTTATTCACGTTTTTGGCCTGATCAGGTGACAATCTCATGTTTATGGGCAAGACTGACACCTACTAGCTGACCTCTCCCAGGTGGAAGAGTAATCACACAGGTTGGATGACCTGCTCCAACAATTTAATTTCCCACCTGGAGATTAGTATTTTAGTAGATGTGCCTGAGGCAGAGCCACAAGTCCAGTGCCAGAAGGCAGCTGGACTATGCCTGCATGTCTGACACCCCCCCCCCCCCCCCCCTAAATTGGATAGTGGTCCGGGTCACAAAGTGGCTGCCTCCCTCAAAAACTCACGGAGCAGGTTCCCTTTAAAAGCTAGTCTGTAAAATTATATTTGATATATCTGTAACAATGGATTAGAGCGATCCAGCACCAGGACATGAAGATTTGAACACCGTAGAACAGCATTCTAGATCTGAAGAATTCCTGCACAAGTGAGTAGCGATCCCGCACCATGTTTGAATATTCGGACACAAGCAGACAGCCTGCACTAGATCTGAATATTCTAACAGCAGGATGTGTTCCTGAACCTGATCTGTACATACAAAGCCAGACAGTAGTCCCTGTGCCAAATTTAATTATTCTAACAGTTAAGTCCTTTGATGTCAGAAGTGTAAACCAAGAAGGGGCTCTGACAATAAAGGTCTTGCCATGTATGGCCACACGAGTCTGAATGTCCTTCAGGAGGCTTCAAGTCTGGCAGTGCTACGGGTTCACAGAACCAGTAACGTCTACTCCAAGGAAAGAAGATGAAAGTGGATTTGGCTAGAACCTAGGGAAAGGTATTATCACGTCTGTGCTAGGCATAGTTCTTCAAGGCCATTTTTGCCAATCCGATAGCGAGCGAGATCTTTCCTAGTGACCAAACCAACAACCTGCAGGTTAGAGAAAGAAGAGAATGAGTTAGCAGTTCTGGTTGGGTAGCAAAGAATTTCCTTAAACAAGTAGTGAAATGTACTGTTTATAGACAGTTAACCAGAAAGATACCTAAAAAGAATATGTTTGGATCTCAGAAATAACAAGCAATTAGAAAATTTAGGCTCATGTCATACTAGTGATCCTGTCACTGAAGGCAAACTGCAACAACAGGATTGCTAGTAAAGCAGAGGGGACTTGCCTATTTCTATGGCAGCAATATCTTGCTGGTTGAACCCAATGATGAGTCACAGAAGTGCCACTGCAGGACAGATAAAGTGCTCTCTTTAGCAATCCTGGGGCTGGCAAGTTGTCAGCTGCATGCAACAAACATTTAGTTCCAGCAAGTCAGTGACTAAATAACCAATTAGCTTTAGGCAAAATCAAAATAATTAACTAGGGCCATCACACCCTCATGCACATTAGAATTTGTGAAGAAGCACACATAGTCCTTGTGTTTCACAATTCCTGTGTTGGCTGTGATGTTGGCTTTTGGGCAAGAGGCATAGCTTGGGAATAGTAAAGACCCTCAGTACTCTGGTAGTTTCAGTGGTTGGAGATATTTTAACCAGAGGGTGGTAAAAAGCACACACTTACATACAATGAGACCTAGCTGTTCCACAAAGGCACACACCCGGAAGCCCCCAGCGTAATGCTAGAATGTGCATGGAGAATATGGAGGAGGTTTACTAAAACCCGTGCACACAGAATCTGGTGCAGCTGTGCATAGCAACCAATCAGCTTCTAACTTTACCTTGTTCAATGAGGGCTCTTTCACACTAGGGAGTCCATCGGCAGACTCAGTTTTTCTCAGCGGGGGGGATCAATCCGCCGATCCCCGGCTGAGCAGGAGGATGACAGCTGTGTCTCTGTGCTGTGTGCGGAGACACAGCTGTCCGGTCCCCATGCATCTTCATGGGGGAATCGCTCCATCCATCCAGATTTGATGGATGGGATGTCAGCGGACATGTCTCCACTGACATCCAAGGCCCCATAGAGATGCATGGGGTGACCGTTCAGATCCACCAAAAAAAACTGACAGGCGGATCTGAACGGTCCGCCTGTGTGAAAGGGGCCTTAAGTTTTGCAAATAAAACCTGGAAGTTGATTGGTTCCTATGCACAGCTGCACCAGATTCTGTGTCCACCAGTTTTAGTAAGTCCCCTCCTATGTGTGAATAACAATCTCACAACAGGTATCCTAGCACTGATGTTCTGTGCTGGGATCATAAAATTACAACAATTTCTGGCTGCAGACATCCTCATTAGCTAACTTCACTCCTGTACATGCGGAGGAGTTCAGTCATCCTGGCACACAGGATCTGTGCTGAAATGCAAACCGAGCTGCGCATGCACAGCTCAGTGTACATTCCAAAAAAAAAAAAAAGACTGCAAGCAGGCAGGTAGATTTATTTTATTGCAGACAAGACATTGAAGAGCCTGCTTGCTCACATTTTTTTAAAAATGAGACTTTAATTCCGTATTAATGTAAAATGTTCATGGTGAAAATTTGGAGTTTGAGAGTTACCCTTTATTGGCTAAAGTTATTTAAAGACCTATTTATAAACTTCTATTTAGCCAATAAATGATATTGTTAAACTCCAAACTTTCTGCTATAATCAAAGGCTAACCCAGTACAATACTCTAATCTAAATGTTATTTAACCTTTCTTATTCTTTTTTTGTTTTTTGTGCTGGCAAGCTGGATAAAGTGCTTTGGATTTTTTGCTAAAGCAGAGTTAAAGGCTTACAGCTGGATATACTGTATACGGGAGTGGTTTTGCTTGCCCAAGGATTTGTATTTATTCTTATATACTCCTGACATTTAGGCCCCATTCACACTTGCGCAACTTACTTTGGACCCCAGAGTCGCATGACAAGTCGCAACCCAGGTTTACCAATGAGTATCTTTTATATCTGTGCGACTTTAAAATAGTTACCACACTACATTGGTCCAACTTCCATGTGACTTGAGGGCCATAGATTTCAATGTAAACCCTCAAAATTCACATGAAAGTCACACCTGCATACTTTGTAAAGCACAAACAATCACATCATAGTCTGCTTTTTGACCTCCTGACCCAGTCCATCCCTTCTGCAGAGAAGCCCCTCCCAAAAAAATTGTCCAACCATCTCTGTTGCTGGTGTCCCTTCTGCAAGAGAAATGAGCTCTAACCCTAACCTAACCATAGCCCTAAACCCAACCCTAGCCCAATCAAACCATAACCCTAACCTTAGCCATAACCCTAACTCTTGCCCTAACCTTAGCCATAACACTAACCCTAATCACTGCAGCAGAAAAAGGAATCCTGTCACACCATATAGGTTATCAATGTTCAAAGTCGCAACAAAGTTGCACTCCTCCAAAGACAAATCAAGTCACACTGCAAGTCACAATGAAAACCACACGACTCTGAAGTTGCACAAGTGTAAATAGAGTCTTACAGGGCTCTGCCTCACAGAACAGTCCTGTCTAGTAGGGCAGAACACTTTTTTTCTCTGCTGTAGCTCAATAATACCTAATCTGGTTGGTTCAGCAGGGACCAGCTGAATTTCGGTACAGGTATGGGCAAGCTGGTTGTACACAAGTCGATTCACTGACTGACTTTTGTACAACCAGCCTATTGGAAAATGTTCTCTCGATCAGTGCTGCTGGCTATAGCTGGCAATGCTGATCAGTGTATCCTGAAGGAGAAACAGCAGACTGATGAGCTCAGCTCTGTCACTCTGCTCTATCATCCCATCAGAATGCTCCTGCAGCAAAACTTTTTGGCTCCTCCTTCCTTCCCCTACTTTAGCTATCAACTTCTTGCAGTGCAGCAGATCTCAGTTACATTCAGGCACTTAAACTTATTGCATTAACAAATATATTCAATGATATTTAATGGATTACAGAGCTGTATTAAATGTTTTTCTTCTATATCTGCCCTAATTGTTTTAGCCATGCTAGCTATAAACGCATTACAGAGGCTGCCATTTTTACTCGGTTGGATCATAACAGTGACTACGGGGTTGATTTACTAAACTTGGAGTGTGCAAAATTTGGTACAGCTCTGCATAGAAATCAATCAGCCTTTAGGTTTTTTTTTTTTTAGTCAAAGCTTAATTTAACAAACTGAAATTAGAAGCTGATTGGCTACCATGCACAGCTGCACCAGATTTTGCACTCTTCAGTTTTAATAAATCAACCCTTATTTTACCTAATAGCATCTGGAGAAAAAGGTGATGTCTGGGCTGCCAATACTAACCAAACAGATTCCAGCTGTCATTCTTCCTGCACAGGTTGGAAAGAAAATCACAGCTGGAATGTTTCTTATTAATGTCATGGCTCTTCTCATTTTCAGAAATCTCACCTGCAATAATTCTAGAAAATGTGATAGAACAAAAAAATGGTGTGCTTACTCTGTTATGACTGTCTACCACAACCAGATGCCGCAGTCCAAGTGCACGGAAAAGCTTGAACACGCGCGGTAATGATGCTTCCTGTGAATTGCATACACACAAGGATTAGAATATGTACATTGATTTGCATCAATATCATTGAATGTTGTGGGCAACACAAGTACCAGCTCTATTTTACTAGGTTTTGTAAAAGGACAGCTCCACAGTACCCTGATATTTCAGGTTTGTGTGGATACTGGCCAGATAAATAATCTTTTTTGGTCAGGCTCTCTAGTAACAAGATCTCAGTACAAGAATTTCCATTTCGGTCTAGCTGCTGTGATCGTAATAAAGGCCAAAGATGGTTTCCCGCTCTTATGGACTCTCCATAACAATGAACAGACAACTCGGGAATTACCTAAATTATGGACCTGGGGAGGGATTAGGGAGAGACACCAAGTATTGCAGGTCAGTGCTACCAGTGGAGTTAGAATGTTTGACAGCGTGTCCCCCTCACTCCCCCGCCGCTCAACCGAGTAGATCACAAAGAGAGAAAGTAATGAGTCCTGAGTGACAGAATTGTAATCGGGCAGCAGGCTTCACCTGAGACTAATGCCATCACTATTCATGCAGGGGGGAGGCCTATAATGACTGCACAATGGTACATTCTATAGAGTGTCAAACACATGCCCCATCTGAGCTCATCTTGAACTTTCATCAACCAACAACAATTTAATGTTACCAACCACCTCCCTGGTATCAATCACTTTCGTATCAGCCAGCCACGCCGATATGACAGGCGAACTGCAGCACTTCACACTGGGGAGTGCTTGCATTCCAGTCCAATCTGATCTATTTTAAAGATGTCATTGCTGGAGGAGAATGACAGAAGCAGAACTACATTGGCAGTGGGAGGTGAGGGAAGAGGAATGACTGGGGAAGGTTAAAGGTTCCAAAAGAGGTGACGGGTGTAAATGAAAGCGGGAGGTGGGAGGAAGATGAAATTGACAACAGAGTGTTGGTTAGTTAGAATGACAGCGGGAGGGCATAGCAGAGGGGGTGATAGCTACTGGGCTTTGTTTTTACTTCAGTGGTCCTCAACCCTGGTCCTCACTAACAGGCCAGGTTTGCAAGATAACAAATACATCCCAGGTGATTTCATTTGCTGCTCAGTGATTGCAGTACTCTAGTCTGCATCTCCTCAAGGTAATACTTAAAATCTGGCCTGTTAGTGGGCCCTGAGGACCGGAGTTGAGGACCACTGCCCTATATAAATGCTCATATATTGGGCTTCATACAGAGGTGGAGCTCACAGTCAAAAATGCAAGAAATGAAGAAGTGGTGTTTTTCTGCCAAATGGTTATGCGTATCATTTCTGAAGCTCAGATTTATTTATTTATTTTACCATGAATAATTGGACCAGCAAGTGATCTTTTATTCCTACTGAGACTTTCCTTTATAACATTACGATGAACACAGCAGGAGAGAGCTGATTATATAGCAGGGTTGGTGTTGTGCCAGAAACCCCAACCAACTGTAGCTGGACTCTACAAGAGATATAGAACCATGGTGGGAAATTCAGTTATCGGTTTTGGATAGGCTGACGCATTAAGCCTATGGTTTCAAAACTAACTGGGCAAGTCTGTACACTCAGTTGGAATAACTGAAGCATGCATGAGCACAGTTGTTTTAATCTAGTGTGCATATTTATGTTTTGTGCTTTTAGCCTTACAGCTATCTCATAGCCATAGGCTGCCTTATTTAGAACCTGCAAGGGAGGCATTTGGCCAGACCAGACAAGAGGCCCAGGCTCAGAGCTAGCCTACACAAGAAAGTCCAATCGTCACCCCACCTCAGGGTTCAGATGAGAAAAATAAATGTCTACACAATGTAAAATAAATTAAAATTGACCTACCTGGGGCACCGTGTATGGCGTGGGGTTCATGAAATCCGAGAGATCCATTAGGCACTCCCGCTCATCCTGTGACACATGTATAGACTGGATTGGTGGGAAGCGGGGGTAAGCATCTCTAAAATCCTTCAGCTTTAAGCTCCTCAGACTTGGGCTCATGTTCTCTCTCTCTACAAACACCTACAGAGAAGAGGATCGAGTAGTTAGGGAGAAAAAAAAAAAAAAACCACCACCACAACAAAAAACACACTTTGCATGATATATATACACACAACAAATAGGGCAATTAAAGGGGTCTTTTTCCCCAAACACATGAAGCAGACATTTTTCCATCACTGATCTCTGGAAGTCAGCAGCAAGTCTCCAAGGCACAAGTCCATCTGGCTCAACCAATACAGAAACACAGAACACCGTGTAATTGGACACAACCGGTCAGCTGATTTCAGCTGAAATCATAGGCGGAAATCAGCTGCCAAACTCGTGCTGTGTGCGAAGAATAGGTAGGCAGGGGGTGGGCGCATGCCTGCCCCAAAACCAGAAGGCGACTGCCAGGGTCATGTACGTGATCGTGCCTGTACCTAGCAATAATCGCATGCGAAAAATTTGGCATGCTGGTGGTACCAAAGTCGATTGATGGATCGGCTTGGGTACAATCAGCCTGTCCATACAAGGATCGAATCTCGGTCGGTACCTGCTGAACCGACCGAGATTTGATCAGTCTATGGTCAGCTTTAGGGTGGTAATTGAATATCTACCTGACAGCATATCTGTAACCAATATGGCTTAAGACCCCGTTCACACTGGGGCGACGCTACTTGCCAGGGCGACATCATAGGTCGTGGTGCGCAGCTCGCACCGTGACCTCGGAGCGGCCGGCACGGACTTCATATCATTGAAGTCAATGCAGGTAGCTCCGGGTCGCCCCAAAGAAGCTCCGGACCCTTTTTCTAAGTCGGAGCGACTTGTGTCGCTCCTATTAGAACGGGTCCACAGCTTCTCTATGGCAGGCGACCTGTCAGGCGACCAGGTCGCCTGACAGGTCGCCCCAGTGTGAAAGGGGTCTTAAAGGCTTGTTTACACTTGACTAAATTTCTAAAGCCTAACAAACACTCCTCCCTATGGCGTTAAGTATGGGCAATGAACTCGCTTTAATTAGCATTAGTATGGGTGTGAGACTGGCATTTTACAAATCATTGAGTTAAAAATGCTCCCCAAAAGCACTATGAGCAGTTCTGAAGCGTTTGCCTAGTGGTAAGGTGTGTAAAAATACTGCTCCACAAACGCATATCCCATTACAGTTAATAGGCTAATCCTAATGCCCAGCAACTGCCTTCCAAAGCATTTGTGAAGCGTTACCATAGACTTCAATGGGAGGCATTGAAAGCTTCAAACGCCTCCTGACTCGACATGAGATTTAATTCTGAAGCGACGCTAACGCTTCAAGTTTTGATAGTGTGAACAGCACTATGTGCTGTCTATTGTATCTTCTGCATGGGGGTTTAAGGGGCATTTTTAACGCCTCTCAAACACCCTTTTTAATGCCAGTGTGAACCTTAAACCAACTTGAGAGGATCAAACTACCTTTTATTACATGTGCTATTTTCATACCATATAAATCTCATTATGCCAAAAACATAGATGTGCAAGTCTGACAGCCCTGTGCAATGCAGTACAGGCTTACCAGCTGACACTGCACATACCCACTAAAAGTTGGATTTCTGCTGTGTACAAAATTGTGAATGGATATATGGTGAAGACAGTTATAATAGCAATAATTTAAAATCTATTTATTGAATGCATGACGGGACTAAATGCTTTTTTGCTTTTACATTGTGTGGAGTAATACTAAAAACCCTAAAACCAGCCATGCATGGATCGACACGTAGCCGGTAAAAGGAGGGACCAGCTGAGATTTAATTAATCTATGGGCAGGCTGATTGTACCAAAGTCGATTAACCACTTAAGGCCCGGAAGATTTTACCCCCTTCCTGACCAGGGGGTTTTTTGCGATTTTTTACTGCGTGAATTTAATGGACAATTGCGCGGTCGTGCGACGCTGTACCTAAACGAATTTGACGTCCTTTTTTTTCCCACAAACAGAGCTTTCTTTTGGTGGTATTTGATCACCTGTGTGATTTTTTGATCATGCGCTATAAACAAAAAAGCAGCGTCAATTTTGCAAAAATAACAATATTTTTCACATTTTTTTTATATGAAATTCCCCAAAAAAAAAAAGTAAAAATCAAAATTTTTTAACATTTTCGGCCAATTTGTTTTCTGCTACATATGTTTGGTAAAAAAAAAAAAAAAAAAAAAAAAAAAATAGCAAAAAGCGTATTTTGATTGGTTTGTGCAAAAGTTATTGCGTTTACTAACAAAAGGGAAAGATTTTTGTCATTTTTGTTGTTTTTTTTTTTTAACGAGTAATGGCGGCGATCTGCGATTTTTTTTGCGGGACTGCGACATTGCGGCGGACATATCGGACCCTTGACTGACATTTTTGACACTTTTGGGGTTACCAGTGACATTACTACAGTAATCAGTGCTATACATATGCACTGTTACTGTAAAAATGACACTGGCAGGGAAGGGGTTAACTGTATTGGAGAGGGAGGGGTTAAGTGTGTCCTAGGGGCGTGATTCTAACTGTGATGGGACATGGCTACTGGTGTAAGAACAGAGATCAACGGTCCTACATAGTAGAACCGTCTGATCTCCATTTTTACATAGGGGAGAATGACAGGCGGCTTGTTTATATTAGCCGCTTGCCTTTCTCCCTTCCCGGCGAACGATCGCGAGTGACCGGCGGACATCGGGTCCGCCGGTCACACGCACTGACTGGTTAGGGAACGAGCCGGGGCGGGCGCGCGCTCGCCCGCTATTGGCTCACAAGCCAGTGACAGGCTAGTGACGTACCGGTACGTCACTTTGCCTGGCCGGGGCTGACTGCCGCAGTATATGTACTTGCGGCGGTCGGCAACCGATCGACTTAGGTACAACCAGCCTGTCAGAGTTATTACATGTGATTACTACCGGTGGCTGTAGCCGCTAACAGTAATTATTGTGTTCTGCCAGGCCAGGAAAGTGCAGACACACACTAGCAGAACACAATGATACTGCAAAAGGCATCCCCCATACTCACTGACTGTGTTAATGGGGGAATCATCTATGGGCTGCTTAAGCCACACTTTGTATCAGTCACAGCAAGGATCCATACTACCTGTAGAACACTTTAAGCAATCCAGTATGATGCAACAGAGGGGTTCATAGCGTACCTTATGTTTTAGAAGAACGATAAGCTGAGATCTCAGGATCAGACCACACAATCGTGGTGGCTGTAAAAAGAAAAAGAGACAGAGACTGTAAGCAAAGGAAAACCATCTTGCAGCACCTGACACCATTAAAGGGGCACCCATGATATTCAGTATTAATTATGCCAAAGGAGAATTTCTGAGGCTGTGGACTTGGTAAAGCAGATAGAAACTGCAAACATGATGCAGGGGATTGTCAGACAGCAGAGACTTGACAAAGATGCATTTAGTAAATTAAAGCTGAATTAAACCCCAAAACAATAAAAATGATTTAGAAATTGTATACCCCAGCTATGTGAAAGCTTAGAAGTGGTTTGCCAACATCCCTATGAACTGAACAAGCAGAATGGGGGGGGTCCCCCTAGGGTGTGGGACTTTACCGGCAAACACACTTCCACAAGTAGATAAAAATTATATCATTTTATTAAACAAAGTTTAAAATTGATCTTGCATAGATCAAACAGGTCACATAGATTGTACAGATAGTATATAGGTATAATTTTTAAAAGAAAATGGAGAGAATTGTGTTGCATATACTCAATGGTACATGTTGACTTCTTGAAGGAAATCCTCCCACCCGACGCGTTTCAGGCACGCAGGCCTTTCTTCGGGGGTCTGAAGTGGGGAGATTTGTGATTTCCTACATGACATAGTAAGCATTGTTTAGATTAGTTACATAAACGTTTTGTCATGTAACTAATCTGTCCCACACCCTAGGGGGACCCCCCATTCTGCCAAAACAATAAAAATGTATATATTGCAGCTTAGCAATTTGTGGTGGCTGCATTCGTTTTCTTTTAGACTTTTTTCCTGGTGATCTAGCCAGTAACACTTCCCATTTTAGCGTGTCTCCACGCTGGATGGAGGAGCAACAGAGACACCCTTGGACAGCAACACTGTCAGTCTGGAGAAAGGGTACCGTATATGGAGGTTTTCTATTTGTTTTTGTCTATTGGTTGAACTCAATTTCAGCGTGGGCCACAGCAACATTCTGGTTGCCCTGAAAGGGCCGGTTGCATCTATAAGACTAGATGTCCAGAGCATCCCCCCCCCCCCACCACCACCATCAGGAGCCAAGAGTCCCCTACCCTCCTTGATATCACAGTGCACCCCTCTTACCATGTGATGCTACGGAAAGTAAATGGGGGCAAGATCTGGGAAGCAGAAAGAGCAGGGCCTGGAGGAGGACCAGAGGAGGGCTGGAGTCATCCGCAGGAGTCTTCTGAATCCTGAGACCAGGGGAGGCTGATATGAGGGGGTGCTGCAGCTGCACACAGAGGTGTCGGATCTGCAGGAGTTCTGTCGTCCTCTCTACTGCCAACTGCTGAGGTGGGGGTGGGCAGAGACAAGCCTCTCCACAACTGCATAGAGAGGCGCAGGATCTGACGGAAAAGTTCTGTTGTCCTCTCTGCTGTCGAATGATGAGACAAAGTAGGAGAAGAGAAAAGGGGGAGTGCCGCAGCTACAAGATAGGTGTGAGGGCCGCAATAAATGGCCAGACAGGCCAAATTTGGACCGTGGACCTAGTGTTTGACACAGGAACTAGATGGACTTGTGTCTTTTTTAACCCAAACCTCTAACTGCCACTTTTGCTGGACAGTTTGGACTGTTAAGGGAAGTTGAAAAACAGACTTGCTGGCTGGATCACTAAATGGGTTTTTGGTTTAACACCATGTTAAGACAAACTGCAGGAGATTGAGCCATGAGACTGCTGGAGATCACTGCTATTATAACCTCTTTTAGAGATTGGGAATAGGTTACAAGAGCTTGTAAAAAGGACACCAATAGCTGAGAATTTTAGAAATCAATGGTTCCACATTTTTGCTACAGGCCACTTAAAAAATACCAGTCAACACATTCAATTTTACCTGCAGTAAGATCCATTAAAAACATCACCGGAAAGTATATATTTAAAAAAAAAAAAGTGAAGAGAGCGCACATTCCGTTACAGAACCTGCGCCGACTGATCACGTCTGAGTATGCACCTAGGCAAGGAAAACACCAACTACTGGGCCCTTGGGCAAGTGAACATGTCAGAGTAGATAACATTACAAACACAACAGGACATGACTGCAGGAACCACAAGGTGGCGCTACATACAGACAATTTCTCCACTGTGTGCCAAGGAAACTCCTGCATTCAGAAAACACACAGTTCACAAATATTAAGCCCCAGGTTAGAACACAGGAAGGTCCTGGAGCAGAATACACCTTTTTTTCCTGATATTTATTTAGCAGTATGATCACCACACCCTTTACAAAACCTAGCACGCCCCTTACATTCCAGGGTTCCTACAGGCCCATCTCGTTATTACAGACAGATTTTAAAATGCTGGCCACGGTTTTAGCTAGCAGGTTGAACAAGGTGATCTTCAATATTGTCCATGCAGATCAATCCGGACTTATGCCACAAAAATTGACAGCAATTTACCCGAGACACTTGTTTGATAATATGCAGAGCCCAACTAATACCACAGGGTGCCACTCGCTGTCGCTCGACGTCAAAAAGGCATTCGACTGTATTGAGTGGATGTACCTTTGGAAAACCCTTGAACATTTTGGATTTGGGGATACATTAATTTCTTGGGTTCAGTTGCTGTATCATAATCCAAGTGCTGTCGTTAGAGTGGGGGGTAGAATCTCGGGGACCTTTCAACTGGAGAGAGGTACTAAGCAGGGATGCCCATTGCCCCCCCTCCAATTTGCCGTCTCCACTGAACCATTAGCGGCCCTCATTAGGTCTGCTTGAGGGTATTGCGGGTTTTTAATATGGTCTCTTAAATGAGAAAACAATGTTATGCTTGGAGGATATGCTCCTCCTCCTGGGTGACACTGGGCTCTCCCTGCGTACTGCTATGTTCATTATTTCTACTTTGTTTACCTACTTGGGCCTTAATTGGTTCAAATCTGCTGTATTGCCATTGGATGGCCTCGTTGACCCCACCCCTTCCTCTCCATGTTCAAGAGAGCAAAGATATAAATCTAGGGTAAACGATGGCTCTCCCTAGTTGGAAAAGCCAACCTAATAAAAATGATCACTATGTCCCCCAGCTGTTATACAGTTAAGTCCATATACATTTGGACACAGGCACAATTTTAGTTTTGTTCAGGTTATCTACCAAAGCATTATGAAGCTATAGTTACATAATGGATATGGGCTGAAAGTGCATGCTCTCAGGTTTACTTTGAGGGTATGTACATCCAAATTGGAGAAATGGTTTAGGAATTACAGCTCTAAAGAAAAGCCATCCCTCTTTTTTCAAGGGACCTAAAGTAATTGGACAACTGAATCAAAAAGCGGTTTCATGGCCAGGTGGGGGCTACTCTTGTTATTGCTTCATCAATTAAGCAGGTAAAAGGTCTGGAGTGGATTCTAAGTGTGGTATTTGCAATCTATTGCCGTGAACCTACTTCATGCGTTTAAAGGAGCTGTCCATGCAAGTGAAAGAGGCCATTGTAAGGCTTCAAAAACGAAACCAGTCCATCAAAGAGAGAGCAGCAACATTAGGAGTCATCAAATCAACAGTTTGGTGCATTCTGAGGAAAGAAGAACGCACTGGTGAGCTCAGCAACATAAAAATGCCTGGACGTCCACGGAAGACAACAGCGGTAGATGATCGCAGGATCCTCTCTATGGTAAAAAAAAAAACCCATTCACAACATCCAGAGAAGTGATGGACACTCCAGGAGGTGGGCGTATCATTGTCAAAGTTTGCAGTCAAGAGAAAACTTCATGAGAACAAATACAGAGGGTTCACCACAAGGTGCAACCATTCATAAGCCTGAAGAATAGAAAAGTCAGATTGGACTTTTCCAAAAAAAAAACATCTAAAAAAGCCAGACCAGTTCTGGAAAAGCATTCATTGGACAGATAAAACTAAGATTATTCTGTACCAGAAGGACGGGAAGGAAAAAGTGTGGAGAGGGCTTGGAACAGCTAATGATCCAAAGCACACAACATCATTGGTAAAACATGGTGGAGGCAGTGTGATGGCATGGGCATGCCTGGCTTCCAGTGGCACTGGGTCATTGGTATTTATTGACGATGTGACAGAAGACAGAAGCAGCCGGATGAATTCTGCAGTGTTTAGAGATATACTGTCAGCCCAGATTCAGACAAATGCAGCAAAGTTGATTGGACAGCGCTTCACAGTACAGATGGACAATGATCCAAAACACACTGCAAAAGCAACCCAGGAGCTTTTGAAGGAAAAGAAGAAGTGAAATATTCTGCAATGGATGAGTCAATTACCCGATCACAACCCAATTGAGCTTGCATTTCACCTGCTGAAGGCAAAACTAAAGGCAGAAAGACCCACAAACAAAGAACAACTGAAGACAGCTGTAGTTAGAACCTGGCAAAGCATCAGAAATGAGGAAACCCAGTCTTTGGTAATGTCCATGGGTTCCCGACATCAGGCAGTCATTGCCAGTAAAGGATTCTGATCAAAATATTAAAAATGAACATTTTATTTATGATTATATTTGTCCAATTAGATTTGATCCCTTGAAAATGTGGGGGAATTCATTTGGATGCCTTTGTTGTCTTTTGGTTCTGGTGACAGAGCCACAAGTATGAAAATTGTGCCTGTGTCCATATATATATATATATATATATATATATAGTTTGCAGTCAAGAGAAAACTTCATGAGAACAAATACAGAGGGTTCACCACAAGGTGCAACCATTCATAAGCCTGAAGAATAGAAAAGTCAGATTGGACTTTTCCAAAAAAAAAACATCTAAAAAAGCCAGACCAGTTCTGGAAAAGCATTCATTGGACAGATAAAACTAAGATTATTCTGTACCAGAAGGACGGGAAGGAAAAAGTGTGGAGAGGGCTTGGAACAGCTAATGATCCAAAGCACACAACATCATTGGTAAAACATGGTGGAGGCAGTGTGATGGCATGGGCATGCCTGGCTTCCAGTGGCACTGGGTCATTGGTATTTATTGACGATGTGACAGAAGACAGAAGCAGCCGGATGAATTCTGCAGTGTTTAGAGATATACTGTCAGCCCAGATTCAGACAAATGCAGCAAAGTTGATTGGACAGCGCTTCACAGTACAGATGGACAATGATCCAAAACACACTGCAAAAGCAACCCAGGAGCTTTTGAAGGAAAAGAAGAAGTGAAATATTCTGCAATGGATGAGTCAATTACCCGATCACAACCCAATTGAGCTTGCATTTCACCTGCTGAAGGCAAAACTAAAGGCAGAAAGACCCACAAACAAAGAACAACTGAAGACAGCTGTAGTTAGAACCTGGCAAAGCATCAGAAATGAGGAAACCCAGTCTTTGGTAATGTCCATGGGTTCCCGACATCAGGCAGTCATTGCCAGTAAAGGATTCTGATCAAAATATTAAAAATGAACATTTTATTTATGATTATATTTGTCCAATTAGATTTGATCCCTTGAAAATGTGGGGGAATTCATTTGGATGCCTTTGTTGTCTTTTGGTTCTGGTGACAGAGCCACAAGTATGAAAATTGTGCCTGTGTCCATATATATATATATATATATATATATATATATATATATATATATATATATATATATATATATATATATATATATATGGACCTAACTGTATTTAGTGTGCATAATACCCCTATGGTGGTACCTTTGCGAATCTTTCGCACAGGTAATTCTATTTTTAGGTCCTTACTCTGGAGGGACAGGTTACCCAGAATTAGATTGGAGCAGTTACAGAGACCCAAAGAGAAAGGAGGCATTGCACTACCTAACCGGTGGCTTTACTACCTGGCTGCCCAGGTACAGCACCTCCGCACTGGCCAGGATCAGACTTTTCCTCCTACAAAGATTCCACTCTTGCCATAGTCCTGTACTACATTCCAGGATTTACCAGGTGGGTTGAAAGCCCTTAGTTTCCGTCAAACCCAATAAGCTCTATCTTGCTTATGTGTTGATGCATAAGGTCTGGAACTAAATTAAACCGCTAGAAAGATTTAAGGGCTTTTCTAGCTATGCTCCTATTTGGCACAATGAAGTTATCCCTGAATTTGCCAAACTACAGCCTGCACCTAGGTGGGGAGCGAAAGGCTTCACACACTTACATCATATTTCAGACAGGGGAGCTGCTCCCTTTTCAGGAGTTGCAGACTAGGTTCCAGCTCCTGAACTGAATACATTTTTATTACATGCAACTCAAACATGCAGTGGCTGCACATGGGACTGGCATCTGTCCCCTACCCCTATTGTCCACCTCATTCAAAATTTGCCATCTAAGAAAAGGTCTAATCTCCCAGTGCTATAGGATGCTCCTCTTAGCCTACCTACCTACAGGGTTATCCCTGTAAAGCCCTAGAATGTTGGGAGAAAGATGTAGGCACCTTTGGGAAGGAACGATGGGATAGTGTCCTGAAAACTGTTTATCTTAGCTCCCTAGATGCATCCCAGAGGCTTTCACAATTGAACATTATCTTATAGGCTCACTACACCCCTAATAAATTATATGCCACAGGCCTATTAGATTCTCATATCTGTTGCAAGTGTTGTTGTGACCAGTGCAACCTTATCCATGTGCTTTGGCGTTGTCAAAAACTCCACAGGTATTTGACCAAGATATTGAACACGGCGTTCCAAGTTGCAATGCCCTTAGACCCCAAAATGTGCTTATTGGGTAAATTGGATGATCCCCAATTAACTGATTACTCCTGGGTAGCTATTAATAGGGCTCTGTTCCAAGCCAGAAATCTCATCCTGCAGCACTGGGAGGCGGAGTAGCTGCCGATACATCGAGAATGGGTTGAACGTATGGGCCAAACATTGCACTTAGAGAAACTTATTTTTCAGCATCACTGAATGCCCTGGGAAACATAAAACGTTGTGGGATTACTGGTTAGCTACAGCAGGCCTGTGACGGTATTCACTGTCACTGGAGGTGAGGAGCAGATAATTAATGGTTTGAATTGCTTCAGATGGGACAGTAATATTTGTCAGCAATATCTTCATATAGAAATATGAAGATTTATTCCCACTTTACACTGGGAGACTTAGGCTGGCCATACACTATACAATTTTCTTGTTCAACTTTCCTTTAGATTTACCAAAACCATGTAATATAGGGTCAAACCTAAACACTTTCAATTTGTATGCAATCAGGCAGGCCCTTGCACTACATAGTTTAAGGTAAATCTAAAGGAAATTGAATAAGAAAATTGTATAGTGTATGGCCAGCCTTAGACTGTTATAGACCATTGCCATGAAGTCTGACTTGAAGACAAGCACACAGAATACACATTATCTAGGAGAGAGACATACAGACTGTCATAGACAGACTTCCCTATTGTTTGTGTATTGAAATGGAATGTGGATTGTTTCTGTCCCGTTGTTAATGTTAATGACCTCCCATTGTTCTGTCCAGATGGCTAGATAATTAGTTCCTGTATACACTTTCATCTGCATAGGATACTGTAATCAGCCAGAGGGGAGGGATTGTGTACACTGTATGGGAATGACTTGAGTGTAAAACCCTGTTTCTATTGGATTGTAAATGCCATGTCCTGTCCCCAACAAGGTCCACCTGGGCGGTAACCTTGTGGGGGAAAACTGTATAAAAGAGCAGTTGTACCATTAAGGTTTGAGTCATACTTCACCCTCAATCGAGAGTCCTGTCTCTTATTGGGGGGGGATCTACAACAAGGGATTGCTATGCTCTTCATACTCCCTTGGATAATCACCAAGCTCTTGTAAGAGCTTGTTCCTGTTCTTGTTCCTGGGTCACTCTCTGGGGAAAGAAGTTCACCCACGGGAACCTGGAGCCTTGTCGTAGGTCCAGGGTGGGTAGGAGACGGCGAGACCCCAACCAAGCTGCAGCGGTACGTGGGGTCTGACGTGGTTATGGTGTCTGGTGGAGTGCTTGGAGCCCTTGGGAAGCACTAGGAGCATCTGTCAACGGAGGTACCCTGTCGGGGTGCTGGTTGATCCGTTACAAGGCCTATCCCCCATTGATCTTGTACTGGATAGACTCCTATAGCTATTTTCCTATTCGGTTATGACTCAATGCCTCTATAAGTGGGTTGCTGTGTACGCCTCATGGTATGGTGCGCTGCTGTACTTTTCTTGTTGTTTTAGATTTCTAGTATGCTATATTTTGCCAGGAATATTATTGCGCTACTCCCATGTACATATGTATATGCTCGTATCACTTCATGCTCTTTGCAATAATTGTGTGCTCTGGATGATGTTTTGTTACACTCAAACTTTCTTCTTGACTTAAAAAATGATCACCAAACTATGGTCTGTTCTCACCTGTCCTGAATCATTTTCTACAACTGGGAATCCATTGTGGTTTGATGAAGTGTCACTCAGGATGTCCACAATGATGCCTACTTTTTCTCTCCGTCGTAGACAGGTGACCGGTGTGCTCATTACCTCCCTTACAAAGAGAACAGGAAATTAATGGACAAAGCAATACAAAACAGGAAGAAATCTGTGCTGACAGCCTAAAAAAAGAAACCTGTGGTTTCTCCATAAAGGGATTAATAATTGGTCATCTCATTCTAGCTCTTCAATAACCTCTCATTCTTCTAGCTCATCTATAACCCTTCATATCGTTCTAGCTCATCTATAAATCAGTCATATCGT
Organism: Pelophylax lessonae; assembly: GCF_965119305.1. NCBI lineage: Eukaryota > Metazoa > Chordata > Amphibia > Anura > Ranidae > Pelophylax > Pelophylax lessonae. The sequence continues at coordinate 51,922,066 of NC_138773.1, forward strand.
TTTCGGTCGTCTATACCCTCTCATATTGTACTAGTTCATCTATAACCCCTTCATATTGCTCTGGCTAATCTATAACCACTCATATTGTTCTAGCTCATCTAAAGCCCCCTATTGCTCTAGCCCATCTATAACCTCTCATTCTTCTAGCTCCTCTATAACCCCTCATATCGTTCTAGCTCATCTATAAATTGGTCATATTGTTCTAGCTCATTTATAACCCCCTCATATTGCTCAACTTTCATATAATTCTAGCTCATCTATACCTTCTCACATTGTTCTAGATCATCTATAATCCCTCTCATTGTTCTAGCTCATCTATAATCCTTTAGATTATTCTAGCTCATCTATAATCCCTTATATTGTTCTAGCTCATCTATAATCCTTTAGATTGTTCTAGCTAATCTATAATCCCTTATATTATTCTAGCTCATCTATAATCCCTTATATTGTTCTAGCTCATCTATAATCCCTTATATTGTTCTAGCTCATCTATAATCCCTTATATTGTTCTAGCTCATCTATAATCCCTTATATTGTTCTAGCTCATCTATAATCCCTTATATTGTTCTAGCTCATCTATAATCCCTTATATTGTTCTAGCTCATCTATAATCCCTTATATTGTTCTAGCTCATCTATAACCTCTTCTATTGCTCTAGCTCATCTACAACCCCCTCATATTGCTCAACTTTCATATAATTCTGGCTCATCTATAAGTTCTCACATTGTTCTAGCTCATCTATAACCTCTCATTGTTCTAGCTCATCTATAATCCCTTATATTGTTCTAGCTCATCTATAATCCTTTAGATTGTTCTAGCTAATCTATAATCCCTTATATTATTCTAGCTCATCTATAATCCCTTATATTGTTCTAGCTCATCTATAACCGCTTATATTGTTCTAGCTCATCTATAACCGCTTATATTGTTCTAGCTCATCTATAATCCTTTATATTGTTCTAGCTAATCTATAATCCCTTATATTGTTCTAGCTCATCTATAACCTCTTATATTGTTTTAGCTCATCTATAACCCCTCCTCATAGCATTCTAGCTCGTCTATAACCCCTCAAATCGTTCTAGCTCATCTATAATCCCTTATATTGTTCTAGCTCATCTATAATCCCTTATATTGTTCTACCTCATCTATAACCTCTTATATTGTTCTAGCTCATCTATAATCCCTTATATTGTTCTAGCTCATCTATAATCCCTTATATTGTTCTAGCTCATCTATAACCTCTTATATTGTTCTAGCTCATCTATAACCCCTCATAGCATTCTAGCTCATCTATAATCGGTCATATCAATTTAGCTCATCTATAAACTTCTCACATTGTTCTAGCTCATCTATAACCCCTCATATCGTTCTAGCTCATCTATAATCGGTCATATCATTCTAGCTCATCTGTAACCTCTCACATTGTTTCAAGCTCATCTATACCCTCTCATTTTGTTCTAGCTCATCTATAACCTCTTCTATTGTTCTAGCTCATCTACAACCCCCTCATATTGCTCAACTTTCATATAATTCTGGCTCATCTATAAGTTCTCACATCGTTCTAGCTCATCTATAACCTCTCATTGTTCTAGCTCATCTATAATCCCTTATATTGTTCTAGCTCATCTATAATCCTTTAGATTGTTCTAGCTAATCTATAATCCCTTATATTATTCTAGCTCATCTATAATCCCTTATATTGTTCTAGCTCATCTATAACCGCTTATATTATTCTAGCTCATCTATAATCCCTTATATTGTTCTAGCTCATCTATAATCCTTTATATTGTTCTAGCTCATCTATAATCCCTTATATTGTTCTAGCTCATCTATAATCCCTTATATTGTTCTAGCTCATCTATAATCCCTTATATTGTTCTAGCTCATCTATAATCCTTTATATTGTTCTAGCTCATCTATAATCCCTTATATTGTTCTAGCTCATCTATAATCCCTTATATTGTTCTACCTCATCTATAACCTCTTATATTGTTCTAGGTCATCTATAACCCCTCCTAATAGCATTCTAGCTCATCTATAACCGCTTATATTGTTCTAGCTCATCTATAATCCTTTATATTGTTCTAGCTAATCTATAATCCCTTATATTGTTCTAGCTCATCTATAATCCCTTATATTGTTCTACCTCATCTATAACCTCTTATATTGTTTTAGCTCATCTATAACCCCTCCTCATAGCATTCTAGCTCGTCTATAACCCCTCAAATCGTTCTAGCTCATCTATAATCCCATATATTGTTCTAGCTCATCTATAATCCCTTATATTGTTCTAGCTCATCTATAACCTCTCATAGCATTCTAGCTCATCTATAATCGGTCATATCAATCTAGCTCATCTATAAACTTCTCACATTGTTCTAGCTCATCTATAACCCCTCATATCGTTCTAGCTCATCTATAATCGGTCATATCATTCTAGCTCATCTGTAACCTCTCACATTGTTTCGAGCTCATCTATACCCTCTCATTTTGTTCTAGCTCATCTACAGCCCCCCCCCCCCCCTGCACATTGCTCTACCTTATCTATAACTTCTCAGTGTTCAAGCTCATCTATAACTTCGCATATTGTTCTAGTTCATCTATAACCTTGCATATTGTTCTAGTTCATCTATAACTTCTCATATTGTTCTAGTTCATCTATAACCTCTCATTGTTCCAAATAATCTATAGCCTATTTTATATTATCTTGGGTCATTAATATTCCCACCTTTATTGCACTAACTCCTCTATTAACCTCACATCCTGTCATAACTCATCATATATTATTGTAGCTCATCTACAAGCCCATTTATATTGTCCTCAATACTGAACAGTCTTGCTGACGGCTGAAAATCTGCAGTTCTCCTATAAAGCATGTTCATGGAGGATGAAAAGCTATGACTCATAAAATGCACTTGGCATACCCATAAAAAAAAATATATATATATATTTTTTTTTTTACGTCAAGTGGAAAATAGATTTCAATGGGAAGATTCCTTCAAAATCTACACTGTACAGATCCCCATTCTGTTATTTGTTAAGGAGAATTTCAAGCTAGCTAAAACTCGAGTTTCAAATTGGGTAGAATCAGCCGAAAAACATCAGATACAGCTTGGAGAAAGACAAATATTCTGATAGCCAAACCTCAAATAGCCAGAACAGAAACAGTATTCTGCAAATTATATCTCTGATAAGATTACACAAGTGGCAAGCCTCAAAACTCTAGAAAGTGGTCTTTAACTTATATAATATTACACTTTTATAGTGTGATAAAGACAGCCATAAACAGACTGAGAACAACATAAAATCTCTTTACTGTGTTATTTACCCTACAAGGGTATCTTTAAGCGAAACATTTCCCATAACAGTTTGATAAATTAGTACTATAGGTAAAAACATTTTTTCCATTTTGGATAGATTAAGGGAGGGTTATAACCCCTGCCAGATTTATTTTCGCCATCTGTGTCCCATTGCGGAGATTCCCCTTCACTTCCTGTTCCATAGCCAAACAGGAAGTGAGAAAAAATCCCTGTAATCTAAGGGTATTCCTTGAGGACCCTCCGATCACCCTCCCCATTGGAAGATTTCCCCTCAAATACTTTTCTTGGGGCAACCCAAAATTTGGAATTTTCTTTTACTTTCAATTTTAATGATAATGGTAAACAGAACAAATAGAGAGGATGAATCTCCTTAACAGGGGCACAGACAGTAATAAGTCCTGACAAGCATTCTAATCCCTCTCCACTCTATCCAAAATGAAAAAAAAAATATATATTTTGCTTTTGCTTATACTTTAATGCTCTTTAACAAAAGAATGCATATTACACAATGATAATTATGCTGCCAAAATGAATGTGTGCTGTAAATTGCCTCCAGCATTGCTCCTGTTTATGCTTGTTGGAGACCGCCATTTTGTTAAAGCCCGAAACAATCCCTTCCTTATTGGAAACGCTCTACCTCTCCTTCGTCTCAAAAACTTTGCCACACGCTTTGTTTAAAATCAGATAACTTCAAGCAGAGTTTGTCCTGTCACCTGCTTTTCTTTTCTCTCTCCCTAATGTGTGTTCTCACCACACAGCGTGTCATTCATGTTCCCTTCTTTCTCCTTCAGCAACAGTAAATCTTAAAGCTGTAGGCTAATCGGCCGGAAGTGGCTCTGATTTTAGGAACAGTGACAAGACAGACAATGATTGGCTGGTTTATCTCCACCTATTGTTCCACGGAAATCCTGCCCATCTTTAAGGGGATCTCCCCCCGCCACACCTGTACGAATATTACTGTTTACCCCCTCAACTTTAAAAAATAAAGAGTGGTGTGCAATTTTGTAAATACTTTTTTTTTAGTTTCTGTTCCCCTAACTTCTGCATTAATTCTCCTGCTAGAGCTTTGAGTGCACACGAGCATCGGAGGTGCATCAGGGGCAAGCTTAGAAGACAAAAAGGTTGTCGGATCACCAGATGCCATTACAGAGGATGCAGGTATTGAAGTCGATGCAGTCAGAAAAGTTCTCTGGGATGCAATAGAACGTTGGCTTTCATGGAAGGGTGTGTCTATTATAAACGGTCAAGCAACATTTTTTAGAGGTGCCATTTTAGATATTATAGGTATTGTTGGGGTTCCCTTTTTTAGTCACTTCATGCGAAAATGAATGCTCCCATAACAACCACACTAATTTTTTTTTTTTATTTACCAAAAAAACAGTGAAAGTCTGTCTTAATCGCCAGGATCTCTGTACTTACCTGGCAGTGAGAGAATGAGAAGTGACTGGAGCTTCCCAGTGCAAGAACGGGACACTCTGCAGCTTGATGTGGAGATCATACAGACCCTGAAAGACGGAACACCACAAGGGTCACCAATATCTCATATGGATGTCTTCGTCAGCAACATATCAAATGGCAAATATAAAAAAAAAAAAAAAAAAAGAACCCTAAAAAAAGTATTAAATCTAGTCATCCTCACCTCTACAAAGAAATCTCCAACTATTTTTGCTGTTATGAGAACAAGCATGATGGGAAAACCGTAGGTGACATTTCCCGTGGCTTCGACCATGATGACAGTTAAGCTCAGTGTCATACGTACTATGCCGCCTGTGGAGGACAAGATGACATGTTATACTAGAACATGACTCCTAATGGAAAAATGTACACTGACACTCATATATATATATATATACATATACATACATACATACATACATATACACACACACCTCTATTATTAAATGCAGATTAAAAAAAAAAAAAGAAACATGCAGTTCTGTATTCAATACACTTTTATTAAACGCATTTGTAAATTCAAATTTTTTTTCTTTTAACTCGCTGCCAGGTCCTTACAACAGTGGGGAGCTTTCACACACAATCTGGTGGTTGCAGCCAGCGGGATTGTTTGTAAAACTGACAGGCAGACTGTCCTGATTGCCTCCACATATCCCCGGTACCAGCACCCTCCCACCCTCCCACCCCCCACCATGTATTCCAGGCTCTGCTTGCCAACTGTGGGCCTGGAAATTGCATGGTGGGTGCAAGCAGGTTGAAGGGACAGATAAGAGCAGACACATCCACTCTTCATCCCTTTATTGCTGTGACCTGGAAAGCGACGTTTATGATGTAACTTCCAGGTCAGGCTCTTAGTGTCCCAAGCTAGCATGGCCAGGAAGGAATGTTTTGCAATGCAATGTGCATTGCTATACATTTAGTGGAGCCCAGAGGAGACATGCAGGGTCTTTTAGACCCTGCATGTCTCATTAAAGAGAATTTGTGTCCCCCTATGTGATGAAAAAAAAGGAGGTTAAGCAAAAAACTGAATATAGATACAATTCTACAACCACTCCCCCCCCCCCCCCCCCAAAAAAATTGTTGAGGCCCCCCACATACGAACCTAAAACACATGCTTTGGGGGAGCCCATATGTGAAATTTGACTGCACTACATATTACCACACACGCCGGACTGAGAGCAATATTTCTAGCACAAGACCTTCACTGTAACATTACACTGATGACCTATGGGGAGCTTTTGAAGCATCGCCTATAGAAAATATAGGGTACTGAAGTTTGTCGTCATTTCATGGGCACGACCCAAATTAAAGGTTTGACATGTTGGGTATCTATTTAATTGTTTTAGCCTCTGCTTTTATATTTTACCAAAAATGTGGGTAGTTTATTGCGTTTGTTTGCCCTAAAATTCACTTTAGAGTGTTTTCTACTGAAATTTTGCATTTGCTAGACCGTTGCAGTAATAAGTTACATAAAAAAAATTGGAACTACCACTACTTTATTCCCTGGGGTGTCTGCTTTCAGAAAATGTAAAACGCTTGGGGGTTTCATGTAATCGTCAGGCCTAAAATGACTTCTAAACGTGTGCAAAAAATGCAAAAATGGTTCTGGCAGCGAAAAGGTTAAAATAAATATGTTATACTTGCCTGCACAGGGTGGCCCTGATCTCCCTCTCCTCATATCCCTCACTGACGCTCCTGGTACTTCCTCTTCCCGGTGTGCCACAATAAGAAGCTGCTTCTTATTGTGGCACATCTGCAGGTTCAATCCTGAGCTGTGCTGTCAGCGTCTTTAGACACAGCTAGGATCACAGGATTTCAATGATAACAGCAGGAGCACATTTTTAGTTGTTGCTGTAAAATATGCGCAAGTCATGACTAAAATTAACATACTCACCTAGCTGTGCTGCTGCTCCCATCAGAGCATACTTCCCTGGATCGGCCCATGCCTATATGAGCCCAAAAAAAAAAAAAACACATGGATTATGACATTTCCATACTATACAGAATTCAAACTGTTGAAAAACGTCCAAAGTTTTCCTGTTACTCAAACTGCCATTCACAAATAAGTTTAAATTTGAGCTCCTGCTTGTAGCCACTCTGATCCTAGCACAGAGAAAAGAATAACATTAGGAAAAATAAACTGCTTGTTTCTTAAGAAGCAAATGGTCCATTCCCTGTTCTGGTCTGTATATGCAATTCTGTCAAATTATAGGACGAGTATGCACAATGCCCCCTTGAAGTTCTGTTCAGGGATCACTAACATTGCTATAACAGGCTGCTTGCAGTTACCACTGAAGGACCACCTGACAGGCTGTACTTGCCTCCTCTGACCCCACTGACATTCTCTTATATTACAGGAGCATAAGTAATGACACAGGATACCACCCACAAACCCATGGAGGAATAGACATCAGGTACACTGCAGATCCCTCACCCTGGCTGCTGACATCAGTCTCGGAATAAGTTTATCAAGTTTTGAAATGATTAATCCCTTTTCCAACCACCAGAGGGGGATATTACAAAAGCAATAACAGCATACTGTTTGCAATTCATTTTAGACATAATGGATTTCCAGTGCACCATGGACAATGACTTCTGCAGATTCTAGAGCAATTCGTACAAATTTATGGAAAGGGAATTAAATTAGGGAAATTTGTCGGTGCTTTTCCATGCTCTTTTTTGGCAATGTCCTGTACATGTTTTTTGCTCCATCCTGCAAACTGCACAAGCTCCTCATGCTTTTGCATCTTTTGTTATCTGTAAAAATTTTGCATCATTTGAGATAGCGATTGCACTTTCTTTTTCAGATACAGGCCTCTGCAGATCATTTGCAGAACTCCTTGTACACCATTTTCAGGGGTACAAAATTTGCAACAACAATAGCACACGTGTCGACAAAGTACGCCCATCAATGTATAGGCAGAGCATACTAAAACACTCATCTGTGGATGCTGGGATTTTCCTCACAACACATGTAGGACAATGCAATTTTATATACGTTCCACTTAGAGCATCAAAATCAAAAAGGTGAAGTGAAGGTGCACCTAACAAACAGAAATTAGAATTTCCCTAAAAGAGACTTACGATAGTTTCAGGAGAAAGATTGCTCAGCAGGATTCCAAACAGTCGACCCCACGCAGCTCCGAGGAGAAGAGACGGAATAAAGACACCTGCAGACACGGTCAAGCCGTATGTCCAACAGGCCAGGAAGAAATACAGCAATGTGAACAGGCCCAGCGTCTGGGGGTTAAAAGAACCTACAGGGGGGAAAAATGTACAAGTTATTAAAGGAGAACGCTGGACAAACAAAAACGTGCGTTCTAGCCCAGCTATACACTTCTTTAAAAATAACTGATTATATATTCCTTCAAAAAGGGAACCTTTGAAGACAGGAAGATGCCATTTTCATATTTTGCTGGGAGCATGTTTGTTCCAGGTCAGTGACTCAGTTGGTAATGGATCCAGAGGACACCAACAGCCCTTTAGCTTTAAGTAAAGGAAAGCAAAAAAGGTGGCTCCTCTGACCTGTAACTTAGAACGGCCAAGGAGAGGGGGGGGGGGGGGGGGCGGAGAGACACCCGTGCCGCAAACTATGACACCTGCAGCTCTTATACCCACAAGTAGAGGGGAAGCAGTAATTTCTAGCAGATAGATAATAATTGATTTTAACAAAATGTGAAGCAATCAATGCATTAGCCCCTGTTCACACCAATGTGATTTCTAAGCAAGTTGGAACACATTGAATTGCATGACAAGTGAATAGTTTCTGTTAAGCCCATTCACATACATGCAGTGCGAGCGCGATCCAACTTTGAAAGGGGTCCTGTGCGATTTTGTGGTCCATAGACCTCAATGAACACCCAATAAAATTGAATCTGCATGCTTTTTTAATCCATTTTACAATGCAATTAGTGCAGGTAGTTAGGAGCCGGCAACCCCCGGGCCCCCCAACAGCCAGTGACTCATCCCCGCTGTCAACCGCAGGCTTCTTTAAAAAAAAAAAAAAAAATGTACCCCCCCCCCCCCCAATTTTACACCAGGCCCTTATCAGAGTGTGCAGGCCAAGAAAGAATGGGGGCCCCCACTATTCTTAACCATACCAGGCTAAATGCCCCTTATTATGGAGGGAGGGGCACTGTGCCAGGGTGAGGGGATTCCTGTTGATGACAAAGGTCTCTTACCCAAAACTCTGGCCAGATGGTTGTGGGGGTGCGCGGGACAGCTTATAGGAAAATGGAACCCCGTTTAACAAGGTACCCCCCCCCATGTGAATGATTATGGGGTAAAAAATGTCAAACCTGGCTGACAGCAGGGATGAATCGCAGTAGTAAAAACTGACATTAAAAAAATATCCAAATCACAGTAAGTCGCACTGCAGCAGCACTACAAAATCGCATTGAAAAATCAGATTAAAAATCATACTGCACTACTGTGAACCTTGGTTTACAGTTGAAGATAACATTTGTCCATTTGTCCATGTATCAATATTTAGCAAGATCTCAGTTCCTAGAATTGGGATTTAACATTTCCATGTATAATGGAAAATACCTATTTATATACACATATGCCTTTTATGAAATTAGATCCACTTTACCAATATCTGAAACCAGTCAGGTATAAGGAGCACATAGACTAAACTCACCAGCGGGATCATGAAAGAGCCTGCGTACACTGCTCTCCGGAGTGGTAAAGAAGGCTGATGCCATAGCATTGTATTGGCCGTCTGGGCAGAACAGCTGTAAGGAAAAAAAAAACACGAGTTTAAAATGGTACCTTCACTTAACCACTTCAAGCCCAGGCCAATTCTGGCTTTTCTCTCCTACATGTAAAAATCATCCTTTTTGCTAGTGAATTACTCCAAACCCCCCAAAGATGATTATATATATTTTTGCAGAGACCCTAGAGAATAAAATGGCGGTCGCAATTTTTAAAACTCATTTTTTGGGGGAAAAAATACACTTGAATGAAACACACAATATGTAACCCAATCTTTTGGCAAAATATAAAAGAGGACGCTATCCCAAGTAAATAGATACCTGACATGTCACGCTTTAAAACAGCGCACACTCATGGAATAGCGCCAAACTTCGGTACCTAAAAATCACCATAGGCTACGCTTTAAAAATGTTTACAGGTTACCAGTTTAGCGTTAAAGAGGGGGTCTATTGCTTGAATTATTGCTCTCACTATAACGTTTGTGGCAATACCTCACGTGTGTGGTGGGAATGCTGTTTACATATGCGGCCATGACCTAAATATGCATTTGCATTATGCATTTTTTTTTTATCGCTTATTCCTATTACAAGAAATGTAAACATCCCTTGTAATAGGAATTAGGCATGACAGGTCCTCTTTATGTAGACACCTGGGGTCAATAAGACCTCAGATATCTCCTCTACACTGGAAAAAATGAGAAAATAAATAAATAAATAATAATTAAAAAAATCATCAATCTCTGCTTTCCAGGGGAAAAACACTGGCAATGTCTTCATCTACCAGAGCAAGAAGTGACGTCATGACGCCGCTTCCCGTCTCCCAGGATCATTGAGATGACCGTGGACCAATCCGATCCACTGCCAGCTTTATGGTAAACCTGCGCTTGTCGATCGCATGGGAGAGCCCGGAGAGGCACCGGAGGGAACGTCCCCCGCTGCCTGTAAAAGCAATCCAGCCACTAGGATAGCTTTTACAAGTGAGGAAATTGCCAACTGAAAACAAAGATCTCTTGGTGATGGCTGTAGCTGCAGGCATCATCCAGACATCACCACTTCAACCTAAGGACATCATATGACATCCTACAGGCGGGAAGTGGTTAAGATGACCTGCTTCTTAAAAAATCTGTTATTGCTTCTATCATTTAAATGGGACAACTTTATCTAAGACAGAAATAATTTCAGTGTCACTGCCCTGCTTTCCAAATCATAAGGTGCCCCCTGTAGTTCAGGGAGTGATTTAAGACAGAGGGTCGCCTGTAGCATATAAGAAACATAAGAGCCTGATAGACTACCTGCAATGTGTATTCACCGGAATTCTCCCGTAGTGGTTGGCAGTCATAGGAAAAATAGATCAAAACAAAGGCAACGGTGGCTGTCACAGCTGCTACCAACATGGCCTCGATCACCTGAAAGCAGCGACGATGTAAATACCTAAAGAAGGACGAATGTTTAGTTATGGAGTACGAAGACCACACCATATTTTTATACCAATGCAATGTGTAACACCTTCCTGAGAAAAATACAAATATTTATGGTGATTTTGGTGTTCCCATGTGTATGACTGTAATGGAAATGTATTCCATCCACCCCCCATCTGTGATGGAGGAAGGGTTAAGAAACATCTCACTCCCAGGGTTCTTAAAGACTTCTACTGTGAAATATGAGGCAGGCAATGGGCTAAGGACTACTCATCAGTACGGTTTGTGATCTCCCTGCAGCTGTTTTCCCCATAATTACCATGCATTGTTCTGCACTGTGCCCCATGTGGAGGCAGCCATTTTTGAAGGGGTAGGGCTTTGCTTCTTGATATCAGAGCAGTCCCTCTGATGAACGGTGATCGGATGACTGGTAGACAAATGATAAAGAAGAAGCAGGAGAGGTGGAGGAAAGATAGATCCAATGAATGAAGCAGAAGAACGGAGATGCTTGCATCAGTCAGTGAGCAGCACAGTGGTGGCATCACCAAATATCACTCCAAGTCTCCTGAGACTAGCAGTCAGAGCTGCTGCCTCTCATGTTTTGGATGTTGAGTCGAAGTCGTGATGACGAAACGCGTCAGTACGTGAGCATAAGGTTACCAAGACCACTGGACGCTGTACATGCTGCCCCGGGAATCACCGCGATCAACACTGAGCAGGATGAGCGATGAGAGCAGTACCAGTCAGCTACTTGCTATTTGAGTTTGGATGTCAGGCATTAACCTGGATGTGATATATTTATACTTGAAGTTGATTTACACTGTGTAAGCGCATTTTATGAGGGGAGAAGGGGACACAATTTTATATTCAATAAATAGTTTTTAGCAATATTACACTATTAGTCGCCTTTCTTTCATGATCATTTTATGGAGGCTTCTGCTATGGAAGGAACATAGGTGGCAACCTCTGAGGGACAATCTAAGGGTGACCAAATTAACAGGAAGGGGAGGATTCCAAGCTCTCTGTGGAGGTGTAGGATGGAGTGGAGGCTGACACCCAAATGGTTTGTTCAATTGAAGGCGCAGTGTATCGGCTTTCTGGTGAGTGTCCATTACCTGAAAGGGAATCACAAGAGGTGTGGTGAAGGCACATGGTGTGAACATCCAAGTTCTATGTACACCGGGTTGGAGGAAAGGACATTATTGGACTATTAGTTTGTCAATTTCTACCAGAAGTCTTTTGTAAATAAGGACTTTTTATAGCGCTGCTAATGTTGAGCTTTTTCCAATTGTGATGGTTGTGTACTATTGCAAATTGGGTGAGTTTTTCAAGATTTTATTTGTTTATAGCAGCAGCTTTGTCTAATTATTATTGAGAGAGGAACAGATTGAGATTCTTTTAGTTTGAGCGCTGGGTGAAGGGTTGGTTGTGTATTTACACATTAATCACTTCATTTTAATTGGTGTTTTGGATGATCTTACATTACTGATCTACAGCCATGAGGCCCCTAGGCACAAACATATCAGGAGCTATCAAGACAAAAAAGGGAAAATGTTTCAGGGCAGTGCTTAGACACATTTACCATTTCGATAGCCACTTGCTGACCGCCCTATAGCAGTTTTACTGCTACAAGGAGGCTACACTGTGCAGGATCACGTGTATATATACACGCGATTTTGCACCTCCTGGTAGCGGGCATGAGTGTGTGGCACTGGCGGCTCGCTCCCGCTTTAACTCTTCAAGTGGGAGCCGATCAGTGGGTCCCGCTGACTGTCCGGTACACAGGCAGAATGGAAATCTGCCTATGTATCAAAGCAGATTGCCATTCGGTCAGTGCAGAAGGCAATGATCCTGTGTTCCTGCAAAGCATCCATCCTTACACTAGTAAAAACACCTCCCCCACTACTCTGAAACATTAGCTAGGCACACAGGTAATCCTTTGATTGCCCCTGATGTTAACCCCTTCCCAGCCAGTGTTATTAGTACAACAACCGTGAATATTTTTTAGCACTGATCACTAATGTCACTGGTTCCCAAAAAAGTGTCAAAAGTGTCAGTGTCCAATTTGTTCGCCGCAATATCGCAGTCCTGCTATAAGTTGCTATAAAGACACAAGTCCATCTGGCTCAACCCAGGATCGGACATCCGCGCATGCTCTGCAACGCATTGTGAGCCCAGATTGCCCACACCACCCATCCATACCTCCGTGACGTCAGACGCCGCCGCTGACCGCCAAACCAGTTCCTCCATCGCTGTCCTGTGAATCCGGAAGGCAAGAGCGGGTCTCTTCAGTTCCCCGGACACTAAGTGATCGCCTGGACACCTGGATGCAACCACCATCAGCTGCTCTCGGAGCGTCACGAACTAACTCGCGCATCTTCTTACCCATATGTAAGTTACTACATTGTTTTGTAATAAAACTCTACTTTTACCACACTCAAGAGGCACTTTCCTCTTCTTCCTCTTCTTTTACTTTACTGATCCCTGTCATTACTAGTAAAAATATATATAAATAAAAATACCATTTATATCCCCTAGTTTGTAGACACTATAACTTTTGCGCAAACCAATCAATATATGCTTATTGGGATTTTTATTTTTTTACCAAAAATATGTAGCAGAATACAAATTGACCTAAACTGATGAAGAAATTAGATTTTTTACATGTTTTTTTTTGATTGGATATGTTTTAGAGCAAAAAGTGAAAAATATTTTTTTTTTCTTTTCAAAATGGTCATTCGCTTTTTGTTTAGAACGCAAAAAATAAATGCAAAGGTGATCAAATACAATCAAAAGAAAGCTATTTGTGGGGAAAAAAGGACAAAAATTGAATTTGGGTACAGTCTCGCAATTTTCAGTTGAAGTAATGCAGTGCCGTATAGCAAAAGGTGGCATAGTGATGAAGGGGAGTAAACCTTCCCGAGCTCAAGTGGTTAAAATAGCAAGCAAATAGGAAGCATTAGCAATTCTGCATTTGGGTTAAACATGGACTTGTTCAGTTGAAAGCGTGAGGATCAATGAAAATGCAAAGCTCTGCCTCTACCAACATGGCTGCCTCCACACAACAGTACAGAAAAAAGCATGGAAAACCAGTAATGTGGACAAATCAGATGCCGGGTGACCACATGCAATACTGGTTATGAGTCCCTTTCCCTCGTCCTGCTATTTCTGGGCACAGCTTCCACAGTACAGGTCCGCTTCAACAAACATCTACAGCTGAAAGACAATTTAACTGCACATCTGATTTTATCATCATCTACATTTTATTTCACAGCCGGTATTCTTACGAATGGGATTGGCATTTACACCCACTTACGCTGTCATCACAGGATATACTCTTGCTGCTCCATTCATTACTGCACATGGAATTCTCAAATTACCAAACAATGACATATCGTCTAGAAAACTATTGTTGGCAAAACAAAAACCTGAATGAAAGCTCAAACTATTTCACTAAGGAAGAAAGAAATTAATGACCTTCATCCTATTACAGTCAGAAGGTAAAGCCATTTTGCAGGAGGTTAACAGTAAAAACAAAATTCGAAGCACATCTGTTATATTTATACTGCAGTTTAAAAAATAAAATAAAAAAAATACAGTATTTTTTTGGATTGCGAGCAGAATTAGTTCCTGAAACGTTCTTGTAATCCAAAGCACCCGTATGTCAAAGCAAAATTTCCCCATAAGAAATAATATTCATAAAAAAAAATTACAGCAATGATTTTTTTTTTTTTTGCTTCGAATTTTGTTTTTACTGTTAACCTCCTGCAAAATGGCTTTACCTTCTGAAGTATTAAGTGTCCTGTAAATAAAAAAAAATAAAAAATTACCTGCAGTCCTAATCAGGTGACACAAAGAACAGCGCCATCTAGGTGTACTGTAGTATGATCACAGTTTTAATGTAAAAAAAAAAGTGGAATGACACTCACAATGTTAAAAACAATATCCAGCATTAAGGAGTTTGGTGCTCATCCGTGTAAAGCCCCTGGTGTATATGCGTCAAGAGGTCTGGGGGTGCTGGTGGCTCCCAGCGCATCCTGGAGAACTTGGAGACACGGGGGAACCATTGACGTCACTTCCGTGTATCTGGATGTGCGCTTTGCCCGCCCCACCCAGATGGGAGTGTCTCAGAGTTCTCCAGAAAGCACTGGGAGCCACCGCGCCCCCAGACCTCTGGGCACGTATATAAACCAGAGGCTTTTACGTGGATGAGCAACAGACTCCTTAACGTTGGATACGGTTTTTAACATTGCAAGTGTCATTCCACTTTTTTTAACATTAAAACTGTGATCATACTACACTTAGTTGGCGCTGCTCGACCCTACTCGCACAGCAAGACTTTACTTGTATATCAAGTTAAAATTTGGAGAAAAAAAAAAAAAAATTCTCTCTCGTTCATTGACAGACACAGCTCCATATTCTTCTTGACCATTGGGGTTATGCTGCCCCCCTAAAGGAGTAGGACACGCTGCGTCTGTCAATGAACTTCAGAGAAAAGGATTTTATGGCAAGTCAAAAATCCAGTACTGCTCGTCTTGCAAAACACTCGCAGACCAAGTTACTCACAATCCAAGGTTTTATTGTACAATAATATATATATATATTATATATATATATATATATATATATATATATATATATATATATATATATATTCTCGGAGTCATCCACATACTTTGCATGTGTGGATCTATTATCTAATCATTCTAAATTCCCCATTCCTTTAAAAAGAAGGGTATTCATTGGTGTCTTTAGCCCTGTGGAACCTTACTGTGAATTTTCAATATGAAAAGGCTGCAGCATCACCAGGGTGTCAAACCCAAGAAGACCAAACATGTACATAGACAACAAAGGAAGAATAAAAAAAAAAAAAAAGAATAAGGAACACATCACTTTACCGGATTCTAAACACTGTTAACCAGTTGTTCAAGGCATTAAACAGCGCTCCCAGCATGCCCCCTGCCAAGAAAGGATAGAGAGAGGATAATGGGAAAGTTATATTTGATTCATGTTGGTGTCATAATAAATGTATTTGTGCTTCATATGCTTCTTTTAAATGCACTGGTATTCTAAAAAATAAATTACAACAATAAATTGCTGCATAATTAATACCAAAATATTTCATCTTCATTAAGTATTAAAAGGTCTTCCTTGGTCTTACCTATTGCTCCCATGACAATAAAGATTGGAAGTTCAAAGTACTTGTAGCTGTTTTCCTGCCAATCAACAAAAACAGCAATAGATGAGTAAAGGAGCATTTTATCTATCTCTCTTTTACAGCATATAGTACCCTTAACAAAAATCGTTCAACGTTTCCTTAAGTCGATGTCAACAAAACGCAAATAAAAAAGGGACTCTTCCAGTCGGAACATCCTACTTTCCAGTAACAAACATTAAAGGGGAGGAAATTTACCTCACTTCCTATTGTATCTCCAGGAGAGGAAGTGAAGAGAAATCTCCCCAATAAGACACAGGCACAAAAAAAAAAAATATTGCTATCACAAGGTGGCAAACCTTCAGAGCCCCTTTGAAAGAGCCCCTTACCAGTTCTAAAATTCAGTACCAAGCCTGTGGCTGCTGCTGCACCTGTGAGCTTGCTTTACCCCTTGAACAAATGATGTTTATTGACATACCCTGATAGAAAAGGGATTAAAAAATGACCTGTACTGTGAATTGTATGGCCAAAAAAGGGAAGCCAAGGATAAATGAATAGTCACCAGTTTTGACTGTGGTCTCCCTTATCTTCTCTCTATTACTGACTTGCCACACCTTGTTCTGCTTCTGTGTGGAGATGGCCTGCTTGGTAGAGGAGCAGGGCTTTGCTTCCGCATTTCAGATCCACCCCCCCCCCTCCCCCCATGACTAATGAGGGAGTATTAAAAAAAAAAAAAAAAAAAAAAAACAGGTGGTACTCCGAAAACACACAGCGAAAGAAAGGAGATTTTTGCATTGCAGGTCTTTAGATACAGCTTCCTCTCCAGCAGTACAGCTGTGACATCACCAAACCTCACCCCAAATCTGGTAAGACTAGAAGACTGAGGCAGCAATTCCTTAGATGACCTCACACTGCAGATATACAGTTATAAGGCTATATTTTATATATATATATATATATATATATATATATATATATACACACATACATACATACATACACATATATATATATATATATATATATATATATATATATATATATATAAAATATACACATACATACACACACACACAGTACTGTGCAATATTGTTTTAGGCAGGTGTGAACAGGAATGCTGTAAATTAAGAATGCTTTCAGAAACAGAAGTAGTAATAGTTTGTTTTCATCAACTAACAAAATAGAAAGTAAACAGAAGAGAAATCCAAATCAATATTTGGTGTGACCTCCTTTGCCTTCAAAACAGCATCAATTCTTCTAGGTACACTTGCAGTTTTTGAAGAAACGCAGAAGGTGGGTTGTTACAAACATCTTGGAGAACTAATCACAGATCTTCTGTGGATGTCGGCTGCCTCGAATCCTTCTGTCTATTCATGTAATCCCAGACAGACTCGTGTTGAGATCAGGGCTCTGTGGGGGCCAAACCATCACTTCCAGGACTCCTAGTTCTGCTTTACACTGAAGATAGTTCTTAAAGCGGAGTTCCACCCAAAAGTGTAACTTCCGCTTTAGGTAGTCCTGACCCCCTGACATGCCACATTTGGCATGTCATTTTTTTTTGGGGGGGGGGGGGGGGGGGAGCGGGTACCTAGTTTTGACAGGTACCCGCTCCTACATCCGCTCCCCCTCCTTCCCTGCAAGTTCTCCTCTCCCCCTCCCTCCCTGCAATCTTCTGGGACATGTCAGAGGTCCCAAAAGATTGCCAGCCAATCAAGACGCGGAGCGCAACTCGCGCATGCGCAGTGCGTACCCGGCTGTGAAGCCGCAGGCTGTCACAGCCGGGTGCCCACACCAGGGATGCCGGCGCCGCTGAGACCCGAGGGAGAGGATCGAGGCTTCGGGCGGCCGCATCGCTGGACCGTTGTACAGGTGAGTGTGTGTTTAGTAAAAGTCAGCAGCTACACTTTTTGTAGCTGCTGACTTTTACTAAACACAGAAAAGGCTGGAACACCGCTTTAATGACATTAGCTAATTGTATGGCATGATGGATAAGTATCTGCCTGTATTTCTCAGCATTGAGGACACCATTGACTCTGACCAAATCACCAACAATTTGCAGAAAATGGAGCCCCAAAACTTGAAGAGAACCTCCACCATGCTTCACGATTGCTTGCAGACCCACATTGTACCACTCTCCAGCCCTTCACCAACAAACTGCCTTCTGCTATAGCCTAATATTTCACATTTTGACTCAACAGCCCAGAGCACCTGCTGCTATTTTTCTGCAATCCAGTTTCAATGTTTTTGTGCACAGTTGAGTTGCTTAGCCTTGTTTCCATGTCAGAGGTTTGGCTTTTTGGTGGCATTTCTTCCATGAAGACCACATCTGGCCAGACCTCTCTGGACAGTAGATGGGTGTACCTGGGCCCGTTTCTGTCAGTTCTGGGCTGATGGCACTGCTGGACATCTTCTGATAAACATGATGTGTCTTTCATATACTGAATTACGTTTCTTTGGCTGCCCACTGAGTCTACGGTCCTCAGCGTTGCCCAATCAATGGTGTCCTCAATGCTGAGAAATACAGGAAGATACTTCTCTATCATTCCATACCATCAGGGAGGTGTGCGATTGGCCCCAAATAAATTCTGCAGCAGGACAATGACCCCAAACATACAGCCAATGTCATTAATATCTTTAGCATAAAGAAGAACAAGGAAGTGATGGTTTGGCCCCAGAGAGCCCTGATCTCCACGTCATGGAGTCTGTCTGCGATTACATGAAGAGACAGAAGGATTTGAGGCAGCCTACATCCACAGAAGATTTGTGGTTAGTTCTCCAAGATATTTGGAACAACCTACCTAACAAGATCCTGTGTGCAAACGTACCTAGAAGAACTTACTGCATTTACTTCTCTTGGGAAGAAAAAACACACACACACATACACACGGGCCGCTACCAAGGAAAGGGTTGCAGTCAGCAGCCATCAGGAGTTCAAACATGCCCAAAAGCAATAATTCATTCTGTGATCATACACTATTCTAAACCCTTATAGGCTTCCATTTTTCTTCTGAGGAGGGATGAGCCATGAGACCACCAGGACATGTCATTAGGATCATGAGACTCGCTCCTGACTTGAGTTTTTCTCACCAAGAGATTTAAGTAATAAAAGAATTGTGGGATTTGTCTCCATAATTTACTAACCCTATTATGTCACATGCAAAAGTAATCGCTCATACAGTGGAAGGAAGAACAAAGATCTGTGTGTCTTCATTTGAGAAAGGGAAAAAAAAAAAAACACCGGATTCTCCAACTCCCCAATCCCTGCATCATAACCCGCATCTGAAAGTAAAGTTTGCCCCAAATATCTGTCTGTAAATCTGACAGCGTGGTTGTCACCCTTTCCTGTGCGCTCGCCACAGCTGGCACCTGTTAGATTACCCAAATTGTCAAACGAAAGATGTAGGGCAGGAGGCAACATAGTGAAATTCACCCAGTTGCTCGGGAACCAGTAAAAAATTCATATAGTGTATACACAACTTTACTATCATTAAAGCTCAGAAAAAAAAAATATCTCTTGCAGTGAGGCTGTGTCTGCACTGCAAGTGATAAAAGCTTGTTTTGTTGAGGGGAGAAGAGAAACAATTTTACTTACCTGACCCTCCACTCCTCTGATAGATGACGCTCCCCCCCCCCCCAATCTGGCAGTGGACTGTGCCTTGGCATGCCTACGTCCACAGCAGGGCCATGGACCTTGCTCTGGTCTTGATGACGTCAGGAGCCCAGGCAATTAGAGCAGGGGGGGGGGGGGGGATCAGCCCACTGCAAGGGATAACTTTTTATGTGGAACGGCTAGCAAGGAGGCTTTTATTTTTAGATGAGACATATTGGGGAGATTTACTAAAACTAAAGCACACGGAATCTGGTGTAGCGTAACCAATCAGCTTCCAGGTTTTAGCCCTCGTTCACACTGAACGCAGGTTTGTAATCATGTGAGTTCAGCTGAACTCGCATGATTTCAAAACCACATTTCAGTACGAGTTCTGGGGCGATTTGAAAGACACCTGTGTAAGTTCATGCACATTTTTCTATTGAAATCGCCAAAAGTAGTGTAGGAACTACTTTTGGAAATCAGTGCGGTGCTGCAAAGTCGGCGTTGCACCAGTTGGGAAAGTGCCGCTTCTGGCATTAGGCTGGGATTTGCTATGTCAAATCACGACAATGTTAACGGGGGCCTATTTTTAAAGCTTAATTTAACAAGCTGAAGTTAGCAGCTGATTGGTTACCATGCACAGCTGCACCAAATGCCATGTGCACCAGTTTTAGTAAGGGCTATTTCACACGGAGTGGACCGCATTGCGATCCGCTCCGGTCTTTTTTTTTTTTTTTCACGGAGCGGATGACACTTGTGTCATCCGCTCCGTATGTCCGCATATCATCCCATCCGTTTGCGGATGATATACGGACATAATGTAAGTCTATGGGCATTGCGGATGTCAGCGGATGACACCGCTGATATACGATTTTGCTTCCTTTCCGTTTTTTGAACGGAGGAAAAATAGGGTTCTGTTCCGTTCCAAAAAATGGAACAGAACTGAAAGGAAGAAAATCGGATGTCAGCGGATGGTATTCCGCTGACATCCGCAATGCCATAGACTTACATTATGTCCGTAAATCATCCGCAAAAAAATAGGATGATTTGCGGACATACGGAGCGCCCGTGTGAAAGGGCCCTAAATCTTCCCCAAAATGTCTGTTCTGCAGTTCTCACCTGCCTGCAATTAAACGTCCTGAGTGCTGGGGTAAAATTACTCCTATGCATACATGCAGGAGTTGTTACATCATCCCAAGTTGGCCAATCAAAGAAAGCCCAAAAAAAAAGGCAGAACATGGAAGATGAGCAGGTGAACACATCAGCTCCAGCAAGGAAGCTTGCAGATGTTATATAATTGGAGTGCAGGTAAATTTAGTTCTGCTCTACACTAAGATTTTGAAATAAGTATAACCAGTATGGTCCTCCTACACTGTTATTTTGTTCGTCAGTAGAGTTGATAAAGTTACACACTGACTTTTTAGAGCTTACACAAAAGATTAAACATAAATGACTGTAAGAAGGTATTATTGATGTAGAAAAGTAACAGAAGACCAGGCAATACATTTCCAAAAAAGAAGGGAGGTTTAACAACAGCTGCAGCTGGGAACAAATTCATTTGTTCAAAGAATGAAAGGCACGCAAGCCTTCTTAGAACAATTTTTGACCATAGAATTACATGTGGTACAATATGATTGGTTGTCAAAACATACATCAATGTAGTTACCATGAATAAAAAAAAAAAAATGACAGACATCTGCAGCTTCAGACACCGATGTCTGAAACTGTCTGACCTTTACTAGTAAACTTTCACCCAGTAAACTTGTGACTGTCTTCCAAAGAAATACCAATATGACGCAGAGAGGTTATCTAGAGTTCAACTTTTAGATATAGCTTTCCACGATATGAAATATTATAGTATACATTCCCAAGTGGCGGTTCACACAAATGCGATCACAGACATCGCATGTAATTCGGAGCGCACTGCTCCTAAAATCACATGCGAGGTCTGTGCGGTGCAAATTCAGCCATACAGTGTGTATGGCTGAATTCGCACTGCACTCGCAGTGAACTCGCACAGGACCCTTTTTTTGGTCCGCAGCAGAAACAGATCGCATGGTGGTTCACACCAGTGCGATCCGATTTCTGTGCGAACTGTCAGATCGCACTGCGATATGCGATCTGATCTGGGGGTGTCGTTAAAGCGGAGTTCCACCCTGGGAAAGTTTTTTTTAATAAAAATCCCCCCGGGACAGTCAGGGCTAGTGCATTCCACAATGGCTAGCCTCTGATCTGTCCCGGGTTGCACTTACCTTTTAGAAGAAATACTTACCTTGAAAATGTATTGTCCAGCGCTGTCATCTCAGGTGTGGGCAGCTTGAAGCCAGCGCGATCCTCTTCTGTGTCCTCTTCCATCTTCTTCGGTCCCACGATGCACTGCACCGGCCCCGCCGTCAATTTCGGGGCCGCAGCGTCGTCCCTGCACAGCTTCTGGGCATGCCCAGAAGCTGTTTAGCAAGGTATGACGGCGCCTGCACCGGAACTGACGTCGAGGTCGGTGCAGGCGCATGGATTCCTGGGAGCGATGACGTTCAGCTCCCAGGAATCAATGCAAGCAGGAAGTGACGAGTCGCTGTGACCGCCGAAGGGAGGAAGTAAGTCAAGTATATTTTCTTCTAAACAAGTAAAAAAAAAAAAAAAAATTGCGATTATCCATTTGTTTTTCAGGTGAACCAGACCAAGAAGATGGAGGCAAGTATAATTTTAGGGTGGAACTCCGCTTTAACTCTGAATTGACACCCCAGCGTATCGCATATGGCAGTGTGAACTGCCTGTGCTGCGGATGCGGGAACACGCAGTATATTCGCAGTGTTCCCGCATCGCGATAGTGTGAACCAGCACTTAAGACTAATAACTATTGCTTTACTATTGATTAATAATAATATTGAGAATTCCACTACTACTATAATAATTATAAACTTGTTCATAATTAATGATGATAATAATAATTATATTAATAACATATACAAATGAATATGAATAATTTGATTTACATGGATTAATATGAAATTCTGCAACATTGCCAAGTCTTTTAGCCAGGCTAGGACCCAACATAAAGGCAAAGAAAATCGTGGGCCAGACTCACATCTGTATCAAATCTTCCAAAGTTTATGAGACCAGGATTGCTCAGGTCACCCGGTTTGCGGTTGTAAAAGCTGAGGACAAAGTTCAGCGTGAAGGTGGAGAGCATAGAAGCGAAGAACTGTGAAAGGAGAGAAAAAAAACAAATATTTAGTCAATGGGTAAAATAGCTAGATGTGGGACTTGACAGTTTGATAGCTCCAGATGAGGAAGACGTTACAGGATACAAATGAAGATGAAATTAGGCAGAAAACGAGAAACAGTTGTACCTGGAACAACCGTGTTATCCCATCTCATTCATACCGGAGATGGCTCAACACAGACTGAATCTGTTCTTAACTGGAACCTTTAGCTGGGCCCCTGCAGGTTAATACCATAATGTGCCAGTATGCGCCACACATTAGGACAAACTTAACTTTTCATTTTTTTTTTTTTTTTTTAATGGTCCCCCCAGTATATGCCATAATGTGCTAGTATGTGTACGGGAGTCACTTCATCACGATGAAGAGCAGGGCCATAAATGGTAAACGTACTCAGAGCTGTGCATGCATGGCCGCCATTATCACTGGCAGGCTGGGAGAAGTATTTATGACAGAAGAGACAAATGGGGTCTCTTCAGTCATTAAATCAGCACTGTCCAGACATGGTCAGACAGAGAATTATTGGTCTTAAAGCCTGATAGGACAATCATGGGAGAAATCATGGGAGAAATGACGCAGCACATTAACCACTAGAGGGCAGCACGTAGACGTCTAGCCTTAGGATATTTGTATTGCTTCTATTATAACGGCCGTAATTGAGTTATTGTAATTTTAAAACAACAAATTTTTCTTTAACGCATAGTAGATCATTCCACTCCAATATACATTTAGTAATATGTAGCAAATTTATGTTAAGAAGCGATCGTAGCGGTTCGCACAAACACTAGAAGGAAGGAGTGGCTTGAGTGCATATATAACACAGTGGCACGCTCAGCACGATAGCTACAGATGACGCTGTGACTGACAGCGAAACGTGTCTAGCGATTGGCCGAGCAGATTGCCACGTCACTTCCGGCCGGTGGAGCGCACGCTGCGGGAGCAGCGAACCACCGTGCCGAGTTTTACATGCGTGTGATTACATTATGTTTGTGAGTATACCCCTGTTTACCCTAAATAAACGATTGTTCAAACGATCTTCACCATGATTAGTTCTTTCTTTCATGAGGACACCTGGGACTAACAACCATTAGCAAGGATCTTACCCGCAGCAACGTACCAGCAGCAACGTACCAGCAGCAACGTACCAGCAGCAACGTACCAGCAGCAACGTACCAGCAGCAACGTACCAGCAGCAACGTACCAGCAGCAACGTACCAGCAGCAACGTACCAGCAGCAACGTACCAGCAGCATCAGAGAATCCATGCACAGAGTGCGATCAGCATTTCATGCCTGCTTAAAGCCACATTGTGGTAAGTAGATAACCATGGGGGGGGGGGGGGACCCCTCTTTAAGCACGGATTAAGCACTGAAGCACTTTTCATTTCTTTGATGGACTTGATTATGGACATTATACATTATTATTTTTGATTTTTATGAATTGTTCACCATTTAGGATTTTTATGAATTTTGAAGACATCATTGCCTCATATATATTTGTAAGCGAATTTGCACAGTATATTTTAAGCAGCGCTGAAACCACCAACACACAGAAATGAAAACTCCTCCTACAATCTATAAGCACTCACTGATACAAGTCACAAGATTGCTCTAATTGCTATATACAGCTGATGAGAAAAGGTATTTAACAGTTTATATTTACTAAAATAATTGCATTTTCATGTTCTGTGTACTGTAGGAGACCAGATATAGTGAAGGCAGGATCTGGGTTTAGTAACACTTTAAGGTACATAATGTGAACATTTTGATTTTGAGCCCAGTGTTGGCTGCAGGGAATTCATAGCTCACAGATTGGTTTCATTTATTGCAGAAACTACTCTCCTATTATACATAAAAGTGACAAAACTTTTATATATTTTAAACTTTTTTAAACTCACCTTTTTTTTTTTATAAAATAAAGGCAAAATGTTAGCATAGAATACACTTTGTCTTTTCCTTTGCTTCAACTCTCAAATGCAAGCTTTTTTTCTGCTATAATCAGACCTCCTGTTCTAGGTTGGCTACATTCATTTTCTATGTGTATGTGAACATAGACACCACCTCCTGCTTGCCCCAAGATGCACTACACATCTTTGTGCCAACAATTTCAGCGCTATGGGAACTGTAGTACGCATAGAGAGGAACATGTGACCAGAAATAACAGCACTACTCTCTATACCACCTTGGGTGCTCAACCTGTGGCCCTCCAGCTGTTGCAGAACTACAAGTCCCTTCGAGGCATTGCAAGGCCAACAATTACAAGCATGACTCCCAAAGGCTGAGGCATAATGGGACTTGTAGTTCTGCAACAGCTGGAGGGCCACAGGTTGAGCACTCATGCGTCTACAGCAGCGTTTCTCAACTCCGGTCCTCGGGGCACACTAACAGGCCAGATTTTAAGTATTACCTTGGGGAGATGCAGACTAGAATACTGCAATCACTGAGCAGCAAATTAGATCACCTGTGATGTATTTCAGTTTTCTTGCAAACCTGGCCTGTTAGTGTGCCCCGAGGACCGGAGTTGAGAAACACTGGTCTACAGCAATAGCGGTGAGGTGAATCAGTGGAGGATCAGGAGTGTGCACAGGGCACAAAAGAAGCCTGAAAACCAAAAAGGTAAAAAAAAAAAAATATATATATTTTAGAACTGATGTGACACTGAACTCTAATTTTTTGGGCACATGCTGGATTTGTTTCATTTCCAAAATATCTATAAAAAAAAGGTATAAAAAAAAGGTAAAATCTGTGATCAACCAACGCCTGCCATGCTATACATTTCCACTGGACTTTCCACAGCCTTTCTTTCCAAAGCTTTGACTTACTAGCAAGCATCAAACTGACATTGACCACCCTCAGCTCACTCCCTTTTTTCATGTTCAAGTATTGACACCTATCCTCAAGTTTACAAAAAAAGACCGCTGCCTGCTTGGAGTCACCCTTTAACCTATGCAGGCAATTCCTGCAGTGTTCCACTGATTCTGTGTTTTTTGGCTGGGTTAGGTGAGGTCGAGAACAAATCTTTGCCAATCCTTGTGATCAGGATCAGTCAGTTTATCTCCCCTGATCTCAAGATACTGAGCCATCTGATAATATTTCCAGTACGGGAACAGAACAAAGTCCGCTCTGTCTGCTATAAAAGCTGCTGGCGAAAATTCCAGCATTTTACTAGAAACACAGACTGATCTAAAAAACACCAAATATTCCTTTTACATTTTTATCTGATAACAAGTAGAAGAATCTATATACACAATGGGGACCATTTACTAAGACTGGAGAGGGCAAAATCTGGTGCAGTTTTTTTTTTTTTTGGTCAAAGCTGAATGGAACGAGCTGAAGTTATAAGCGGATTAGCTATCGCGCACAGCTGCGCCAGATTTTGCACTCTCCAGTTTTAGTTAATCAGCCCCAAAGTGAATAATGGCCAGCGGGTGTGCACACCATGAGGACTTAAGGCCCCTTTCACACATAGGAGTCCGTCGGCGGACTTTGTTTATCTCATCTCTTCGCCGATTCCCCGCTAAGCAGACGGATGGTAGCGGTGTCTCCACGCTGTGTGCTGAGACAGAGCTGTCAGGTCCCCGCTGTTCTCTATGGAGGAATCGGATGGGAACGGATAGTCAGTCCATTCTCATGTGATCCCATCCGATCTGATCCGCTGGACGGATGGAAAATAGGGTTTCCATCCGTCCAGATTTGACGGATTGGATGTCAGTGGACATGTCTACGCTGACATTTGATGTCCCATAGAGATGCATGGGGCATCCGTTCAGATCTGCCTGAAAAACGGACAGGTGGATCTGAACGGTCCGCCTGTGTGAAAGGGGCCTAAAGGTTAAGTTCACCCTTTGGAACATGTTACATGTTCCACCCATATTTAGGGTGGAACATGCAACATGTTCCAGCAGCTGCATCCCTTTCCCACTCTCCCCAGTGACAGCGGGCGGGCATCTGCTGTCACTCTTTAAAACTCACATGGCCGTGCAGGACTCCGTCCACCCAGGCCACATAATTTTATGCAGTCCTCTGTGATCGAGAAACTACAAGTCCTGCAGCTGTTGGCTTGTAGTTCTCAATAAACGACCACAGTGCTGTTGAGTGCTTTGGTAGTTCATTCTTCCTGTCAGTGAGTATCTGCTTGCCCATAAGAGGTACAAGCAAAACGATGCCATGCAGGAGTACCGCAATGCTTAACAGGCTGCCAAAACTAAAAATAGTATTCCCTGAGGAATGTGATGATACGTTTCAGGACGTCAGACGATAGGCTAACCCGGAAGTGCGGTCGGTGGACTGTGTGGGCTACACAGACGCTATAACACAGATGCCACTGCTGCATTTTCTCTACTGAGATATGAGTTAGTATGTTTTTATTCCAATCAATCGCAAAAATTACCACACTATATAGTGTTCCCTGGTTGTGTTCTACTTATGTAGCACCCTACAGGTAGGTGCTAGGAAAAGTATAGTGGGCCTTGCCTGCTTAACAGCAGGGCCATGATTTATTTTTGTCAGTCAGGTTGTCATGGCTCCCAAGTGTGTCTGCTGAGAGGGGAGTCTCCCCACTGGCCCTGTGAAAGGCTTCTCATTGGGCAGTGGAGGAAACCCAATCAGGGACACATTCAGGCTTGTATCTACCCCAGAAGGTGGATTCTGCCACAAAGGATTCTGGGAGTGGGTATAAGTCCGAAGGGGGCGCATGACTCAGCGTCTTTGGCGGGAAGCAGAATCCCAGGAGGGAGAGTACGGCTGTCTCCCCTCCTGTCAGAGGAAGTGGATGTATCAGGTGCTGCCTGAGAATCCAGAGAGTGCCGAGTTGAGCTGCAGAGGGATCCGGTGTACCGAGAAGCAGCGGAGAGAGAGAGGGTTCGAGTTCCAGGAAAGCCTACACAGGTCGTGAGTACTGAGGACTGCCCCTGGGGGTCTGCCTAGTTAGAGGGGACAACTCCGGGGAAGGTTCTAGGGATCCAGGAGTCAGCTAGTTGTAAAGGGGGTACCCAGCGAGAAGACCCTGAAGTGTAAAGGGGGCACCTGCAGTTTGGGCCCTGAAGAGTCAGTGTACAGTGTGGAGTGTACAAGATAAGAGTTGCAGCAGCACAAGTATCTACACATTTAGCTGGCGTCAAGACAGCGCCAACAGGCATTTTTCTTCAAGTGTCCCATTTGTACCTAGTTGAGCCAGAGGAGTATCCCACTCATTCCCTTCTCCCATCCCCTAAATACAATAAAACAAACAAACCAAAGATGCCGGAATGGTCATTGTCTCAGTTCGCACACCTGGGTTCACAGCTCAAATGTGCTGAGAGTGTTACCGGTAACAATGGCAGACCCACCTTAGGCTCAAGGCCTAGAAAACCTGCTACACCTATAAATGGAGTCTTTAGGACGTCTTATACCCATCAGAATTTACCCCAGGACTACCAGAATTTTTCTTAATGCTGTATTATTTTCTGCTAAAAGGCGAACTTATCCTTTAAAGGGACACTAAACTTACATTTTATTTTACATCAATTGTGCTAAAATATCAAGTATACCATAGCTGATTTTTGTTTAAAAAGTATAATTGTTTTCAGGCTTATTTCTCCCGTGCACACTCCTCATCCTCCACTGATGCACCTCACTGCTACTAGTGTAGAGCAGGAAGTGTCATTATTACTGGTCACTTGCGCCTCTCGATGTGTACTACAATTTCCATAAGGATAAATGTGTCTGCAGGTAATTTTTAGTCTATTTCGGGGGCGAGCAGGAAAGGGTCCCTACATTCACATGCACAAGGGGGGGGGGGAATAGTGAAGAACAAACGTAGCCACCCTATAACAGGAAGTGTGAAAACAGCAAAAAAAATCTTGCATTTGAGAGATAAAGCAAAAGGAAAGGAGAAATAGAATGTACATTCTAGTTATTTAGACATATTGCATTTATAAGAAATGTAAATTCAGTGTCACTTTAAAGCACATCTGTTAAAAAAAAGCAATTTGTAGGGTGCCACTAATGCTGCTAGCGGTTTGCATTGAGGACTTCAGATACAGCACAAGGTCCTCACCTTTGCTCGTTCAGAGTCAGCCACTAAACACACTAAAGCCAAAAAACACAAAAATGAGACAATTAGCATTTAAAAAAAAAAAAAGGCCTGAAATGGAAGCCTACAGACAACTGCCCTTTATTCTGTGCAGATTTCATTCAGATCTGCAGGTATAATCTGGTTGTTAGAAGAGGTCTTCCCTGACTGTTTTCTTGCATCAAAACTGCTTGAGTCCTCCAGCGGTTTACAGTATCTAACAAAAGTGAGTACACCCCTCACATTTTTGTAAATATTTTATTGTGTTTTCATGTGACAACACTGAAAAAATGACACTTCGCTACAATGTAAAGTAGTGAGTGTAGAGCTTGTATAACAGTGTAAATTTGTTGTCTCCTTAAAATAACTCAACACACAGCCATTAATGTAAAAAATGCTGGCAACAAAAGTGAGTACACCCCTAAGTGAAAAATTTCTTAATTGGGCCCATTTAGCCATGTCCCCTCCCTGGTGTCATGTGACTCGTTAGTGTTACAAGGTCTCAGGTGTGGTAAATTTGGTGTTATCGCTCTCACTCTGTCATACTGGTCACTGGAAGTTCAACATGGCACCCCCATGGCAAAGAAATCTCGAAGGATCTGAAAAAAAACATTTTTACTCTACATAAAGATTGCCTAGGCTATAATAAGATTGCCAAGACAATGAAACTGAGCTGCAGCACGGTGGCCAAGACCATACAGCGGTTTAACAGTACAGGTTCCACTCAGAACAGGCCCCGCCATGGTTGACCAAAGAAGTTGAGTACAGGTGCTCAGCGTCATATCCAGAGGTTGTCTTTGGGAAATCGTGCTGCCAGCATTGCTGCAGAGGTTGAAGGGGTGGTAGGGGTGGTGGGGGTGGGGGGATCAACCCGTTAGTGCTCAGACCATACGTTACATTGTGCATCAAATTGGTCTGCATTGCTGTCATCCCAGAGGGAAGCCTCTTCTATAGATGATTCACAAGAAAGCCACAAACAGTGCACAAGAAAAGCGCAAATAGTTTGCTGAAGACAAGCAGACTAAGGACATGGATTACTAGAACCATGTCCTGTGGTCTGATGAGACCAAGATAAACTTATTTGATTCAGATGGTGTCAAGCTTGTGTGGCAGCAACCAGGTGAGGAGTACAAAGACAAGTGTGTCTTGCCTACAGTCAAGCATGGTGGTGGGAGTGTCATGGTCTGGGGCTGCATAAGTGCTGCCGGAACTGGGGAGCTACAGTTCATTGAGGGAACCATGAATGCCAACATGTACTGTGACATACTGAAGCAGAGCATGATCCCCTCCCTTCAGAGACTGGACGCAGGGCAGTATTCCAACATGATAATGACCCCAAACCCCTAAGACGACCACTGCCTTGCTAAAGAAGCTGAGGGTAAAGGTGATGGACTGGCCAAGTATGTCTCCAGACCTAAACCCTATTGAGCATCTGAGGGGCAACCTCAAATGGAAGATGGAGCGCAAGGTCTCTAACATCCACCAGCTCCATGATGTCGTCATGGAGGAGTGGAAGAGGACTCCAGTAGCAGCCTGTGAAGCTCCGGTCAACTCCATGCCCAAGATTATTAAGGCAGTGCTGGAAAAAAATTGGTGGCCACACAAAATATTGACACTTTGGGCCCAATTTGGACATTATCAATTAGGGGTGTACTCACTTTTTTGCCAGTGGTGTAGACATTAATGGCTGTGTGTTGAGTTATTTTGAGGGGACAGCAAATTTACACTGTTATACAAGCTGTACACTCACTATTTTACATTGTAGCAAAGTGTAAATTCTTCAGTGTTGTCACATGAAAAGATATAATAAAGTATTTACAAAAATATGAGGGGTGTACTCACTTTTGTGAGATACTGTAAATTTATACATTAAAGGCTGTGCTCCAAAAAGGTTTTGAGGCTTTAAACATTGCTTTATGGGATGTCAGTGGGGAGAGAAGAGGTGAATCTGATCCTGGTGCACACAGGAGAGTTTTATTAAAAGGCACAGTTATCTACTTATACCATTTGGTGCCATTTATCACACAGTGTAGGCACTTGTCAATGATTTTAAAAGCAAACTGTTATAATACAAAACATGTACCAGAAAGAGCAGGGCACTTACTATTCTCCATGTAAGCAGCTGGTTCCAGAATGAGGCTCCTTCTTCCAAGCTAAAAAGTACACCACCTAGGGAACACACAGAAAGAACACAAGCAGGTGACACAGGATCCAATGTAATGTGCACTACATCCACCTAAAGCGGTAGTAAACACGCAATAAAAAATAAAATAAAAATCCATTCTCTGCAACATAATGTCATAATGTGCTAGTACTAGGACATTATGAAAGACTTACCTTAAAATGAAGCTCTCCAGTGGTGTGCTGTTACCGCTGACAGGGCTTCTATCTTCACCCGGTCTTCCTTCTGGGTTCACAGGCTCTGGCCATTTGAATGGCCGAGCCACAATGAGGTCAGACTGTGGCACAGCTCTCATAATGGACGCCATGCTGTCCGTATGTGCCAGTGATGTTAACAGCTGCAGAAATAGTGAATGTCTCCTAAACAGTGCACGTTTAGGAGTCATTCCTTGTACCTACATGTAAGTTTAATTACAAGTGGTGTTTACTAACACTTTAAAGACTAAGTTCATCTTTTGGAACGTGTTACATCCATATTGAAGAGCGGGAGGCATGTGCATCTTACATCCTGACCCCCACTGTCATATTTCAAAATTGGCACGGCTGTACGGGGCTCTATCTGCAAAGCCATGTCATTCATAACAGGAATGTGTGATTGAAGAAACTACAAATCCAGTCTTCCACCATGGCAGACGGCTTGTAGTTCTCAATGAACTGTGAGAGCATTGATGTGTACCCTCCAAGTTCAAGGATACTTCATGCAGCTTTCAGACTGACAGCACGGCACGTACAGAGGTACAGGCAAGAAAGCAGGAGGCAGTGTCAGCAGGAGCCAAACACTGCATCTGCAATCTCTCTGCATCCTCCTGGTAAAAAAAAAAAAATGCACATTTTGTTTCCTGCAAAAATAATGGGATTTTTGACTTACCGTAAAATCCATTTCTCTTTTGTTCATTGACAGACATAGCTCCCCATCTTCTTGACTACGTGGGTTATACTGCCCCCTACAGGAGTAGGACAATAGACAGAAAAGGACTTGACTATGCCTATGGGGCAGTCCCAGGGGGTATACTCCCACTCTCTGCTATAGGTACTCAGTTTTGTTACAAGCGGTGTCAGAAGAGAAAAAACCCAACACCATATAGAGGGGTGGGTGCAGTGTCCCGTCAAACATCAGGGAAATGGATTTTACAATAAGACAAAAATCCCATTTCCTCTTTCGTTCATTGACGGACACAGCTCCTGATCATCTTGACTATGTGGGACATCCCGAAGCAGTGACAAACATGAGGGGTGGGAACAGCAAGAAAAAAAATACTTCCCAGGTAACATGGAGCTCAACCATAAAACAACTGGAGCTCACATGAAAAAAAAAAACTTGACACCCTCAAAGAGAACCAAGTCTTCTAAACAGCAGCCTGCAAAACCTTGCGGCCGAAGGAAGCACTCGCAGATGCCAACACATCCACCTTCTAAAACTTTGTGAACATGTGCACAGACGACCAGGCCTTGCAAACCTGCATCACTGATGCCCGATGACAGAAGGCCCAGGGGACTAAGAGCCCGAGTAGAGTGAGCCTTAACATGGAAAGGAGGAACCTCAACCACAATCTGTCTGATCCATCTGGAAATGGTCGCAGCAGACAAAGCCAACCCTTTGCGAGGTCCATCCACGAGGACAAATAGGGAGTCTGACTTTCTAAAAGATTCCGTAGCTGCCTGGTCCACCCTTTTTGCCCAAACCACATCCAAGGAATGCAAGGCAATTTCTTTAGAATGCTTAGGTCTGGTACACAGGGAGAGCAACACGACGTCCTCATTCAAATGAAAATCAGAGACGACCTTTGGAAGGAACGACGGACATGGACAAAGAACCACCTTGTCCCTGTGAACCACCAGGTAAGGTGGATGACAAGACAGCGCCGCCAGCTCAGACACCCTGCTCGCAGAAGTAATAGCCACCAAAAAGGCCACCTTCTGAGACAATGTAAGCAGGGGGAACCTCCTGAATGATTTCAAAGGTAGGCTTCTGGAGAACTGACAACACCAAATTGAGGTCCCATGGCAGCAATGGAACCGCACTGGAGGAACCAAATTTCTCACTTCCTTGGGAAAGGTACGCACCAAGGAGTGTGTGGCCAACGGATGTTGAAAGAAAACTGCCAAAGCCGAAACCTGTCCCTTCTTGATGGTACTCCTCAAGGCCAGGTGCTGCTCAACCCCTCGTTGGAGGAAAGCTAATATCTGAGTCACCGAAAAGGAGCGAGGGTGAATCCTGAGATATTCACACCAAGCAATGTACGTCTTCCAAGTACGATGGTAAATCTTCCTAAAAGTAGATTTTCTAGCTTTTAACAGCGTAGGAATCACTGAGTCAGACAACCTTCTATCCTTCAGCACCTGGCTTTCAACAGCCAAGCCACCAAAGCCAGCGACTGCAAAACAGGATGGAAGATTGGCCCTTGCAACAACAGATCTTCCCCTGAGAGGAAGTCTCCAAGGAGCATCAGCAACCAGCCGTACCAGATCGGCATACCAAGACCGGCGAGGCCAGTCTGGAGCCACTAGGATGACCGGAATTCCCTTCTGCCTCGATCCTGCGCAGGAGTCTCGGCACAAGCTTGGGAGGAGGAAAAGTGTAAGTCAGAAGATAATCACTCCAAGGAGCCACTAATGCGTCTGTGGTGTCAGCTAGAGGATCCCGAGACCGTGCTACAAACCTCTGCACTTTCCTGTTGAGTTGAGAGGCCAACAGATCCACCTCAGGTGTAACCCATTGGAGACACAAATGATAAAACGCCTCCGGATTAAGTGACCATTCCCCCTGGTCCAAAGCCTGTAGATGGAGGTAATCCGTCTGCCAATTTTCCACCCCTGGAATGTGCACAGCAAAGAGGGCTGGAACAATTTGCTCTGCCCACCTTAGAATACCGGTTAAGTCCCGAGTCGCCAGGACACTTCTCGTGCCCCCTTGGTGATTGATATAGGCCACGGCTGTGGCATTGTCCGATTGAATCAGTACCAGACACCCCTGGGAGATGACATGTCCAATAATCCAGAGTCTGATCGCTCGGAGTTCCAGTACATTGATCGGTAGCCTGGACTCTTCCAGAGTCCAGACCCCCTGAGCACAGTGTGCCGAAGACGCCTCCCCACCCGGACAGGCTGGCGTTCGTGGTGACGACCGTCCAGTACAGGGGAAGAAACAATTTGCCCTGACGAAGTGCCGGAGAACAAAGCCACCAAACCGGACCCCCTCGGACTCTGGCTCAACAGGATCAGATTGTCTAGAGACTGAGGATTCTTGTTCCATTTCACCAGAATCTTTTTGCAGAGGTCTCGTGAGAAACTGTGCAAACGGAACCGCCTCGAAGGTAGACACCATTAGGCCCGGTACCCGCATGCAAGACCCATGAGATGAGTGTCAGCTGGACAGCAGAAGCTGAATTGCCTCCTGCAATTTCTGAAGTTTTTCCAGAGGAAGAAAAACGCTGGCTGAGGCCGAGTCCAGAGTTTGACCCAGATAGTCCAGGCATGTGGACAGAACCAGAGCAGACTTCTGAAGAATCAGAATCCAACCGAACTCCCTCAGAGTTCACAAAGTAATCTCCAAGAGAGGGGATCAGGTTGAGAAATATGCTTCAGGGACTCCATGATTGGAGAATGGAACCCACAGAAAAAAGTGCAAGGGACACCCCACCACAAGGCCCAGCACAGAGCACTACCGCTGCAACAGCAGAGAGAGGGAGAGAGAACCCCACAAACAGACTCACAGCCCTGAACTAACTGCACACCATGCAGTGATCAGGAAGAGGAATATCCAGGGATCAACACTAGAGGCCGAATAGGGGCTCCCACCGACAAATCACCGCCCATCCGGCTCTAAAAACATGGCCGCCGCTATTTTCAAAGGGAAACCTAAAGAAAATGGCGGCCAAGGTTACAACAATATGGCCGCCGATCTGTAGCATAAAAGGCAACAAAAAAATGGCGGCGCCAGGCGGCTCCCAGGGGGGACCCCAGAAGCTCGAAAACAATCCCAACAGAAAGGGGGGCCCTTGCAGGCGCCCCCACCAGGCCCATCCCCCTTCCAAAGTTTGATCATTCAGTCGCCGGCAGCGCCCTCCCCCCCTACCCCCATCGCCAGCTCAACACCCCAGGCCGACCTAAAAAGATATATGTCCACCCCGGGGGGGGGGGGGGGGGTGTGAGGGCGAAGACCTGCAAAACATCACGGTGAAAGGGGGGGGGGGGAACCCGGGGATCTGACCATCCCAGGGAGGGGCCCACGTCCAACCCAAAATCCTCCAGGGGTAGAGGGGGGAAAGCTACTTACCACACCAGGAACAGGGTGGGCACTGCTCAGGAGAGACCACCGCTTCATCGCAATGTGGGTGCTGTCGACCAGGAGGAAACGTTGCGACTCAGGCTGAAGCCAGTTCGTATGCACTTTCGCGAGACTTTTAACTCACAGGCCAGCCCCCTTCCAGCGGAGCTATGACGTGGCCGACCTATCGCGGCGCTGCGGTCTGCACGTGCTCGCTGGCCAGACTGGGGGGACCCCTGGATCTAGATTATCAAGTCCATCGCCCAGTCCGGCACTTGATTGTAGATCTCACAGGAACAAAATAATAAAAAGAGGAAAAAAAATTCCATTTAAAAAGAAAAAAATTGCCAGGACCAGAGATCCCAGCAAAGAACTAGGCCCCTACTCCTGACTAGGCTGAAAAAAAAAAAAAGTACCTATGGCAGAGAGTGGACATATACCCCCCCCGGGACTGCCCCATAGGCGTAGTCAAATTATTTTCTGACTAGTGTCCTACTCCGGT
Source organism: Pelophylax lessonae (assembly GCF_965119305.1). NCBI lineage: Eukaryota > Metazoa > Chordata > Amphibia > Anura > Ranidae > Pelophylax > Pelophylax lessonae. The sequence continues at coordinate 51,957,939 of NC_138773.1, forward strand.
AGAGGGCAGTATAACCCACATAGTTAAGAAGATGAGGAGCTGTGTCAGTCAAGGAATGAAAGAGAAAAAGGTGTATTTATTTATTTTTTTTTTTTTTAAAGGCGACCTTAGCCTTTAAATGTTAAAATGGACCTTGCAATAAAAAGGTAAGGCCGCTTATGTAAACATTCAAAGCTCTGAGATCCAAGAGAAGGCGAATGTCTCCTTTTTTGGTTTGGGAACAGTCAAAGTAAATAAGTTCTCCCTGTTCTTAACAGCACAAGGGCTGAAATGCTTGGCCATTCAGGAGAAAATCCTGCTCCACACCCCCTTTAATGCTACTCATATAAGCAAAAACTGAAGCAGTCAGTGACATTTTTTAGCAGAAAAGAAACACAGAACTACTCCTTCGAAGGCACTCATCCTGTGCTTGCATTCTCCTACTTGCCTCTTTTACAATATTCAATTTTCTGCAAGACTAGATTGTACAAATTAAATGGCTACCTTCAAAAGACTTAAGGTCAGTATTTCTAACTACTGTTTCCCAACTGCATCAGTCACTGAGGTAGGAGGAAGCTGCAGTCACAAGGGGAAGCTGTGGTTGGAGTTCTCAGACTTCCCAAAGAAATAATTACATCTGACAAAGTTTCCTTATCTTGTCCCGGAAACTATTTTACAGGACGTGAAAAAAAAAAAAAGCATCATTTAATACAGCTATGTGTGCAAAATATTTTAATTAAATAGAACAAGCATAAGCAGCTGCCAGCACAGCACTTATGGCACTTTTCCACTGCAAGTCCCGTCTCGGCTCTACTCTGCCCTACTTGGCCCGGTTTGCTTTTCCACTGCTGGTACCACATGGTACGGTATGGTTTTCTTTTCCACTAAAGTAATACTAAAGTTAAGTGGGTGGGATAACGGGGTGGGTGGGATTCTCTGACCAATCAGTGGCTAGTAGTGACTGCATGCAAAGGATTATGGGATATGGTACCGGTTATGGTACCTGCTGGAACCACAATCAAGTAGGTACTGTTTTTTGAGAGCCGTACCGTTCGGTTCCATGCAGTGGAAATGCGCCGCCGTACCGTACCGAACTGTTCCTACACCGTACCATGCGGTACCAGCAGTGGAAAAGCACAAAAGCGAGCCGAACCATTCGGGTTCCATGCAGTGGAAAAGTGCCATTAGACAAGGAGAGCCACGGCAGCAGTATTAGCCAATAGGCTTTGCAGAATTCTTCTTGTTTACAAATTTAACATGCTTGAGGTCTTGATGCTTAAGGTCTTTATGGTTAGGAATGCTCTAACCCCAGTGCCACTGCTTCTACATTATCAAATTACAGGTTGAGGCAGATCCTAGAGCACGCTTTATTGTTTTTTTTGCTTTGCAACAAAATAGTCAGCAAGCAGTGTCCAGAACCTGGTTGTGCTCTTTGCCCAGGGGTGCCTGGATCACAAGAATGCCCAACTAAAAATACAAACCCAAAGGCAGGTTAAACCATTAAATCAGTGTGCCGTTGCTGAGAATTTAGCCGTTTACTTGGACTCCAGCTTTAAAATGCTGACACACATCGAACAAATGTAGTCAACTTCAAGTGTAACAGTATTGTCATCACTATTAACCCATCCTTAACCAGTTCTCGCTGAAGTCCAGGTAGTAACAGGAAGCAAGGAGCCATTGCATAATTAACATACTTATGCCTCGTACACACGCACCGATTGTTGGCCGTGAAATTTCGGCCAACATCCGATCGGCCGTTTGTCGGCTTGTTAGTATGATGATTCCGACAACCAACTGCGACTTTTCAGCCAAACAAAATCTGGTGTGCATGCTATAAAATTTTTGTTGGCTGTCACCAAAACGGCCGATTTTTCGTCAGTCAGTACAGATTTCGGCAGACAAACATCAGATGAGCAAGACTGGGCATGCTGAGAAGAAAAAACACACGGAAAGTAAACCATCACATGACATCACTTCTGAAGTTGGTTGTTGTTGGCCGAGAAAATTTGTGTGCAGTCTAGGCACATTCCAACCAACACAACACTGGACAAAAGACGGCCGATCGGTCGGCCAACAATCGTTGCGTGTGTACGAGGCTTTAGAGTGGAATACGTAGGCAAACAGGTTCTCTTCAGACACCTGCTCAGGCCAAGAAACGTTATTTCTGCAAGGCCACAAATAGCTGCTCTAAAAAGAAACTGAAGCCACTGCCAGGAAAATACAAAAATAAGGGCTATAACATGGCTGTGTGGGCTTATCTATATAAATAAATAACTCTTCTGGTTTAAAAAGCTGTATTGGGTGACAAAGTAATCCAGCCTTGCAGCACACAAAACATGCCCTTTTTCAGTATGCAAACTGGAACCTGGGGGGGGGGGGGGTTGGTTGGTGGTGGGATCAACAGCTGTCCTTTAGCCAGCTGTAATTTACCAGTTCTACCATAAAAGTAGAGAATAATAATTTGTTCACCTAGTTACTATTTTTCCTAAAGTTAATTGAGGTTTTAAATGGATAATATTTGTATAAAATATTAATGCATAAACAAATAAATAGTGAATTACACACGTCTGCCCCACTGCATAAGCAGAACATTAACACATTTGCAATGCGTATTCTGCATTGGTTCCTTTCTTATACCCACCCAGCCTGATCATTGGACAATGAATTAGCAGTGAAAATTCAATTATTAGGGAGGGGATTCAGAAAGCAGTAAAACTCAACATATAGCTAAACTGGAATGTAGAAAGGTGACGTTCGTGCATGTGCAGTGTGGCAGAGGGATGTAAATCATCTGAATGCCTAAGCAGTACTTCTCTTAAAATAACAAAATTATATTTGACACAATAGTATAAAAAAATAAAAAAAGGCAATTGAACTTGGTATTTAGCAATTGGCCTGGATATCTACTTTATGCATTATGGGTTAAAATTAGGGGTTAGGTCTTTTCAACTTATGACTTTATTATAGGGTTTGTTCAAGGCAATAAAACAAGTTCTCCTAAAAGATCACTGTCCACTGATAACTTTGTTGCTCCCCTGCCACTGTTCTATTTGTGTGTTGGACTATGTTGGAACTTACATAGGGTTAACAGCCTTTTTTTCTGCCCATATAAAAAGTGTCTGACCTGGCAACTGGCTGCTCAGGCTGAGTGCCGAGTCCTGAAAGTAAGACCGGCCATACATGGTTCGAATTGCGAACCATGTTTGGGCAAGCTGAATGTTCCATTGATCGATCGATTAACTTCGGTACAACCAGCCTGCCAGATTCGCTGCCGATTATCGCAAAAGGCTGCTATAGCCGCCAGTGATAATCATGGTCTTCTCCCAGCAGGGCAACGCCCCCCCACCCCGGAAAAGACAATTGCTCAGGAGGAGGAATTCCCCTGTCAACACGGTCTTTGTTGATGGGGAAATTGTGCAAATTTCTTTTCTGCAAGCCGTGGTTACTTACCTGAGCTTGATAATGATCAAGCGATTTCAACGAGAGCAGCAGCTCTCCCCCTCACGATTGGCTGAGATGCGTTCATTTGCAGCCAGTGAGGAGGGGGTGGGGCTGAGCCACGCTCTCTCCGTATCTTATGGAGACAGAGAGTGGCGCTGAGGAGCAGGCACACACTATGGAGGCACTTGGCAGGGGGGAGGGGCCCGAGGATAGGAAGATCGGGGCTGCTCTGTGCAAAAACTATTACACGGAGCAGGTAACTAGGTATGACATGTTTGTTTTTTTATTTTGTTTTAACTTTTGCCTTTACAAACCCATTAAGCATTTGATCAGTTAAATATTTCCTACTATTATATTATAAGGAGAGGCCCCAATAAATACCAAGCTGCTGAGCTTTTCACAAAGAAAACACATACCGACTGGTGCTCCAAAAGCTGCCGACACCCCAGCAGCGGCCCCGGCTGACACAAAGTCCCTCTTCTCTGTGTCCCTGCGGAAGTACTCAAAGATCTGCAAAGACACAAAATAATCATTCACAAACAAGTCATGCTGTGAACACCCCTGAGAAGTCCTTCAAGCTGCAAGTAATGCCTCGTATACACGATCAGGTAATCGTAGAAAAAGAATTACTTTCGAATTGATCGCTCGATAATCTGAACGTTAGTACACAGCTTTCAACAACCGATCACGACATTTCGATTGACAGACAAAATCCGAAGGGACAAACGAAAACTTTTGTCGTACGATAGCCTAGCGAATGACAATCTTTTAATCAGTACACTATGCGTCCGCTAAAAACTGATAGCCAAAGACCGCGCATGATCAGAAACAAAAACAACCCTGAAAAAGCCTGGCTGCCATTGATTTTGTTTTGCACTGATAGGTAACTACGCAACCACAAAGCTTTTCCAGAATCGTACAAAAAAAAAAAAAAAAAGAAATCATACGTTTAGTACTCATTGTTGAATTCGATTCTAGTATCATGCAACAAAATGCGAATGATAAGTCGTCCAATTATCTGATCGTGTGTACGAGGCATAAGGCCTCAGGACCGAGTGATAACAGACTGCAGGGGGGAGATGTACTAAAACTGGAGCACTCAGAATTTGGTGCAGCTGTGCATGGTAGCCAATCAGCTTCTAACTTCAGCTTGTTCAATTAAGCTTGGACAATAAAACCTGGAAGCGGACTGGTTTGCACTCTCAAGTTTTAGTAAATCCCCCCATGCGTATCTAATCCCAAGAACAAACAAAATGTAATCTATTGTAGCTTTTTTTTTTTTTTAAGATGTGGTGGCTGCCTTTGTTTCTTTGTTTAAGCTTTTATTCCTTTGTATACACCCGATGATGCTACCAATAAAGCCAGTCATTGATGGATCGAAATTCAGCTGTTTCCTGATGAACCGGCCAAATTTAGATCCATCTATGGACAGGCTGGTTGTACTGAAGTTGATCCATCATTCGACTTCATTATAACAAGCCTGTGGGTTTTATTTCATTTGAACACTGCCTGTGGCTATAGCCACCAGCAGTTATTGTATTCTGATGGCTGGGTAACCTCCCGCTGTCAGAAAGCACTAGCACAGCAGGAGGGATTCAGTGTTGAAGGAATGAAAACCACATAATGTAGGACTTGCCTAACACTCCCTGGCCTAGGGTGACAACGCTCCTACTTTATTGTAAGAAGGGCGGAGCAGAGCTGTCACCCTAAGACAGGAATACAATAGCCACCCCCTTTCCTCCATTGCAAAAACAAGGGTTCTGTAGCCCTCAGAGATAGCTGGGAACAATGGAACTGATAGCAGTCTGCAGATGAAGATAACACAGAAAGGTGTCAGCAGACATTATTTTAGACAGAATTAAAAGATATTCTTTCACACTTACTGAACAAATTTAACAAAACATACATACACTGAAGAAACCACACATACAAAAGCTGAATTCCATGTTTGGATTTTATAGCATAGTTACTTTGGTTCAGCTTGGACCCATGTAACAATGCATCCCATATCTGTGGAAGAGGAAAATCACTGTAGCTGTCTTCACTACTACAGTGATTACCACCATCCTCCAGGTCCTGTGCCACCTAGTCCAACAAAAGGCGGCCTTGTATTAACCACTTAAACCCCGGAATATTTTACCCCCTTCCTGACCAGGGCCTATTTAGCGATTCGGCACTGCGTGACTTTAACGGACAATTGCGCGGTCGTGCGACGCTGTACCTAAACGAATTTGACGTCCTTTTTTTCCCACAAACAGAGCTTTCTTTTTGTGGTATTTGATCACCTGTGCGATTTTTACTTTTTGCGCTATAAACAAAAAAAGAGCGTCAATTTTGCAAAAATAACAATATTTTTCACATTTTTTATATGAAATTCCCCCAAAAAAAAAAAATGTAAAAATCAAAATTTTTTAACATTTTAGGCCAATTTGTTTTATGCTACATATGTCTGGTAAAAAAAATTTGCAAAAAGCGTATTTTGATTGGTTTGCGCAAAAGTTATTGCGTTTACTAACTAAGGGAAAGATTTTTGTCATGTTCGTTGGGTTTTTTTTCTTTGTGTAATGGCGGCGATCTGCGATTTCTTTTGCGGTACTGCGACATTGCGGCGGACAGATCGGACCCTTGACTGACATTTTTGACACTTTTGGGGTTACCAGTGACATTACTACAGTAATCAGTGCTATATATATGCACTGTTACTGCAAAAATGACACTGGCAGTGAAGGAGTTAACTGTATTGGAGAGGGAGGGGTTGTGTGTGTCCCTAGGGGTGTGATTCTAACTGTGATTAGCTGTGGCTTGAGGTGTAGGAACAGTGATCAATGGTCCTACATAGTAGAACCGTATGATCACTATTCATACACAGGGGAGACTGACAGGCGGCTTGTTTACATTAGCCGCCTGCCTTTCTCCTGCTCTAACGGACGATCGCGAGTGACCGGCGGACATCGGGTCCGCCGGGCACACGCGAGGGGGGGTCCGTGACCGCGTGGGAGCGCGCCTACGGCGGCGCGCGCTCGCTCCCTAGACACTCACAGGCTAGCGACGTAGCCCTACGCCGCTTTGCCTGTGAGGGGCTGACTGCCGACGTAGGGAGTTCTGTGAGGGGTTCCTGTGCGATCCCAGGTGTTCACTATGGACCAGGGCGGCTGATCAGCAAGGGGCCTGTAAGACATCAGCGATCACTGTAGAGGTGGAGATCACTTCAAATCTCCGCAGGGATCCCACCGCTTTGGCACATACATACTTACATTGGACCAAGCTGGACCAATGTAACGATGCTAAAAAATCCAGACCTGGAATTCAGCTATATGGACGCTTCTATTCTACTGCCATGGCAACATTATGTAGGGAATGCAGCTGAAAACATCTGGATGGCTTTCTGATATACATTAAGTTGCTTTCTACATTTCTCCTCATTTCTGTGTAAAATGTCCTAGTTTTCAGTAACTGGCATTTATAAATATCTTAGATACACCAATAAGATTCACAACATTTTTTCTTAGGTATGCTGCTGAAAAATGAAAAGCTAAAAGCTGACGGCTGCTGTGGGCAACAAAGGAAGTTCTAAAATGTATACATCAGGTTATTCTGTGAACCTATGGCGCAACACATCGAACAAAAGCCACAGAAGGAGATCTGGTTCCTGTAAGATAGAGCTTACCTTAAAGTCTTTCTTGAGAGACGTTGACCTGCCTTGAGAAATACCGGCTGCCACCACCGCTCCAGAATGAATCATCGGCCCTTCCTAAATACAGAAGGAACACCAGTCTGCACAGCGCTTTTTTATTTAGCCTAAGAAAAATATAAAATACCAGGATGCTGGACTGCTTGAACAGGTACAGTGCCTGTGCAGGACAAAGCAACAGGTTCACTTAAGTGCCATACTCCCCAGCTGCAAATTCTCATACAGGAGGTCATGAGCTTACACAGGGTTGAGCACTTGCTCTCCTGATCCTATGTCACAGGACAAGGAGCCTGAGCAGCCAATCACCAGTGCTGTCACCTGAGACTCTCTGAGAGCAAGGGTCATTAGTCACAAGCTGCCCCATACCCAGAAGTACAATCTATTCCTTTGCTCCCAGAGGCCAATCTAAGAGTGGGGGAGTATATACTGCTTGTATTCCTACCATTAAAGTGAACCTGCTGCTTTGCCCTACATGAGCATAGCACAGGTTTGATTTTATCTGGCCATACAAATTACCCTCTATTTTTTTGATCTATGAACAACTATGTAATGCCAAATCCTGCCTGCAGACAAACTGTACTTATATAACATAGTGTTGGTAAATCTAAAGGCTATTATACATGGACTGTAGCCAGCTTTATGGATTGTTTACACAGTTACAACTGTTAAACAAAAGGTTTTTATAATAGATTGCAGCACAAATGCATGCGTTTAACCTGCTTTTCCTACAAATCAAATACATCTCTAATAGGTGAGTAAATATAAATGTGCAAACTAAGCAAAAATATTTAAATAAATACAAAATTCAATAAATACATACAAAAATTAAAATTAATAAGTAAGTGCATGTAATAATCCGGTTCAACTCAATAAATCAGTAGATGCAGTAAAAGTTCATAAAATGTTTGAAGAAACTGTGCAAAAGTGCTCAAAGGTGATCAGGTGAATTGATAATCTTAGTGCTGAAAGGTGCTCATCAGTGTCAGCCAGGGTGCCGCTTCCCCTCTTGCACCACCACTCACCACAAATGAAGACAGAGTGGCAATAAAAATAGGCAGTAGTTAGTATTAGCCAGAACTTCCTGGAACGCAGACCAACGTCCGTTCCACAAGGAGACAGGAAGTGACGTACTTGGTTAAACCGGAAATTACGTCAATGCGTTTCGCACTCCATCCCGAGCATCATCAATGGACATCCAGGATGTCCTGAAACCCTGGTCGGCGTTCCAGGAAGTTCTGGCTAATGCGGTCTACTGCCTATTTTTATTGCCACTCTGGGAGTATAACTTGATATATATCAATAAACGATCCTTTTACAATATCACACTATGATCTTTTTATTTCGTCTGGGCTGAGCTTGCCAAGGAAAATAATTTTGGGCTTTTGAACCATAGGTTACTGCTGGATGACACCCAGGACTCCACACTCATTATTAAGGCTGCAATTGGCCCAGAGGGGGTCCTAATTTCTGGTGAGTGGGGGTGCAAGAAGGGGAGGGGCACCCTGACATGGATGAGCACTAAGATTATTAAGGCACCTGAGCACCTTTGCACAGTTTCTCCAAACATTTTATGAACTTTTACTGCATTTCCTTATTTATTGAATTCAAAAGGATTATAACATGCACTCACTTCTTGAACTCAATTTTTTATGTATTTATGAATTATATTTTTTGTATTTATTTATACATTTTTGCTTAGTTTGCACATTTATATTTACTCACCTAATATAGGAATCTAATATAGACATGAAGGAACAGAGCTGTTTTTGTGCATCATCTTGCTCTGGAGGATCCTGGATTTACCTGGATCGGGTCAAGGCTGATCTCCATTAGATTCTTAAGGCATTTGTGATCACTGTGTGAGCAGTGATCGTCAGGATCTGGTAAGAGGCCAATTGGTTCTTTCAGTGTGGTGGAGGTGCTTACTGTTCCAACTATTCTATTCTAGTATTCACTAGTGATGTTACATCCCCACGTGTCAAGGTGTTTTCTGTGAATATGGAAACTCTATATACCATCTGAGTGTGGATTCATCATATATTGTGGACTATATCAAGCGCTGCATTTTTATTTATATAATATAGGAATTGTTTGCACTTTAAATGCTGCTATACATTTTCATATAGCATTTTTTTTAGCATATATTTTATCCATTTATTTGATCTTCCCTAGCAAGCACTGTTTTTTCTATATAATTTTTTTTTATTTTCCAAACTAGGTGAACAGCAGCTGCTTATCTTATCTAGGAATCAGCCCCGCGTGGGTTAATATGTATTACTACATCTCTAGGACCTGCTGTGTTCAGAGAAACCCAATACAAAGGATACCAAACCTAGCCTTTAAAAAAGGCATGCACATTTTTTCTTTGTTTTTACTTACCTTGCCCACAGCCAGCCCTCCGACTACAGAAAATATGACTCCACACACCTTCACCACCAAGGTCTACCAAAACACAGAGAACAAGATATTAACAGATGAATGCAGAAAATATATAAATAAGTGATAGAGGGGGGAAAAAGGATTTTTTTTAAAAAACTAGGTTCGTTTCATTGTAGTACCCTTATTCCACAGCGAGAAGCCCTGAACCAGCTGTGGTCAACCATTTTGACAGAAGAGGCCTCAAGAGCCGCACATAACATTCAGTAAATGTAATGCTACAGAAAGCTGTCAGACATGCAACAGGAGATTGCCAGAGACTACAGGCATGCTACAAGTGATGGCCAGAGACTGCAAACATGCTTTAGGAGTTTATGGAGACTGGGGATGCATTATATGAGACTGCAAAAGATCACGTTCACTACAGTCCTTTTAGCAATCAATGCTTCCAACATGTGTGCTTTCTACAAGTCCCTTAGAAAATTATTGTGCTACATTTGCGATTTCTCCCAGCAAGGTCCATTATAAAAGACCAGAGGCAAAAAAAAAAAAACATATAGACCACCGGATAAGGATCATCTGAATCGGCTGCTCAGGTCAACTCCCAGGGAGGCATATAGGGCACATGGGGTCCATATACATGAGGAAGTAACAATAGCACATAGCGTAGTATTGTTTTAAAAAAAAAAAAAATGTATTTAAAAAAAGGTAGTGCACTTCCATGTAACATGAGAATGCCAGGAATAAAAACAGTCTCTCCAGATAGCAATAGGGAAGCAAACGCCACGACGTTCGTTTGCTTGAGCCGGCTTGGGGGCGTGGTCATAGCGTCTGGTCCAGCATGCATTATTTTTAAAACAATATTACGCTATGTGCTATTGTTACTTCCTCATGTATATGGACCCCATGTGCCCTATATGCCTCCCTGTGAGTTGACCTGAGCAGCCGAGTCAGATGATCCTTATCCGGTGGTCTACAACTTTTTACAAGCGCTTTTTGGCTTTTCCATCCATTTATTTGGATAGCCAACAGCCTCTGGTAAGCGCCCATTCCCCTTTTTGTGTTATCCCACTGGCGGCTTCCTCTCATCTGTCGTGGAGGGACTGAGACACTCATCTGCATGCTGGGACTTGTGGTTCCACTTTTTTTTTTTATATATATATATATGTATATATATATATATATATATATATATATATATATATATATATATATATATATATATATATATATATATATATATATATATATATATATATATGTGAACTTTTTTTTGGACTTGGTACTTATTTAGAATTATGGTTTCACTGATTTAAGTTTCACTTTGACACATTATCGTAAGCGCTACACGTCTTTTATATATTTGTTTTGGACTTTTTTCTATAGATCTGTGAAAGCTGCTTACACACTTTTTTTTTTATATCACATTATCAAATTGTCACATTTGTAGCGCAGAAATTCCGTTTTTTTTTTTTTTTTTTTTTTTGTTTACAACAGTGATATTACCAAGAACTGGACATCCCTCCAAATTTGATGAAAAGACGAGAAGAAAACTGGTCAGGGAGGCCAAGAAGCCTACAGCAACAATAAAGGATCTGGGAAGTACTGGCTGTGTGGTACATGTGACAACAATCTCCCGTATTCTTCCTATGTCTGGGCTATGGGGTAAAGTGGTAAGATGGAAGTCTTTTCTTACCAAGAAAAACATCCAAGCCCGGCTAAATTTTGCAAAAAAACATCTGAAGTCTCCCAAAAGCATGTGGGAAAATGTGTTATGGTCCGATGAAACCAAGGTTGAACTTTTTTGGCCATAAAAAACAGCACTGCACATCACTAAAAGAACACCATACCCCCAGTGAAGCATGGTGGTGGTGGCAGCATCATGCTTTGGGCTGTTTTTTCTTCAGCTGAAACAGGGGTTTTAATCAAGGTAGAGGGAATTCTAAACCGTTCCAAATACCAGCTAATATTGGCACAAAACCTTCAGGCTTCTGTTAGAAAGCTGAACATGAAGAGGAACTTCATCTTTTAGCATGACAACGACCCAAAGCATACATCCAAATCAACAAATGAATGGCTTCACCAGAATAAGATTAACGTTTTTGAATGGCCCAGCCAGGGCCCAGACCTGAATCCGATTGAAAATCTGTGGGGTGAATTGAAGAGGGCCGTGCACAGGAGATGCCCTCACAATCTGACAGATTTGGAGTGTTTTTGCAAAGAAGAGTGTGCAAATATTACCAAGTCTGATGTGCCATGCTGATAGACTCATACCCAAAAACACTGAGTGCTGTAATAAAATCAAAAGGTGCTTCAACAAAGTATTAGTTTAAGGGTGCGCACACTTATGCAACCATATTTTTTTAGTTATTTACTTTTACTTCCCACCACCTAAAAGATTTCAGTTTGTTGTTCAACTGAGCTGTACAGTTTATAGGTCCCATTAAAGGTGGAAATAGTTCTGAAATTATTTATCTTTATCTCATTTTTTTACATCACGGAAACCTGACATTTTAACAGGGGTGTGTAGACTTTTTATATCCACTGTTTTTTATAATATATATATATATATATATATATATATATATATATATATATATATATATATACATACACACACATACATACATACATACATACATACATATACACACACACACACACACACACAGTAGATAAGAGAGCGAAAGAGATTTTTTTTCACTTACCTTAAGTCGCACAACATGTGGAATTTTCACACCATTTAGGAAACACTTAATCTGAGGAATGCCGCTTCCGGCTGCCACTGGCTGTAAGGCAGAACAAGTAAATAGGAGGTATTAAACTTAAAGAGACTTATGGTAGCAAGCCAAAAATCTATAATTATTATAATAACCATCAAAGTCTTACCTCCACGAAGGCGACAATTAGTGACCCGAACATGACAATTACAGCGTTTAAAGTCACCCACAGCAGCAAGGAGATAGAGAGTCCTCCTTTTGCTGTATACGTGTCGATATCTAACAGAGTTCTGGATAAGGACATTAAAATAACCTACAATAGCAGCTACATGATTTTATACATGTAAACAAAAACTGGGGGTTATATATTCACCTTTGTGAGCTAGCTACTGTTGCTGCATTTGGTTTCACCAGCGCTCACTTTCTGTAAGTGTACGATTTTATACATAAATACGCATGAGAATTTTTTGAGGAGCAAGCAGAAAGGTATTTTGAAAATCCTCACATACAGTGCCTTGCAAAAGCCATTTTTCGTGTTTTGTTGCCTCACAACCTGGAACATGGATTGTTTGAGGATTTGCATAATTTAATTTACAGAACATGCCCACAACTTTGAAGATTTTTTTTTTTTTTATTGTGAAGCAAACAACAAATAGGACAAAATAACAGAAAAAGTTAATGATCATAACTATTCACCCCCCTAAAGACAATAATTTGTAGAGCCACCTTTTGCAGCAATCACAGCTCCAAGTCGCTTTGGATAAGTCTCTATGAGCATGCCACATCTTACCACTGGAATTTTTGCCCATTCCTGCTTGCAAAACTGCTCCAGCTCCTTCAAATTGGATGGTTTGCTCTTGTGAACAGCAATCTTTAAGTCTGACCACAGGTTTTCTATTGGATTTAGGTCTGGGCTTTGACTAGGCCATTCCAACACATTTACATTTTTCCCCTTAAATCACTCAAGTGTTGCTTTAGCAGTGTGTTTGGGGTCACTGCCCTGCTGGAAGGTGAACCTCCGTCCTAGCCTCAAATCATGCACAGAGTGGTACAGGTTTTGCTCAAGAATATCCCTGTATTTAGCACCATCCATATTTTCCTCAACACTGATCAGTTTCCCAGTCCTGGCTTCTGAAAAACATCCCCACAGCATGATGCTGCCCCCGCCATGTTTCACTGTGGGGATGGTGTTCTTTGGGTGATGCGATGTGTTGGGTTTGCGTCAGACATAGCGTTTTCTTTGATGGCCGAAAAGTTCAATTTTAGTCTCATCAGACCAGAGGACCTTCCTCCATACATTTTGGGAGTCTCTCACATGCCTTTTCCCAAACTTAAAATGTGCCATTTTGTTTTTTACTGAAAGTAATGGCTTTCTTCTGGCCACTCTGCCATAAAGCCCAGCCCTATAGAGCGTACGGTTTATTGTCCTCCTATGTACAGATACTCCAGTCTTTGCTGTGGAACTCTGCAGCTCCTCCAGGGTTACCTTAGGTCTCTGTGCTGCCTCTCTGATTAATGCCCTCCTTGTCCAGTCCGAGAGTTTTGGTGGGCGGCCGTCTCTTGGCAGGTTTGCTGCTGTGCCATGTTCTTTCCATTTAGTTATGATAGATTTGATGGTGCTCCTGGGGATCATCAAAGATTTGGATATTTTTTATAACCTAACCCTGACTTGTACTTCTCAACAACATTGTCCCTTACTTGTTTGGAGAGTTCCTTGGTCTTCATGGCAGTGTTTGGTTAGTGGTGCCTCTTGCTTAGGTGTTGCAGCCTTTCAAAAAAGGTGTGTATATGTAATGACAGATCATGTGACACTTAGATTGGACACAGGTGGACATCATTTCACTAATTATGTGACTTCTGAAGGTAATTGGTTGCACCAGAGCTTTTTATGGGCTTCATAACAAAGGGGGTGAATACATACGCACATGCCAATTTTCTGTTTTCTATTTCTAAAAAATAGTTTTATGTATATATTTTTCTCATTTCACCAATTTAGACTATTGTGTTCTGATCCATCACATAAAATTCAGATTAACAAAACATTGAACTTAAAGCTGTATTGTAACAAAATAGGTAAAAAGTCAAGGAGGGTGAATACTTTTGCAAGGCACTGTAGAACTCATCCCACTGTCAAAAACATTCAATCTGCTGCAGGCAGAAAAAAGCATTTCCTTAGTCTCCTCTCCTTTAATGATCAGACTGCAACATTGAAACCTTGTAGAAATTCACAAGGCCTCGAGAGGTCAGACATACATGGACACCATCAAGAACTTTAGCGTCACCAGGATTTACATGATTGTGTCATCTGAGCTGCCATATCAGTTCAGGATGTACCTGTGTGATACATGAACAAAGGTGGTGTCATCCTTCTGGAGAGAAAGGCAGATAAAGGCAATAACAGCTGCAGAATCCTGGTGTTTTGGAAATACATAGTCACCGTCAGGTTAAAAAAAAAAATAGACACAAGTCCATCTAGTTCAACCAAGAAAAATAAAACAAAAGAAAGAAAAAGAAAAAATGATACAATCCTATATACAGGTGGTCTCCGGGTTACAAACAACTCCTACTTACAAGTAAAGGAAGACAATAGGAAGTTAAAAAAGATCTCCCCCTAGGAAGGGAAATTCACTCCTGTAAGTTCTCAAGGGAAAAAAGGAGTTTCCACTGAAGCTTTATCACCAATCCTTGTTTCCACAACAACCCAAAATTTTCTAAATCCAGTTGTCATAGGAAGAGAAAGTGAGGTGAAATCTTCTGAACAGGGGCACAAACAAGAAAACCAGGGGTGTTAACCCTTTCCCTAAGCTAACCAAAAAACTTTTTTTGGCTGGAGCTACACTTAAAAAATTTTTACCTAGTCCGACTTATAAACAAATTCAACTTAACAAACCTACAGACCCTAGCTTGTTTGTAACCCGGGGAATCGCCTGTACACAATCCTATACCCACAGTTGTTCCAGAGGAAGGGAAAAACCCCAGCACAGCATGATTCAATTTGATCCAGCACTATGGATTCCGCCAGTTGTACTCCCCCCTAGTATGTGTGATGGATGCATATTCTTAGCCCCTCAAGTGCATAAAACTTTACATTTATCAACATTAAACCTCATTTGCCACATAGTTGCTCAATGAAACAGTGCATTGAGGTCGGCTTGCAAGTTGGAGACATCCTGTAAGGACATTATTCCACTGCATAGCTTGGTGTCATCTGCAAAGACTGAAATTATACTTTTAATCTCAGACCCTATATCATTTATAATGATATTAAAAAGTAAGGGTCCCAACACTGAACCTTGAGGTACACCACTAATGATCCTAGACGATTTAGACTAAGAATCATCACACACTACTCAGCCGCTGAATTTGGTCTTTTAGACAGTTTTCTATCAATTTAGAAATGGATTTTTCCAAGCCTGTACACCTTACCTTACACATTAGCTGTGTACTCACTTACAAGACTCTTATATTAAACCAATCTGCACCCCATCATTATGACAGACTGCCCATCTTACCACTCCAGCAGCTTTGAGTCCTCAAGATACTAGCAGATGTTTAACAAGGACACCAGGCATGCTACATTCAATAAAAACCACCAGACGTCCCGCTGGGTTTTTTTTTAGCTTCTGTGAAGGAAGGTGATCTCTGCAGCTCACACAGCTCCTGGAAGGGCATCCACCTTCTCTGGGTCCAGCAAAATGTGAGAGGGCCCCTATATGAGGACCACAGCCATATTACCCATGATAAATGCTTAGGGGCTCCCGACTCAGGCTGACAAGGCCCAATGAATTAGATATAGGAAAAAAGTACAGCGCCAAACATTAAATTTGCATCACTAACATCAGTAAATGGAAAGACTAATCAAAGTCCATATAAAGTCCGTGAAACCAAGTGCTAAGGGTCAGATGTGAAATAAGATGAAGATTCCAACACTGTAGTAGAGACCTAAATCCTGGAAGAACCCCGTGCTCTAGTGTAGTAATTCCCTTACCGGAACATTAGACCCCCGATTAAGGAAGGTCAAATGGGCATGGATCAAACACCGCCAGACTGGATAGGGTCCACTCAGATATCTGGCATCGGGTTCCTCATGGTAAACTCATCATAAACGACATTTCCCCACTCATTCATGCTCCACAAAGGATGGATAGATGACTATACCCTCCAAAAAAACAAATGGGGCTTCAATAGTGAAGTATGCACGTTTATTTGAAAGAAAATAATGGATAAAAAAACTCACATGACATATGCTTGAATCAAGGCATGTATGTATAAAGGCCACAGCTAGAGGCGTGACTGCATATATCCATTATTTTCTTTCAAATAAACTTGCATACTTCACTATTGGAGCCCCATTTGTTTTTTTGGAGGGTATATTCATCTATCCATCATTCATGGAGCATGAATGAGTGGGGAAATGTCGTTTATGATGAGTTTACCATGAGGAACCCGATGCCAGATATCTGAGTGGACCCTATCCAGTCTGGTGGTGTTTGTGATCCATGCCCATTTGACCTTCCTTAAATCGGGGGTCTAATGTTCCGGTAAGGGAATTACTACACTAGAGCACGGGGTTCTTCCAGGATTTAGGTCTCTACTACGGTGTTGGAATCTTCATCTTATTTCACATCTGACACTTAGCACTTGGTTTCACGGACTTTATATGGACTTTGATTAGTCTTTCCATTTACTGATGTTATTGATGCAAATTTAATGTTTGGCGCTGTACTTTTTCCTATATTTCTCTCTGGTTTGATAACACCTTTGCATGAGCAGGCTTTCTCTTGTCCATCAAGCGCAGCTATCTTCCCTCTTGTTTTTTGTTACCAATGAATTAGATGCCGCTGACTAGTGAGGGTGCAGGCTGGGGAAAGGTTTGCCCAGACCCAAAGCATGCTGTAGAAAGAGGAAGAGATCGCCCACCCCCCTCAGACCTCACCCAACCTAAGTGGTTAGCAGGTAAAAGCAGCCTCGGCTCCATTCATTCAGGCCACGCACCCAATATGTTTCGCTCTGTCCCTGGGGCTTAATCGTGGAGAGCAGAACATATTGGGTACATGGCCTGGATGAATCAAACAGAGGCTGCTTTTACCTGCTAACCACTCGAGCCAGGCAAGGTGTGCAGCAGCCAGGCTATATCCTCCTCTTTCTACAGCACCACATTAATGTTGGCATGGATCCTGGCCACCAATACATGAGCAACTGAGATGCAGTCCACCTGCCCACCAAGTTCTAGCCTTGCACCTCCAATTCAGCCTCAGCATAGAGTGGCCTGTAAATGTAGAGGAGTAAGAGGGCTCATATGATAAGGTAAGAAGTAGCAGCCTGCTTCTGAGCCCATCTACCAACCCATCGTATCTTTCCTGGACATCTCAGTTGCCAAAGCACTGCATCAGGGTTGTCAGGAGTCGGAGAGCCAAATATATGAAAATCATCAGTTCTTCATGAGCTGAAATACATAATTTATAGACTTTTTTTTAAATAAAAAGATACTGCTTTTAACGACTTGGTATTTGATATTGGCCAGCTGCTCCACCATGATGTCAATAAAGCATGCGATAAGCCCAGTCAGAATCCCGATCATTCCACAGATGACCCACCGCGTTACTTCCACAGTGCGGAAAGCCTGGGGCAAAAAGAAAACACCATTAGGCGAGTAATAGGAGAGTAACCATTAGGGCTTTTGTCAAGGCTTCTGCTCGTGTCCAGTGAGTTATGCATCCAAGTCTACGGGAATACAAAGCCCACTTAAAGCAGTTCAAATGCAGGCCAGCTGGAGGTCAACTGCTGGTCAAATTCACCTGTCAGTGTATTATGATAGGATTCAGTTGGATCTGCTCGTCACTCAAAGACTCTGCTTCCTGTCAAAGCGGAATTTCACCCTAAGGCCCCTTTCACACATGTGGACCTGAACGGATGCCCCATGCATCTCTATGGGGCAGCAGATGTCAGCGGAGACATGTCCGCTGACATCCGATCCGATCCTGTCTGTCAAATCCGGACGGATGGAAACCCTATTTTCCCTCCGTCTGGCAGATCGGATGAGAACGGACAGGCGGTCCATTCTCATCAGATTCCCCCATAGAGGACAGCGCGGATCTGACACCTCCGACTCCACACACAGAGAGGATCAATCCCCCGCTGACAGAAAATGGAATGGACAGGTGTGAAAGGGGCCTAAAGTGAAAGTTATGCTTTATGCCCTCCTCCCCCTCCCCCCTTTTGTTTTTGAGGGGGTGGGGGGAGCAGATACCTGGTTTTGACAGGTAAAAACCAGCTCCCAATTCCGGTCCGATCGCTGCTGTGATTCACCAGAAGTTCTACCCCCCAACCTTCTGAGCCATGTCACAGGTCCCAGAAAGGTGGGGCCATTCACAAAGCGCAGTGGGCAGCCGACAGTGAAGCTGCAAGTAATCACAGCCGGCTGCCCAATGGAAACATGCCGGTGCAGGGACCTGACGTCTGACAAAAAAAAAAGAGCAAAAGAGCGGAAGTTCCACTTTTGGGTGGAACTCCGCTTTAAGATAAAAAATCTTCTGCCTTTACAACTCCTTTAACCACTTTACCCCCAGCCACTGTGCTGCTACTGCGGCACAGTGGCTCGTTATCGTCCAGCGACGTAGACCTACGTCGCTGGACTCCTCCCCCAGTAGGCGGCGCTGAACATCCGATCTGTCCCTGGCTCACTCAGTCACCCCCCCCCCCACATGTTAGTAAGCACCAGGCATACATTAACCCCTCCCTCTCCAATAAAATTAACCCCTTCCCTGCCAGTGTCATTTTTACAGTAACAGTGCATATATATAGCACTGATTACTGCAGTAATGTCACTGGTACCCCCAAAAGTGTCAAAAATGTCAGTCAAGGGTCAGCTCTGTCCGCCGCAATGTCGCAGTCCTGAAAAAAAAAAAAAAAAAAAAAAAAAAAAAAAAATCGCAGATCGCCGCCATTACGCGTTAAAAAAAAAAAAAACACCAAAAATTACAGAAATCTTTCCCTTAGTTAGTAAAACGCAATAACTTTTGCGCAAACCAATCAAAATACGCTTATTGTGATTTTTTTTTACCAAACATAGGTAGCAGAAAACAAATTGGCCAAAAATTTTAAAACAATTTGATTTTTACATATTTTTTGGGAGGAATTTCATATAAAAAAAATGTTAAAAATATTGTTATTTTTTCAAAATAAACGCTCTTTTTTTGTTTATAGGGCAAAAAGTAAAATTGCAGAGGTGATCAAATACCACCAAAAGAAAGCTCTATTTGTGGGAAAAAAAGGACGTAAATGTCATTTGGGTACAGCGTCGCACGACCGCGCAATTGTCAGTTAAAGTCGCACAGCGCTCGAATCGCAAAAAGTGGCCTGGACGTAAGACAGCAAAATCCTCCAGTGGTAAAGTGGTTAATATACTTGAGAATATTATATAAAATCAACAGCACATCGGATTAAGCATATAAACAGACAAAAAGTTAAAAAAAAAAAAACACTTAAAAAAAAAGAAAAACGTCCTTATAGAGTCCAAAAATAGGGTAATCTGTGGAAGTGGAGGGTTTCATTGTTCGTATTGCACGGCGAAGAATTGCAAGCTCTAATGAAAAACGTTTGTTCTTGTAGATATTCTTGATTTTATGCTACAAAAGCTTTACAGGAGAAAAACAACAGAGAACAAATTACCGCATGGTTTATCCTTCGCTCCTCTTCAAGGAATAGCTGGTTATCACTATTGTCATAATCCAAACTCTAGGAAGAAAGCAAAATGGATAACAAGTTCAAAGGTTGCAAACATTCCTGCTGGTGAACAATGAGCTTCATTTAAAGTGATATTTCAGTTACAGGTGTAGTCAGGTGGGTTACGTCCCCCAATAGCTGTCTATTTCTCTGGAGAACCTTAAGAGCCGGGTCACACTGAGGCGACACGACTTCGGGGGGGACCTGTGAAGTCGCGTGCACCGCGACTTCGGCGCGACTTGCAGGGACTTCACATAATGGAAGTCTATGCAAGTCGCTCCGAGGTCGCCCCAAAGTACTACAGGACCTATGTACCTCCTATTAGAACCGGTCCTGTACTACTCAATGGGCTGCGACTTGTCAGGCTGACAAGTCGCAGCAGTGTGAATGGGCTCTTAAAGCTGTATTAAACCAAAAAACAAAAGGCAATCATTAGATGTGGTGGCTGCATTAGTTTTCTTTTTAGGGCTTTTCCCTCTGTTTTCTGGTGATCTGGCCAGTGACACACCTCCTGTATTAGAGTGCCCCCACTCTGGATAAAGGAGCAACATTGACACCTATGGACAGCAACATTGTCAGTCTGGGGGGAGGGGAGTGTAAGATGGATTAGCAGATTTAGATGCACTAACAAAAAGAAGCTGAACTCCAGCTCACACTTTATAATCCATTACAGCAAATGCTTTTTTTTCCCTTTTGGGATAAAGGTTTTTACATACATAAATCATTGTAAGCACCCCTGTCAGTAGTAAATGGTTTGTATCCAAATCCTTGTAAGCACCCCTGTCAGTAGTAAATGGTTTGTCTTAAACCTGTAACTCCTACATTTGCAGGTCAGCTTGTTCTTTTGAAAACAACAGACTTACTTACAGGATCACCAGGTGAAAAAAAAGAAAAGAAAATGAATGCAGCCATCACATCTAAGAATTGGTAAGCTGCAATAAAATAAAAGTTTATTTTTGGGTTTAACGCTTTAACAGAGAGATCTCCCAGCACCTCCCAAGGTGTACACAATGGCATAAAAGGGGAACTTTACCCATAATAACTTCTGAAAAATGAATGTTATTTAGCAAGGAACATACATTCCACATTAATAAGCATGCTTTTAAAATTAGTGTGTGCTGTAAATTGCCTCCAGAATTGCGCCTGTTTTTTCTTGCTGGAGGCTGCTATTTTGCTGAATCCTGCGAGCCCCTGAGCAACAGTAAATCAGCAGACCGGCCTCTACAAATTCGGCACAGTGCTTAAAAATAGAGTGCAACTGAGCATGTGCAGAGCAGGGTGAGACCGTGTAATACTGGATTGCATACAGTGTAGGCACTTATTTTTAGCTATACCTGCTAAAGGGGCCAGCCTGAAGTCATCTAAGCAGAACTTAATTTTCTGACTAAAGTTCCACTTTAAAAAATTGCAACATGTGGTTTAAGTGCATACAGTCAGGTGCATAAATATTGGGACATCGACACAATTCTAATCTTTTTGGCTCTATACAACACCAAAACTCTGAAGACGTCACCGGATGTGACAAAACGCGTCAGTTTGGAACGCATAGCGTCATTACGCTACCCTGGGTGGAACGCAAGCCGGAAGTAAGCCCGCTGATCCCGCGAGGACGCGCAGCCCGCACCGCTGACCACTAGGGAGAGTGTTTTACTTTGCTTTCATTGTTCGGAACCCCATGTATGGGCAATAAACTTTATATTTGACTTTATTACGCTATTTGGAGCTTTCTTTTCTCTCCTTCCCTATCTACTGGGTTGTTACACCCCGGAGTCCAGAGGAGCTTTTATCAGTCCAAAGGACCGCTTAAAGGGGAACCTTTTGGCTCAGGAGGCCACCAAAGCTTGATTGGTCTTAATGTCATATGACATACAAGACCCACTACATCTGGTAAGTGACCCAATTCATTCATTTACTTGGGACAAGGAATAAACACTATAGCCAATCAAGTCACAGCACTTGCACCTTCCAATTGTGAAGAATCACTCTCACTAAGGACATTATTTTGAGCACAAAGTCACCGCTTAACATTGGACTGTTTTTTTATTATTGAATTTTAATACAATAACGTATATTGCTGATTGCAAAATTATTTATTGTTTGATATTTCCACCTGAATTTTATGCCACAGTCACTCATGCACAAAATCACTTTTCACTTTTTATTGTGGATTTTATATATTTATATGTCATATATCAAGCCATTCATGCAATTTATAATATAATTTATTTAATTCTACTTTAAAGATTGGCATTTGATGATGCCATCAAACTAGTTATCCAGCTAGCAAGCGCTGTATTTGGCCTTTTTAAAAGACCATTTCTTTTGCTCTATACACCACCACAATGGATTTGAAAAGAAACAAACAAGATGTGCTTTAACTGCAGACTTTCAGCTTTAATTTGAGGGGATTTACATCCAAATCAGGTGAACGGTGTGCTTAGGGGAGTGTTTACTATCTGTATGGGGGATGGGCTTGTGAAATGCCCACAGAGACCTGTGATCCTATATAGAAGGATCACAGGCGCTCTGATCATTTCAGAGATAAGAACAGCAGCTGACCGTCCTCTCTCAGCGGGGGGCGATTGCGGGTGTCCTGTGGATTGGCATCCCCGCTAGTATCGGTTTTCGCTCGCCCCCCAGCACCACTCCCGGGAACCGACGTACCAGGACGTCGGTTCGCACAGCCAAGCCAGCCTGCCGCAGTATATATGTGGCGTGCGGTCGGCAAGTGGTTAAAGAGAAACAAACAATGAGGCTCTTTTATCTTACACTGCCAAATACAAATAGGTGCTGAGAGACTATGGAGTCTATGTATAAAACATTCATTGGACAGATGTCCCACATACACTTGTGCAGGCTACACAAATTTTCACTGTAAGTTCTCTAGTAGAAGAATTCTTATGATCATCACCTCCATCTAGTGGCAAAAATGCAATATATTTTCTCATTGCGGTATTTTAGAAAACTATACTGCATTTTAGCCACTAGATGGAGATGACGATCACAGGAATAAATCTATTAGAGAAATTAAAGTGCAGCCTGCACGAATGTGTGAGACGTTTGGCCAACATGTAAAAAAAGACCCAAGTGCGTTCTTTCGGAACAAAAGTGGGAAATATAAATCTTTTACATGCTTCCACAATTGCAATATAGCAATGGATTTTGTAGAAATGGGGATGTTTTGTACATCCCCATTAGAAGTCTTTGCAGACGAGCACGTAGGGTACGGCGTGCTGACGTCATAGCGCTTCCCTGAGGACGGGCTACACGAGAGCCGGCCGGCTTCCTTTGAACTCTTTGCGATATTTATTAATTTACATGTGAGTGTTAGTTTTTTATCCTTTATAATAAATTGGTTTAACAATATTACACTATCGAGCCCATTGTCTTTCCTTGTATGCTGCCACCGGAGTTCCCACCTGGGATTAAGATCAGGATCAGTTTTCATCCCTCCTTCTCTGGCCATATTCATGGGGGGGGCTCGCTGAAGCAAGGAATTTCCTATTTCGAGTGGTGCTGTGAGGAGACCATTTATACAGGCTGCTTTTATACCAGAATGTGGTAAGCAGATATGCATGTCACATTTGTTGGAGCACCGTGGTGACAACAGACACTGGCTTCTTATCCTTTATCCACTTCACTCACTCCTATTATTTTTGGATTTCATCTTCAGGACCTATATTATATTCATTTATGGACTATTTTTTATTTATATTTCTTATGTTTTTGTGATTCATAGTGGTCACCCAGTTTTTATGCAATTTATTAGCATTTTTGGTGTCTTTCACTTATCATTTCGGCAGTATTTCGGCATTTCAGGTGTCTTTCATTCACAAATTATAACTCATATTAATAATACTGAGATTGGTGTATTATTCATTTATTATCAATTTATATGTTGCTCACATTAGCGCAGCTTTCTTTCTTTATATGTTTGTACATGTTCAACTCTAAATGTATAAAAATGGAGCTTCGGTTTAACCCCAATAAAATCTTAGCTTCGACTGACACATACCTCATATTTGAGCGAGAGCAGGTTGTCAGTGTGCGGAATTTCTTTAAGAACCATAGAATGAAGTTCTGTTTCCTACAATGAAAACAAACATAAAAGTTAAAAAAAAAAAAAAAAAAATGTACAGTTCTCATGGTGTACCAGTACAGTCAGGCTGAAATGCTAGTTAAGGCAAGTGATGAGTTGAAGGAACCTTAAGGAGCTGCAGCATACCTTTCATTCCCCTACCAAATGCCAATGGAGTAATATGCAAATATCAACTTCCTGAACGTCAACATTTGCACAGGCTTAGGCACACTCTCTTCCCTATGACTGTCCCCACATGTAAAGGCACTGATCCTTGTTGGGAGTGGTGTGCCCATTCCCTCTACACTTACTGCTTGGGGTTTTCAGGGCGCTCTGCAGCAAGGAGGGGGGGGGGTATAAGAAATTAATGTTATGTTGCACTATGACTGTCCTCACATGTAAAGGCACTGAGCCTTGTTGGGAGTGGTGTGCCCATTCCCTCTACACTTATTGCTTGGGGTTTTCAGGGCACTCTGCAGCAAGGAGGGGGGGTATAAGAAATGAATGTTATGCTGCACCAAGAGAGAGTGTCTTCTCTTCAGCCATGGTTAGTAACTCAGAATGGCAGTATATGCTGGGTCTACTCAAATTGATATATCAGTTTTGTAAGGAAGCGTGTCAATTAAATGACCCACCAGTAGCACCTGACTGAAAATTGTTGTGTGTGGTGCCAACATAATGCACTTGGCAGGTGCCTGGTGATGGCACCTAAAAGGTGCCTAGAGTAAACCTAAACTTAAAAAGTGAATATTTGCTATCTTAGGGAACATCTAGAAATGTTAATTGTGCCCAAACAGTACCCGTGTCTCGAATTTCTCCTAAAATATAGCAGTGCACTTCCTGGTATGTGAGGGTGCCTAGGCACTCCTGTACCTATAACCAAACTGCTGAATTTATGCACCACGAGAGCTAAGGCACTGCTGCCTCTGACTGCTAGTTTTAGGTGATCTGAGGTGAGCAGCGACCACCGTCATGATTGCATGGCACTGCTAAAGTATAACACAGTTGCCTAGGATCTCACACATGCGGTGTGATCCGCTGTTTGCAATCTACTGCGTGTGTCAACCCAAAGTCAATGATACCCCATATGCATCGCGGTTTGTCTGCACCGGGTCGCATGATACAATATGACCATGTGATCCAGGTGAGGTGCAGCTCCAAAAAAGGTGCGCTTCTTTGGTGCAATTTGAGCCCATTCAAAATTAAAAGGGCTCAAATCGCACCACGCTGAAACACGTGAATTGCACAGGAATGCAGTGTGGTTTCAGTGCAATTGACATGCAGGCTATAGTGTGTGAACTAGTGTTCAAATCCCACTGCACTGAGACGCACGTGAAATGCACAGGAATAATGTGCGGTTCCTGTGCGATTGACCTGCGGGTTAAAGTGTGAACCGGTGCTCAAATCCCACTGCACTGAAACGCATGTGAATTGCACAGAAACACTGTGCAGTTCCTGTACGATTGACATGCGGGTTATACCAGGGCAACAAAATGAATGGGTTCATATTGCACCACTCTAAAAGCATGTGAATTGCACAGGAATGCGGTAAGATTCCTGTGCGAATCACATGCAGGTTTATAGTGTGAACTGGGGCTCAAAATGAATGGACTCAAATTGCACCACGTTGGCAAATTGCAGAGGAATGCAGTGTGTTTCCTGAGCAATTCACATGTGGGTTATAATGTGAGCCGGGACTTACACTTTATCGAACACTAAAAAGAAAGGATTTGTCATTTTAAATGTTAAAAACTAACCGCTTCCTGGTTTTCATCTCCGAGGTCCACAGTACTCAGCTGCCCGATACGGAACAGGGCGGAACTAGAAAACTGAGAAAAAAATAAAAATAAAAGTTAAAAACGCATAGTAAGTTGTATTAAGCTCAGAGGGACAAGTGACATTGTAGTCTGCACCAATCGCATTAGTTGCTAATATGACCTGGAAGCTCTTTGGATGCCAATAATCAATCAGATGCCTCAGATTGCAGCACCTTCACGTTTGTCCTTCATATATTCCATAAATTTGTCTTCGTACATAAAAGTGTTAGTGTGATGGTAATATTCGTATCAGCGAGATTTGATTGTGTAACCTTTTTTTCCCCATGATATTATTACCAACCCTGAGGTCTAGCTGGCCTTGAAGTGCAACAGAGATTTGTTGAGGTCTAAAGTATATGAATAATTTTGATAGAATACAGAGAAGAATTAGAGGAACTTAACTGAATCTGAGCACTGCAAACTAAAAGCGCTATAGAACTCATTTTTAATATTTAAAGCAAACTCCCCTATCCATACACGTCTCCATACTTTGAGATATCACTTTCTAAAACACCCCCCTATCATTTCTAGCCTCTGCCATCTTGAGTAAGGGCAGATAAATCATGTATCATGTTTACTTCCTGGAATCCATCTGCCCTTAGCTCAGGCAGGCAGGAAGGAGGGAGGGTGTGCTTAGCCGAGAAAATCCTTCCTCCCCTCTTACAGATGAAATAAAAAGTCCATGACAACTACTGGATGTATGACCTCCCCTAGCAAGGTCCATAAATACATGGATGAGCGAGTTTGGGTTGGAGGAACTTGACTGGCCTGCACAGAGTCCTGACCTGAACCCAATAGAACTCTTTTGGGATGAATTTGAGTGCAAACTGTGAGCCAGACCTTCTCTCCAACATCAGTGTCTGACCTTTACAAATGCGCTTCTAGAAGAATGGTCAAACATTCCCAAAGACCAGGGATATGCAAACTGTGGCCCTCCAGTTGTTGCAAAACTACAAGTCCCATCATGCCTGGCTTGTGGCTGTCAGAGTCTTGCAATGCCTCATGGGACTTGTAGTTCTGCAACATCTGGGAGGGCCACAGTTTGCATATCCCTGCCATAGATACACTCCTAAACCTTGTGGACAGCCTTCCCAGAAGAGTTGAAGCTGTTATAGCTGCAAAGGGTGGGCCAACTAAATATTGAACCCTACGGACTAAGACTGGGATGTCATTAAAGTTCATGTGAGTGTAAAGGCAGGCGTCCCAATACTTTTGGTAATATCGTGTACCTTCCTATTTACTAATGCTAGCAGCATAAGGATTAAAAATAGTTAAATGTTAATTGAGAGCGAAGTTCCACCTTAAAGCCCTTATCAGTTATTTTTTTCCCTTCCCGTGTCCCATTAGGAACTGTTCAGTCTCTCTCAATGACTCCTAAAGTGGAAGTAAACTTCCATACACGACTTTTACTTATAGGTAAGCCTATGATAAGGCTTACTGATCAGGTACTGTAAATATCTCCTAAACATGTACCCTTTAGGAGGTATATACATTATATGCAGCCAGTGACATCAATGGCGCATTCGCTCCGAAGGAAGGGCCATCTGTGCCGCTCCTTCAGAGCCCTGTGCCGCAATCGGTGGCTCCCGCACAGCAGTGATGTCATCACGGCTTCGGCCAGTCACAGAGTCGGAGTCCGCAAACCCAGAAGTAGGATGGGTAAGGATGGGAGCGCCGGCAGCTCTGAAATCTCGGAGCGGGAGGGCTTCGTTTTTAAGGTAAGTTTACCATACTGTGCTAGTATGCAACGCATACTAGCACATTATAGCTTTACCTTACAGCAGTGGTTCTCAACTCCGGTCCTCAGGACCCACCAACAGGCCAGGTTTGCAAGATAACTAAATTACATCACAGGTGATCTAATTTGCTGCTCAGTGATTGCAGTATTCTAGTCTGCATCTCCCCAAGGTAATGCTTAAAATCTGGCCTGTTAGTGGGCCCCGAGGACCGGAGTTGAGAACCACTGCCTTACTGGGTTAAAAAAAAAAAAAAACATCCATCGGTTTACAACCGCTTTAACGGTCACAGAAACCAACATCTCCGTTAGAAGATATGCCATCAACTCTTGCTATGGTGACAACTCTTAATGGCACTTTTCCACTGCAAGTACCGGCTCGGCTCTACTTGGCCCGGTTTGCTTTTCCACTGCTGGTACCGCATGGTACGGTGTTGGAACGGTTTGGTACGGTTTACTTTTCCACTAAAGTAGTACTAAGGTTAAGTGGGTGGGATAACAACGATTCTCTGACCAATCAGTGGCTAGGAGTGACTGCATGCAAAGGATTGTGGGATATGGTACCGGGTATGGTACCTCTTGGAACCACAATCGAGGTGGTACTGTTTTAGAGAGCCGTACCGTTCGGTTCCATGCAGTGGAAAAGCGCCGCCGTACCGCACCGTACCGAACCGTTCCTACACTATACCATGAGGTACCAGCAGTGGAAAAGCACAAAAGCGAGCCGAACCGTTCCGTTCCATGCAGTGGATTCCCCATCACTTTGTCTTGGTGACAATGCTCACCAGCACAAATAGTAAACCCCGGTTCTACTACTGCAACTTCTCATGCGACTTACAGAGATGTGCGACACAAAGTCACCTGACAAGTCAAAACACATTCATTTCAATGGATCAATTGAGTCGCAGCAACCAAATAGAAAAAAAATGTATATTTCCTGAATCTTCCGTGCGACATGAGTGCCATAGACTGCAATGTTAAAATCACAAAAGTTGCAAGGAATTTGTTTCTTTGACTCATTCCTGCAACTTCAGAGGAGGTTTGTAAGTTAAATACCATGTGACACTCTGTATTGTTATCATTGGCCAAAGCTAAAGTCCCAAAATATTAAATATTTAAATATATAAAACGTCGCATGAATGCCGCACTGAAGTCAAAGCAAGTTGCAAGGCGCAATGCAAAGTCAAACTGGAACTTACATGACTGTGGGGTGGCAGCAGTGTGAACCAAGCCCAAGAGCACGACACTAATGGTAATAAAAGTCTAGAACATGTGTCAAACAAGGCCGTGGGCCAAATCCGGCCCTCCAGGCCATTTAATGTGGCCCTTGCACCTCACTTGCATCTGCAGGTGAGTTCCAGCCCTCTTTTGGTCCTACTCCAGACCCTGCACTTTCTGCTTCCCTACAATGCCCCAGCTTCTTTCCAGCAGCAGCACAGGGTAAGGGGGGGGGGGGTGTACTGTGATGTAAGGGAGGGTGGGGGATTCTTAACTTCTAAAGATGGGGGAGGGGCTCTTGACATCTGATGTAAGAGCGGGTGGGGTGCTCTGGACATCTAGTCTTACAGATCATAATGCTGATGCGGCCCATGCAGAATTTGAGTTTGACACCCCTGGTGTAGAATGTGTGTGTGTTTTTTTTTTTTTTTTTTAAACGAATAATGGAGAGAGCCAACGCGTTACAGGGGCTCCAACGGTCCCTTTATTCAGGATAGTAAGACCTGTAAAATGTCTATTCTGGTGTGATTTTGGAAGCTGCAAGTATGTTTACCTATCCTGTGATTAGTTCAGCTTCCACTTACTTATTTGCCATCTATTACCCTGCTTGAGCCCAGTGGAAAAAACCCCAGTGGCCCCTCAACATCTTCCTTCCCCAGTGCCAGGACCAAACGTGGTGACAGAAGAACTCAGGCCTGAACTGGAACTTACACAAGGAGTATTGATTGTTCAACCGGATGGTAGGTGGAAGGTACCAGGTCTCAGGGGGGAACCTAAACCCCTTGCTGGATATGAGAATGGGTGCAGCCATCAGAAGACATGTTTACCTATATGAACTAAACTGATTGGTTGCCTTAGGTCTCAGTTCTTTGCGGTCCTTACTAGATCAGTCTGACAGTTCTGCAAGCAAGTGACCAACACAACTAGAAGATTTTAGGCCTCAAGATGCGAACGACTAATGAGGAAGTATAAGAGCAGAAAGAGGAACGACGACGTTTAACAGGAACCATCAGGAGGAGTTCCTCCACGAAATTCACAGAATCTAATCTACTTGGAAACACAAGCGACCTCACTAAGTAACATTAACTATTTAAACACTCAGCTCAATAGTGAATATGAAGACTCTGCATTCCCATGGTAAATGCTCTAACACAACTTTTATTAACCTGAAAGAACCCTTGAAATACTTTTAACAGTAAAAATATTTATAATTACATTTTACAGTTCTACAGAACAACCATTAAACTGTTCAAAGTTTTAATAAGGAATATGGTATACCCAGGAGTATCTGACACCCATAGCCAAATATTTTACATTATTCCCTTGCTCTAATCAGAAATGATCATTAAAATAAATAATATTGGCCAGAAAAGAAACAAACACCCTTTGCACTGGCGGGTCGGCAGAGAAGTGACCCTTTGCATTGGCGGGTCGGCGGAGAAGTGACCCTTTGCATTGGCGGGTCGGCGGAGAAGTGACCCTTTGCATTGGCGGGGTCGGCGGAGAAGTGACCCTTTGCATTGGCGGGTCGGCGGAGAAGTGACCCTTTGCACTGGCGGGTCGGCGGAGAAGTGACCCTTTGCACTGGCGGGTCGGCGGAGAAGTGACCCTTTGCACTGGCGGGTCGGCGGAGAAGTGACCCTTTGCATTGGCGGTCGGCGGAGAAGTGACCCTTTGCACTGGCGGGTCGGCGGAGAAGTGACCCTTTGCACTGGCGGGTCGGCGGAGAAGTGACCCTTTGCACTGGCGGTCGGCGGAGAAGTGACCCTTTGCATTGGCGGGTCGGCGGAGAAGTAACCCTTTGCATTGGCGGGTCGGCGGAGAAGTGACCCTTTGCACTGGCGGGTCGGCGGAGAAGTGACCCTTTGCACTGGCGGGTCGGCGGAGAAGTGACCCTTTGCACTGGCGGGTCGGCGGAGAAGTGACCCTTTGCATTGGCGGTCGGCGGAGAAGTAACCCTTTGCACTGGCGGGTCGGCGGAGAAGTGACCCTTTGCACTGGCGGGTCGGCGGAGAAGTGACCCTTTGCATTGGCGGTCGGCGGAGAAGTGACCCTTTGCATTGGCGGGTCGGCGGAGAAGTAACCCTTTGCATTGGCGGGTCGGCGGAGAAGTGACCCTTTGCACTGGCGGGTCGGCGGAGAAGTGACCCTTTGCACTGGCGGGTCGGCGGAGAAGTGACCCTTTGCACTGGCGGGTCGGCGGAGAAGTGACCCTTTGCATTGGCGGTCGGCGGAGAAGTAACCCTTTGCACTGGCGGGTCGGCGGAGAAGTGACCCTTTGCACTGGCGGGTCGGCGGAGAAGTGACCCTTTGCACTGGCGGGTCGGTGGAGAAGTGACCCTTTGCATTGGCAGTCGGTGGAGAAGTGACCCTTTGCATTGGCAGTCGGTGGAGAAGTGACCCTTTGCATTGGCGGTCGGTGGAGAAGTGACCCTTTGCATTGGCCGATGGTGGAGAAAAAGCCCACTTGAGCTGTATTGTAGACGTGACCCCAATCATTGAATGTCAGTGGTGAATTCCCCCCCTTACATTTGTAGCTATTGCAGGCAGGAGATCAATCTGTCACTGCTCAAGGAACCCCCTCCCCCAAATCCAGAGCAATTCTGGGGTTCCGCATAACCCTGGATGAGAAAGCCTGCTCCAACAAATCATTGACCGGGCACAGAAAAAAAAAAACCTGACAAGGATCCAGGAGTTGAGGTGCATTACTGCATGCATTTTAATGCGCTGTACTTTGCAGGTCAGCGGGAGTTACGGCAGTCAACTAATTTAAAATGAAATATGCACTGTAGTATAAAAAATAGGCAGCCAATACATAACACCGACCAGACCTGCACCTTGTAGACGTGTGCCGTTGTGTAGTGGAGGCCTGTTGGGGCCTGGTCTACTTGTGGGCCGAGATGCCATTCCAAATAAATGGCACTGCAATGCACCCCACAGCATGCTGTGCATGAATGTAAAAACTGCTTTATGTCACACAATAATTATCAAGCCCTTGTATCTCTGGGTCCATTCATACGTGTCTACATTCCAGGAGTGACTAGTTCACACCAATGAGCTGCAGTCTTTAGAATTCTAAAAATATAAGACACGCTGCAATTTTTGGCATTTGTGAAAATTGAGCAGGCCTATTAAAAAGCTTGTAGATTCACAAGACGCAGGGAGAAGTTTTGTTCATTTTTTAACACATCTGCACCGTAGAACATCTCTATTCAGAATTTTTAGCCTTCACTTTGCATGCTGAGCTAAGGAGGATGTCAAACATAAAAGGCATTCAGAGCTAAGAATAAGTGTGAGAGGGCCCTTATCGCACAGTCCATGTGCAAGGCCCGCTGTGTCGCAGAATCCACGCGTTTCAGCTCTGATTCTCTGCCAAAAAACATAACCCATAACAATCTTTCTGATGGGGTGTATACACTGCAAACACACATCTGCCAGGACGATCGCTCTGAGAAATTGTGTGAATAACTGGCCACTTTCTGCTCTAGCTGGAGGGGGTGAAGAAACAACCTGCAAAGCAGATAAACTGGTTTCCCACACAATCAACCTCCAGTGTTTAAATGACTATGAAAGTTGTCAAATGGGTAAAGAATGCATGAACATTGCAGAGCAATTTCTGAATAAATTTAATCTTGCACTTTAGATGGGCTCCGCAATAAATCTATTTTCCTTAAAGGCCAAGTTCACCTCTAACAAAAAAAAAAAAAAAAAAATAATAATAATAAACATGTTTTTGCACGTAAAAAAAAAAAAAAAAAAAAAGAAAAAAAGGATGTAATATATATATATATATCTTTTTTTTTTTTTACATGCAAAAACATGTTTATTTTATATATATATATATATATATATATACACACACAGTAAAACCTTGGTTTGAGAGCGCTTTGCAAGACAAGCTAAATTTTCAAATAAATTTTGACTTGATATACAAGCGATGTCTTGATATACAAGTAGCGTCATGTCACAGCTGAGTATAAAAGAGAAGAGAGGCGCCTCTAAGTGTAGCAATATGGTTAAATGTAATGAAGGTACAACATTTAGCAACTCACATGGTTGATGATTGGAACAGGCACATCTAAGGATGCAGGCATCCAGGCTAAAGCTGTCCACATAGGACCATCCTCCGCACTGACATCTACTTTATCCCTTCCATGCTACCCCTCGCTTTCAAATCGCTTTACTCCAGGGTGGTCTTCCCGGCCAGAATTACAGACTGGCAGCCGGCGGTGCAGAAGATGGTCTATGTGGACAGCTTTACCCCGGATGCCTGCATGACTGTTTTATTCATCAACCATGTGAGTTTCTAAATGTTGTACCTTCATTAAATGGAACCATATTGCTACACTTAGAGGCGCCTCTCTTCTCTTTGATACCCTGTAGCTCCTGCTGGAATTTGCTTCTAATCCCCTTGTGGAAGCGGCTATTTGTGGATGGACATTTTATGGTTATAATGCTATAATGCAATGCTATAATCTTTTTATATGGACTATAAACTGAAGGACTTATGAATAAATGGTTGTGGAACGAATCATCTGAGTTTCCATTATTATGGGGAAATTTGCTTTGATATAAGAGTGCTTTGGATCACAAGCATGTTTCCAGAACGAATTATGCTCACAATCCAAGGTTTTACTGTATATATATATATATATATATATATATATATATATATATATATATATATAAAAAGACTCCTGCAAACATCCTCCAGCTCTCTGCCCATGCCTCTCTGCAGATTTTCACTTAATAAGCTTCAGAAAGTATCAATGCCCTACAAGCATGCCGATAACTGCACTTGTAGTCCATTGAAAACAACAAGTCTGTCTGCCCCAGTGGTAGATGGGATACAAGAGAAATGGCCGCACACCAGGCAATAGCTCACAATGAAAGTCTTATTAAACAAGGATGCAAGGTACAGCAAAATGGATAGTAGACATGTTTCACACGATTCCCAGCGTGCTTGTTCACTACCGTAGTGAACAAGATAGGACTTGTAGTTTAATCATTCACAGAAATTCGTGTTCTCAGCACCATATTACACCCTAAATTGTAATCAAAGAAACCATGCTAACACTTGCATATCTATATTATTTTCTCTTTCCCACATAAAATGCCTGGATATCCAGTTTTGTTACCCCCTAAGTGCCAGTTCACATATTTGCGATGCGGGAACCCTGCGAATCCACTGCAACATCGCATTGAAATTGCAGGTAGTTCACACTGCCATATGCGAATCGCTGAGGGTGTCAATAAAGGGTTAAGGTTAGGTGATTTGACTGCCAGCTGGCTGGCCATCCCGCAGAGGAGGTGTTGGTTTTGCCGCCTCCCCTCCAAATTATCATGCACCAGCCGCCACTGCTTAGATTGTAGGTGTCTGTAGATGTAGAGACTTTAGTGTTAGGATAGACTTGTCCTTTAAGGTGAAAAACCTTGTGTGCTGCAGCTCCCCTCCCCCCCTTTTTCTTACCTTAACCCGATCCGATCCAGCGATTTGCATGGCTTTTGGCTCCCACTGCTGTCATTTAAATCCAGTGACACAGGAGCGTGGGGTGGGGAAGAGTCCCAGTGTCTGTGTCAATGGACGCAGCAGAGGGACTCTGAAGGGAGCCCCGCACCGGTGTCCCCTGGGAAAGCAGCTTTTCATAGGAGCACCCAATGAAGAGAAGGGGCCTAGAATGCCAGTGGGGTACCCCAGAAGAAGAGGATCCAGGTTGCTCTGTGCAACGATTGCACAGAGCAGGTAAGTATAGGCATATTTGTTATTTTTTATTAGAAAGAAAAAAAAATGGAGGGTTTACAACTCCTTTACTATCAAATTTTTGATTACAGGTATTATACAGCGCCGACAAATTTACAGAGCACTTTTTATATTCTACATCAGCCCCCATTTCTCTAAGAGCTTACAATCTAAGGTCCCTTCATCATATACACATAGTAAGGACAAATTCACACTAGTGCAGAGATGGGCGTTTTACCGCACTATAAAATGGCAATCACTGCGACGTAACACACAAAAAAAAAAAAGTTGTCTTCTGTGTACCCTACACACACTAAAATACAGCTAAATCGCACACCAACCCCCTGCCAGGGTGTCTTTGGAGTGTGGGAAGAAATCGGAGCACCCATGAGAAAAAACTCAAGCAAGCTCAGGGAGAACATGGAAAGACCATGCAAATAATTTCCTGGTTGCGATTCAAACAGATGATGACCATGGCGCTACAAGGTAGAAGTGCTCTATATAAAGGCTGAGTTACAACAAACTTTCAGACGCTGTGGATTATCCTGGCAGCAGATAAAACCAGATCTAAACGATATGCCTGCCAATTAAGTGTGACTCCTCCGCTTCTGCCCAAACAAAGCTCCCATTAACAGCCTGATGTTTTACATGACTAGCATGCCGATTCCAATTTCCTGGTGTGACGCTGAGGCCTTCTATACTGAAAGGGAATTCTAATGCTATCAAAACTACAACCACTGATAAAGAAGTTGGCACGTTCAATCACAAATGTTGCATTAAATTAGACATTAAAGCCATAAAAATCAAACTAGTATCAGGTGCATAAGCTACTATATTATATATATATATATATATATATATATATATATATATATATACACACACACACATACATACATACATAGTCATCTTAACGTCATTCTTTTATCGGTCCACAACTCAACCTAACAGCACACCTATGTCTGGTATGATGGGAGATCTGATTTTTCTCTCCCCACCCTGTGACTGGACAGTGAAAGGAGAAGCAGTAGACTGCTGAGCTCCTATTTCTGTCACTCTGCTCTCCCCTCTTATCAGCACGCTCCTTGTTAGCACTGCTGCACCAATGCTTGGCTCATTGTGCTGCTTCTCCCTTTTCTAGTCTGAGCGTTGATGTCTATGGGGCAAGAGGCTGATGCCAGGGCAAATCCAGGTACTTACACTGCATGCACTAAAATACACTTCATGATGTGTTAATGAAAGTTGCATTCATTTATGTGTAACTATCTGCCCTAAGTTTAGCTTTAGGGCCTCATTTATATGGGTGTGCTTAAAGGGTAACACCACTTTCGTAGGGGGGGGGAAAATAGCAAATAAAGAAAAAACAATATAGCGTATACAATTGGGACACAGTGGTGTAGTGGTGGGCGGCACAGTGGTGGGCGGCACAGTGGTGTAGTGGTGGGCGGCACAGTGGTGGGCGGCACAGTGGTGTAGTGGTGGGCGGCACAGTGGTGTAGTGGTGGGCGGCACAGTGGTGTAGCGGTTAGCACTTTCACCCAGCAGCAAGAGGGTCGCTGGTTCGAGTCCCAACCACGGCACTACCTGCCTGGAGTTTGCATGTTCTCCCTGTGCCTGCGTGGGTTTCCTCCGGGTACTCCAGTTTCCTCCCACACTCCAAAGACATGCTGGTAGGTTAATTGGATCCTGTATAAAATTGGCCCTACTGTGTATGTATGTATGTGAGTTAGGGACCTTAGATTGTAAGCTCCTTGAGGGGGAATGTTTTTTTCTCAACAAAAGGGGAGTTACGCTTTAAGTGTACGCCCATGCAAGGGATAGGGAAATGCAGGGGTTCCATGCATCGCCATGCAGGCAATCCCCTTCATGTGAATAGGGACACAGTGTCTGCATGGACACAGCCGCTGTTCCCAAATGGACAGTCATGTGATAATGTAAGGATGTCAACGCTCTCTGCTGTGGGAGGTTTCGGGCTGCCGAGTCTCCCGGTTCGTTCCTTCCATTTTGCCTGCATAAATTGACAGGGCAAAAGTCGCCTGTCCCACCCATTCATACCTGCACTTGACTGACTAATGAAAATGCCCACTCACTATACCACCCATAATCCTGGCCACCACCATTGTCTAATAGTTCAACGAGGCGGCTGAATAAGAAAAGGAAGTGACATCCCTCCTCCCTGCCACCAGATAATCCTATATTGGGATTCTAATAAGGATGATGTCACAGCATGCTAAAATACTTGTTTATCTTTTTACAGGACAGGAAGGAACTGAAATAAAAAAATATATATATATTTAAATTTTTTTATTTTTTTTTTTTGAAGGGAAGATTTAAAGGATTCTGGAGTTCAACTTTACGCCAAGCGCTAAATGAGAGGGTTTTTTTTTTTTTAATTTGAATCTTGCAATCAAGCCACAAAATTCTTGCGCAGTTCATCGCTTTGTCTGCATCACCTTTCCTAAATGTGAACAGAGGACATCGAAGAGGCAGTCGGGGGAGCAAATAAAACAATAGGAGGTCTCAGTCTCAAATATTAGAAAAACTGGATTGTCTACTTTGGGGAAAAAAGACAACTTCAATGTGACTGAATTTGTTTGATTTAAAAATATAAAAGTGTCCTCAAAGTCTTGACCAGCTTTCTATCCAAAGAACTATACTCACTTTGTTTATCTATAATCAATGAGTGTAGATAGAGAAGTTCAGTAAAAAGGTAAAACTTTATAAGATAAAGAGATAGAGAGATCTCTCTCTTGTCCATATTATGTTAGATGGAAATTGTGTCTGTTGAGTGGAATTTCAGAATATGCTCAATATGAAGCGTGACCAACAGGAAAATACAGATCTTGGAAAATGAGTTATTTTAGAACTGAAGGGACAAATTATTCCTGGTCATCTGACTGCGGAGTCACAAGGCGTATAATGCCGTTATCCCAAAGGAACAATGTACACTTTCTGATGATGTCACAGTCATACTAGAACCCAACGATCAATCATGCCCTACACTACAGCCCAATGATCAGAGTCATGCTCCATGCTACAGCCCAACGATCAGTCATGCTCTAAGCTACAACCCAACGATCGGAGTCATGCTACAACCCAACGATCGGAGTCATGCTACAACCCAATGATCGGAGTCATGCTCCATGCTATACAGCCCAATGATCACAGTAATGCTCCATGCTACAGCCCAACGATCAGTCATGCTCTAATGGGACATACACACTATAAGATTTTCTGAAGACTTTTTCCTTTAGACTTACCAAAACCATATACGGTAATATGAGGTCAAACCTAAACACTTTCGATTTGTATGCAATCTGGCAGGCCCTTGCACTACATAGAAAAGGTAAATCTGAAGGAAAAAGTCTTCAGAAAATCTTATAGTGTGTATGGCCCATATGCTACAGCGCAACGATCAGTCATGCTCTAAGCTACAGCCCAACGATCAGTCATGCTCTAAGCTACAGCCCAACGATCAGTCATGCTCTAAGCTACAGCCCAATGATCAGTCATGCTCCATGCTACAGCCCAACGATCAGTCATGCTCCATGCTACAGCCCAACGATCAGTCATGCTCCATGCTACAGCCCAACGATCAGTCATGCTCCATGCTACAGCCCAACGATCAGTCATGCTCCATGCTACAGCCCAACGATCAGTCATGCTCCATGCTACAGCCCAACGATCAGTCATGCTCCATGCTACAGCCCAACGATCAGTCATGCTCCATGCTACAGCCCAACGATCAGTCATGCTCCATGCTACAGCCCAACGATCAGTCATGCTCCATGCTACAGCCCAATGATCAGTCATGCTCCATGCTACAGCCCAAGGAGCAGAGTCACTCCATATTTGTAACCCAAAGATCAGAACCACTCCATACTACAGCTTAATAAAAGTTATACTCCAGACCACTGGCCAATGACAGTCATGTCATTTTGCCCATCATAGTGACGGCTGGGCTGACAGTACTACAAGATTCCTTATGTGAGCGCCGTTCAGTCTTGGAAGGATGCCACCTCCTACCACTACCACTGCTGGAGAAAGAAGAGGAAACTGCCATGACATCACCAGACCAGACTGCAGGAAAAAAAGTTGTAGTTTTTTTTTTACTTTTTTAGGTGGGGTGGTAAGCCACCTGGAGTTCCCAATCACCCCCCCCCTCCCCTCTAATAAGCAGTGCTCAATAGCTAAGCAGCCAATCACCATGCAGTGGGGAAATGTGCACCATTCAGGCTCAACCATTGAAAACTTTACACAGAACCCAGGGTACTTGGTTAGCAGATTGGGATGGTGGGGGGAAGTGATGATTGGCAAGTAAATTCTATTAAACTAGTGTTCTGGGATTTACATAACTAATCTTAAAGCTACTCCATCCCCCTCTTCTATATACTGACTACCCTGTGGGGAAAAAGCTTTGTATACCTACCTATTTTCGGAACGCCCTGGTCACATGATTAGCTCCTGTGTCAGCTGCAGGGGAGAGCTCAAAAAACCAATGGCCATAGTAAGCCTATGGGTGATGTTGCCGTTCAGGCATTACCAGCCACTGTCAAGCGCTCTCTCCCCTCCCTTGCAGCTACCGCTGCCTGACACAGGGGAGAGAACATGACCAGACCAGAGCAGCTTGAAAATAGGTAAGTATACTTTTATATTTTCCTACACAGGTTAGTTAGTATAGGCCTGGAGTCTTCAAATGATGGCCCTCCAGTTGTTCAGAAACTACAATACCCATCATGCCTAGTCATGTCTGTGAATGTCAGAGTTTTACAATGCCTCATGGGACGTGTAGTCTTGTAACAGCTGGAGGGCCGTAGTTTGAAAATCCCTGGTATAGGCGATAGGAGGGGGGAGTGGGGCAGGTATACTCGCTAGATATATTCTGAAATTCGATTTTAAAGTGCAGCTCAACCCAAAAAAGGAAGTTCCCCTTTAAGGACACGCCCCCACTCCTATTGAAGGATTGGCACTTTTGAGGAGCAGGGAGTAGATGGCGGGGAAAGGGGTACCCAATATTGACAGATGCTTTAGGTCCGACCACCTAAGCGATTGGAAGTTCTCCCCCCTGCAGTCTGCTGGGACATGTGACCAGAAGACTGGGAGACCATTCACAATGCGCAGCACTGATCCCGCATGCACAGCGGGCACTTCATTTTTCTCACCAGAGACTGGATCTCCTCTCTGGAACTTCTAGAAAATCAAACCTGTTCCTGTTCAGAATGCGGGCAAAGTACAGATTCACCTAAAGAAGTTAAAACAACATGACTAAACTGTGCAAACCATTTTAGTGTGTTTGCTCTGATTTAAAGAATGTACTTATGCCCTTTCTTATCCTCCACGTCTTGCCCTGCAAATGCAAACTTTGGAGGAGACGGCTAATTTTTAGGTTGAATCAGACAAACCTCACACAGGACATTGAACAGCCAGCTTTTCACAAATGTGTAGTAAACAGGAATATAAATGAATGTTTTTATCTATAACTGCTTCATCGTCTTTTGTTTATTGAATAATTCATAATAAAAATAGGTATGACCTGTACTAATGCTGGCCATACACGTATAGATTTTCGTCCGGAAATTTTCGTTTCAAGAAAATTCGTTTGATTTTCTAATCGTTAGTGGGGTTAAATCGATGTCCTTTTTCGACTGCAGCGACGGGAAAATTCGTAGGGGCAGAAGGGAAAACTTTTCTCGATCAACGAATTTTCGGGCAGTGTATGTGGTAATCGTTCAGAAATTACATTCATTTTAAAATTAAATGTTAAAAGCAAAAGACAATTTTCGAACGACATTTGCCTATTCAAAGAATGTTCAAAGAATATTCCCGTCCAAAAATCTATACGTGTATGGCTAGCATAAGACTCTGCAAGCGCTTTTCAGAGATTATCACTAGCAGTATAAGTGGCCATATAACACCTCACCCATAACCAACTCAGAGATAAACTATCAGAATCAAGCCTAATTATTAAACCCATAGCATTTTTTTTTAGCTTAAAGCGGTAGTATCCCGCTTTTTGACACTTTTACCTACAGGTAGGTCTATAATAAGGCTTACCTGTAGGTACAATTAATATCTCCTAAACCGGCACGGTTTAGGAGATATTTGCAGTGCATGCAGCCGCTCACGCGAGCGGTGCATGTGCTCTGAAGGTCCGGGGGGACCTTCAGTTTTGCTTGCCGGAAAATCACTCCCGCATGCATGCGCGGGAGTGACGTCATCGCGGCTCCGGCCAATCACAGCGCAGGAGCCACCGAACTCGGAAGAGACGGCGAGGGATCATGGCAGCGCCCGCAGTGATGTCCAGGGGTCCGTGTCGGGGCTTCGTTCTAAGGTAAGTAATACATAATGAGCTAGTATGCGATGCATAATATAAAAATTCTAAGCTATTCACAAAAATGATTACACCTTTCAATGCTGTTGGCATTCCTAGGCTACAAGGCTGTGTATTTCTATTAATACACACAGTGTAGGGAGACCACTCCAGTCCCTGCATGCAGGGTTGGATCCACAAGCTTAAGGACCCTTTAAAACTGGTGCCTCTGTGAAGCAGAATCCGCTTGCTCAGCAGGGGGTCTCTCTGCGTATCAGGAGGACAGGTCCGCGTCCGCTCCGCTATGCAGAGCAGACACGGACACAGTCCAACTCTCCTCTATGGGGCAATCGGATGGAGACGGACCAAGTGTGTGTTTCCAACTGATGCCATCTAATCCGCCAGATGGATGGGGAATAGGACCACCATCCTTCTGTTTTGGGGGACGGGATGGGATGGCAGCATGTCCGCTGACATCCATTGCTCCATAGAAGAGATCAGAGGGTCAGATCAGGTCTGCCTGAAAAACTGGCAGGCGGATCTGATTGCCCGTGTGAAAGGGACCTAAAGTGATTATAAAGGATAACATTTATTTTACGAAAAATAACGAACATGTCATACTTACCTGCTACTAATACTCATGAGTGCTGACTCCTGAACCAGCTCTGTGTGTCCTCCCCTCCGCTCCCTCCTCACTGGCTGTCAATGACTGAAACAGGAGACAATGGCTCCTGCTGCTGTGCCTGAGCCAATGAGGAGGGAGAGAGCTTAGAGAGCCTCTGCTCTAGTGCACTGCAATGGATCGAGATCGGGCTCAGGTAAGTATTTAGGGAATGCTGGGGGGGGGGGAATGGTTGCAGAAGTTTTTTTTTACCTTAACCACTTGCCTACTGGGAACGTTCACCCCTTCCTGCCCAGGCCAATTTTCAGCTTTTCACGCTTTGAATGACAATTGCAAGGGTAATGCAACACTGTACCCATACGAAATTTTGCTAATTTTTTTCTTTTGGTGATATTTATTCACCACTGGGTTATTTTTGCTAAACAAACAAAAAAAAAAAAAGAAAGTTTTTTGTAGTTTCGGTTATAAAATTTTGTAGATATGTAATTTTTCTCCTTCACTGATGGTCACTGATAAGGCGGCACTGATTGGTGGCTGCACTGATAATTAGGACACTGATGATCAGTGCCCTGATTATAAAGTGAAGATGTCTCCTGTGTGGATCGCCGCTTATTGGCTCTCCTCAGGCACTGTCAGAGTGAGGAGGGTATGTCCAATAACCATATAATCCTGCTTACATTGTTATCAGCTGTGATTGGACACAGAGGGTCACATGGTAAAGAGCCGCTGTGATTTGCGCTTTACCTTTATCTGTGATCAGCTGTGTCTGAAGGACCCAGCGATCACAGATCACTTCTGATGCACGCCGGAAGCAGGATCACAGGACTTCATATGGCGTCGCCCAAGCAATGTGCAACCGCGCTGTAGCCGTCACTCAGCTATAGCGCAGTCATCAAGAGGTTAATGCAGAGAATGCATTAAAGGAGAAGTCTAGCTAAAGATTTTTTGGCTGTACTTTTCTTATAGATCACAGGAGTGCAGTTCATTCTGCACTCCTATGTCCCACTCAGCTGGTCAAAGCTTAAAGCCCGATGTACCGATTGTCGGCTGTAAATATTCGGCCAATGTCCGATCGGCCGATCGTCGGCTTGTTAGTATGATGCTTCCGACAACCGACTGCGACTTTTCGGCCGAACAAAATCTGGTGTGCAGACTATAACATTTTTGTAGGCCAACAAAGAACGGCTGATTGTTCGTCAGTCAGTACAGATTTCGGCCGACAAAAGTCAGATGAGCAAGACTGGGCATGCTCAGAGAAGAAAAAACACACGGAAAGATAACCATCACATGACATCACTTCTGCAGTCGGCTGTTGGCCGACAAAATTAGTGTGCAGTCTTTAGCACTTTTCAACCAACACGACAGCACCGGACAAAAGAAGGCCGAACGATCGGCCGACAATCGGTGCATGTGTACGGGACTTTACCTAAGCCGATCTCGGTCCAGAGCTGTGCACGACAGCAGATGCTGCTCTCTCTGTGATCAGCTATTACTGGGCAAAGCTGGTGTCCAATCAGCTGTGACTGGACACAGCTGATATGATGTTATATTCAGGGATCAGTGGGAGCCACTGCAGTCAATCAAATTCAGTGACAAGGGAGCGGGGCCGAGCCATAGTATGCGTGTCACTAGACGCACACAGTACAGCTCGGGATCGAGCCCGCATGAGTAACCCAACAACAAGCAGCTTGCTAGGGGGGTATTCTAAAGGGGGAGGGGGGGGCTAGGAGGACTGGCAGAGGATCCCTGAAGAGGAGGATCAGGGCTGCTCTGTGCAAAACCATTGTACAGAACAGGTAAGTATAACGTGTTTGTTATTTTAAGAAAATATAAATTGAATCTTCAATATCACTAACAATAGACTATGGATGTGCAATGTATGATGGCACTGCCACTGGTAGTCTCCACCTCAGTCTCCTGTGACTGGGTAATGACGCAGGGGTGTAAGAGTTGTAACCCATAAGGCCCCTTTCACACAGGCGGATGCCCCATAGGGATGCATGGGGGGACCGTTCAGATCTGCCAAAAAACTGACAGGCAGATCTGAACGGTCCCCCCATGCATCCCTATGGGGCATCGGATGTCAGTGGAGACATGTCTGCTGACATCCAATCCGATCTGTCAAATCTGGACGGATGGAAACCCTATTTTCCATCCGTCCAGATTATATATGGTCCGTTCCCATCCGATTCCCCTATAGAGATGTATGGGGCTCTGACAGCTGTGTCTCCGCACACACAGCGCGGAGAACAGCTGTCATTCTCCTGCTCAGCGGGGGATCGGCGGATCGATCCCCCGCTGAGATAAACGGAGTCCGTCCGACAGACGGATAGTGTGAAAGGGGCCTAACAGGAAATGCCTGAACAATGATCTTCATGGCAGGATCACCAGGTGTTATTTTAATGAGCACTGCAGGTATAAAAAGACTGAAAACAAGTTAAAGCTTATTATATGAGATCTTAGATATTGGGTTTGATACCCAAGTGGAGGCAGCAAAAAAAAAAAACTGATGACGATTTCTGCAACCTCGGTTTGGAAGATTGCTAAATACTGGATTGTCAAACTATAAGATCTATTGTGAAACTGCACACAAAGGCCTCAAAAAAAGCTCCACTGTACACAATCGGGATCTGTGATTTGCTGCAAAAGGAAGTAGAACTGTCCTGCCGGACACCAGAATAAACCTCACACGCAATACTGGGAAACGACTTGGGCAATCTGTGGCAATCCACAGCAGTCAACCTAAAAGTCCCACCAATTTCTGCAA
Organism: Pelophylax lessonae; assembly: GCF_965119305.1. NCBI lineage: Eukaryota > Metazoa > Chordata > Amphibia > Anura > Ranidae > Pelophylax > Pelophylax lessonae. Next base: position 52,002,158 of record NC_138773.1, read on the forward strand.
ACTCCTAACGAGCTTTTGGCTTTGCTGGGACCTGTAGTGGCTCCGCTGCCAAAACGGCCAGGCGTTGATTACCTCTTGGCTGCGGAGCCTAACGGGAAACAGATGGCAGATTTTCACGTTTTGAGTCCTGCTTTAAAGATAATAAACAGATTTGTTATATAAAACCCTTGGTCTGCGGGGAGCAATGAGTGCCTGGCAAAGAGCAAGACAACCCATTGAGGAGAAAACATCAACAGATAAAGCCGGTAACATCTGCACAGACCAGGGGGTAGGAATTGCTGAAATATTTCAGAAGAAGCTCTGGAAATTGTTATTGGACTCTGCAGACAAAGTTGCACATTTGTAGCAAAATCAGTTTATATAGAAAAGTTGGTGAAATGTAAAAGATACATAATAGTATAAAATATATTATAATAATGTATTTCCTTCTTACAGGCCGGTCATGTCTTCAAAGTGAGATCTGCGTTTCAGAAGGTACATCCTATTTTCTCAGCTGTCAAGCTCTTTATTGGCTTATCTCTTCCCTTACAGTAACCCAGATGTACGGACTCTTCATTATCACCGCTGAACCCGGCACCTTGCTACATCTACCGTTACATTGTGACATCCCCGCACTTCACCCAATCACCTGCCTGCTGGAGGAGAATATTGCTGATATGGTCTTGATAGTGTATCTGTTCACTGCTTTGGTAAACATTGGAGGTCTCCTCCCCCCCCCCCCTGCAGAACAATCCATTCACATAATACTACTACTACTAGATTATGAAGATTGCAGAGATAAGTACACGGGTCTATGGGGTAGGTGGTTGCAGCATGAAATTAGACTTTGAGGAGTAGGATGGTAGATGAGATCTGATTGAACATTGTCCTAAAGATTCCAGAATAACTGGCCCTGCGAGGTTTAATGCCTTCTGACACTCCCTGATGATCATCCTGGGGGGGGGGGGGGGGGGTAAGACTGGTGGTTGGGGGATCTGTACAATCAGGCTGATGTGACCCTACGTTTACCGCTCTATAAACGCCAGTGATTGTCCTTAGGAGAGTTCCCATATGCCCAACTCTCATCTTATCTCTATGGCTTAAACTGGATACACACTAGAGCTGCACGATTCTGGCCAAAATGAGAATCACGATTTTTTAGCTTGGAATAAAGATCACGATTCTCTCACGATTCTCTGTGTAACAAAAAAAATTGGGATAACTTTACTGTTACGTTTTTTTTTATTCATTAAAGTTTATTTGCGTTTGAAAGACTGCTGCGCAAATACAGTGTGACATAAAATATTACAACAATCGCCATTTTATTCTGTAGGGTCTCTGCTAAAAAAATATATAAAATGTTTGGGGGTTCTAAGTACTTTTCTAGCAAAAAAAAATGATTTTAAACTTGCAAGCAACAAGTGTAATAAAAAGGTCTAGTCTTTAAGAGGTTAAACTTCCTTTCTCCCTGGCAGAGGGAAGGAAAAGATACAATGTAATCATTTTGTTTATAGTTACTGGGAGTTTTCCACAGCTGTTTTCTCTGCTCCCTCAGCTATGCAAAGAATCGAGAATATGTCAGGTTTAGATCGTCAGGGGGGGTGAATCGAGATCGCGATTTTCATACGATTAATCGTGCAGCTCTAATACACACTATACAATTTTCTTTAGATTTTTTCCTTCAGACTTACCATAATATGAGGTCAGACCTAAACACTTTCAATTTGTATGCAACCAGGCAGGACCCTGCACTACAAAGTTGAAGGCAAATCTACCAACAAAAGTTGTATAGTGTGTATCCAGCTTTAATGGCCGGGGTTGATCTGCTTGTGAATGGCAGTGTCCATCATTGGGGGAGATTTACTAAACACTGGAGAACGCAGAATCTGGTGCAGCTGTGCATGGCAACCAATCAGCTTCTTTGGCTTGTTTAATTAAGCTTAAACTATGAAACCTGGAAGCTGATTGGTTTCCATGCAGAGCTGCACAAGAATTTGCACTCTCCAGTTTTAGTACATTTCCCCCATGTCACTGAATGGCTCACAATGAGCAGACAGATTAGATGAGGATTGATGATTGTAATCTGTGTGTTGTCACCAATCACCACCACATCTCATCAGTCCTCCATGCGGTCTCTCTCTGGTCCTGTTCATGTGTCTTCTATCAACTCACATCTCTGATATACCCTGACTGGGCTGGGCTCTGTAGTGCGGTCACCTGTCTGTAGTCTGTTCTCTGTGTAGTACTGCATCACCAAGTCAATAGGAGTGTGGTCAGTGCTGGGGTCAGCCTATGAGGGGCTCCCAGTCATGAGGTGTCACCCTATGAGATGGCTCCCAGTCACGGTGTCACCCTATGAGGGGCTCCCAGTCACGGTGTCACCCTATGAGGGGCTCCCAGTCACGGTGTCACCCTATGAGGGGCTCCCAGTCACGGTGTCACCCTATGAGGGGCTCCCAGTCACGGTGTCACCCTATGAGATGGCTCCCAGTCACGGTGTCACCCTATGAGATGGCTCCCAGTCATGAGGTGTCACCCTATGAGATGGCTCCCAGTCACGGTGTCACCCTATGAGGGGCTCCCAGTCATGAGGTGTCACCCTATGAGGGGCTCCCAGTCATGAGGTGTCACCCTATGAGGGGCTCCCAGTCATGAGGTGTCACCCTATGAGGGGCTCCCAGTCATGAGGTGTCACCCTATGAGGGGCTCCCAGTCATGAGGTGTCACCCTATGAGGGGCTCCCAGTCATATGGTGTCACCCTATGAGGGGCTCCCAGTCACGGTGTCACCCTATGAGGGGCTCTCAGTCATGGTGTCACCCTATGAGGGGCTCTCAGTCATGGTGTCACCCTATGAGGGGCTCTCAGTCATGGTGTCACCCTATGAGGGGGCTCCCAGTCATGGTGTCACACTATGAGGGGCTCCCAGTCACGGTGTCACACTATGAGGGGCTCCCAGTCACGGTGTCACACTATGAGGGGCTCCCAGTCACGGTGTCACCCTATGAGGGGCTCCCAGTCATGATGTCACCCTATGAGGGGCTCCCAGTCATGATGTCACCCTATGAGGGGCTCCCAGTCATAGTGTCACCCTATGAGGGGCTCCCAGTCATGGTGTCACCCTATGAGGGGCTCCCAGTCATAGTGTCACCCTATGAGGGGCTCTCAGTCATGGTGTCACCCTATGAGGGGCTCCCAGTCACGGTGTCACCCTATGAGGGGCTCCCAGTCACGGTGTCACCCTATGAGGGGCTCTCAGTCACGGCGTCACCCTATGAGGGGCTCCCAGTCATGGTGTCACCCTAGGGGCTCTCAGTCATGGTGTCACCCTATGAGGGGCTCCCAGTCATAGTGTCACCCTATGAGGGGCTCTCAGTCATGGTGTCACCCTATGAGGGGCTCCCAGTCACGGTGTCACCCTATGAGGGGCTCCCAGTCACGGTGTCACCCTATGAGGGGCTCCCAGTCACGGTGTCACCCTATGAGGGGCTCCCAGTCACGGTGTCACCCTATGAGGGGCTCCCAGTCACGGTGTCACCCTATGAGGGGCTCCTAGTCACGGTGTCACCCTATGAGGGGCTCCCAGTCATGGTGTCACCCTAGGGGCTCTCAGTCATGGTGTCACCCTATGAGGGGCTCTCACCCGTCTCGGGGTCCCGGCTCCGTTGAGTAGCGGGGTCCTCTCGGCGGCTCCCCCCTCCTCCTCAGGCCGGCCGGACCAGGACTCTCGGGTGGCCACGTTGGCCATGTCTCTCCCGCTGGGTCTCCGCCGGTCAGTGTTTGGGCACGTGACACCCTCAGCTCTCACAGATTCCACTTGAATCACGTGACCAACCGGCTACGGACCGCCCCTGAGACCACACAGGGAAGTGAACCCCCCGCTGCATGCCGGGAGATGTAGTCCTAGCGGCAGAGTCTGGGTGTAGCCACTTGATCGCTGCTTCTCCGCTCTGCACGTGCGGCTGTTACCTATAGCAACTTCTCAGGGTTTCCACTCCTATTGGCTGGAAGTAATAGAAGGAGGGATGTGATTGGTTGCTGTTGACAATTCTTGTATATTACATGTATGTGTGTGAGTGCCTCCTGACCTCTGACCCCAGGATAACCCTGACCACCTGTCTCTGATCAATAAACCCATTATTATTATTGGTGAATTAGGACCGTATTCACCAGCGGCTCCTTAGGGGATGTGCTACAAATTCCTCCTTCCCACCTATCCAATGATCTCTGAAGAGCAATCCAAATAGGGATCAGAAATTAGGGATCGACCGATTATCGGCAAAGCTGATGTCTCAAGGGCCGATCTGCACTTTCCCCGATATATCGGAATCGGCCCCGGAGGTGACCGATATTACCGATATTTAGAGAAAGTGCTGTACTGGAGTGATGTCTGCAGCTAGAGGCATCACCCCGGTAGTGGCGTCCATAGCCGACGGTCGGCTGTCTTGTAATGACAACCGATGTGGCTGAGAAGCCGCTCAGCTGTCATTACAAGGAGCGGGAGGGAACGCCCCCCCACCGCCGCCTTCCGTGGCTCCCCCGGGTCTCCCGTCCTACCGGAAGACCTAGGCAACCATCCTGCATGGCCACCGAGGAGAAGACCCCATCAAAGCCGCACCCGGAAGTAATGTCATGACATCACTTCCGGGTACTCAGCGCCAGATTCAGATAAATGACAGCATTCAAAACAGCCAAACTTGGCGTTTTAACATTTTAGGCCAATTTGTTTTCTGCTACATATTGTTGGTAAAAAAAAGTCGCAATAAGCGCATTTTGATTGGTTTGTGCAAAAGTTATTGCATCTACTAACTACGGGAAAGATTTATGTCATTTTTATTGGGTTTTTTTTACTAGTAATGGCGGCGATCTGCGATTTTTTGCGGGACTGCAACATTGCGGCGGACAGATCGGACCCCTAACTGACATTTTTGACACTTTTGGGGGGACCAGTGACATTACTACAGTAATCAGTGCTAAAAATATGCACTGTTACTGAAATAATGACACTGACAGAGAAGGGGTTAACACTGTGGGTGATCAAGGGGTTAAATGTGAGCCTAGGGGAGTGATTCTAATGGGGGATGGGCTTGTGCAATGATCATAGAGACCTGTGATCCTATATAGCAGGATCACAGGCGCTCTGTGATCATTCCAGAGAGAAGAACGGAATGTAAACACAGCTGACCGTTCTCTCTCAGCGGGGAGCGATCGCGGGTGGCCGGCCGCTATCGAAGCCGCCTGCCCCATGCATCGGAGTCTCCACTGATGAGTGGGAGCTCACCCCCTAGCTGCAGGCACGTGACCGACGTAGAGCTACGTTGGTTCGTTCAGGAGGGGCTGCCTGCCGCAGTAAAACAGTGCAGAAGCGGTATAAGACAAAAAAAAAATGGAACTAATTTTGGTGGTATTATTTACCTTTGATCCAGACATTTCCCCCACAGTATTTTTCTGCCATTAGATATTCTCAGTCTGATGGCCAGCATCCTTCGACCCGGTTCCTCTGAGCCCAGGTTGCCCTGGACCCGCCCCCAGCCTGTGACTGGACAGTGAAAGGAGAAGCAGCGCTGTGATGAGTTCATCTCTCTGTCACTTTGCTTTCTCCTCCTATCAGCATTGTTCTTGTTAGCACATGAACTGATGGGCTTCCACACTCCAGCTCACTGCTCCAGTTGTACTGGGACTACAGGTCAGATTCTGGAAATGACACTTCTTGCATTAAAAATATAGATTTTTGTTTAACATATTAATGATTACAGAGCTGCATTATAGCTTCCTAGAGTTTAGCTTTCATTTTGTACACTTCTAAATATTTTTATCACTTTTCAAAGTGTTTTGGGCTAAGTCTGAACCTCCTCGGCTATGACCCTGGTCCTCCTAGATCAGGGATCCTCATACTTCGGCCCTCCAGATGTTGCGGAACTACACATCCCATGAGGCATTGTAAAACTGACATTCATACACATGACTAGGCATGATGGGAATTGTAGTTCCTGAACAACTGGAGGGCCATAGTTTGAAGACCCCTGTCCTAGATGGATGCAACCAGAATCCTGGTGCTACCCATAGGTCTTCGGCATCTCGGCTGGTCACCTTGTACCCAGTGCTCTCACTATAACCTGAATTTCAAATAAGTCCAATAAAGGCTCAACTTTGACAACAATTATCATTTTCGTTACATTGTTTATTTGTATGACAAATCTGTGAAACATAATTCATGAAAAGTATCTATAGAAGAAAATATAAATGTAGGCAATCATAGAGGAGACATCTGGAAGAAAGGAAGGTACTGGTGCTGCTCAGAGCAACAAATTCATTTTTACGCCAGCAAATTTTATTTATTTTTTTAGTTTTAGATAAAGGGGAAAGTTTAGGAAGAATTCCAGGTATGAATAGTTTATATGTAGTTACATTAATTCAGCTTGGACCAATGTAACTAATGCATATACGTTAGACTGTAAGCTCCACGAGCGAGCCCTCCTATTCCTTCTGTACTGAAGTTCAGTTTATTGTAGATGTACTGTCCCCCTTTATATTGTACATTGCTGTGTAAACTGTTGGCACTATATAAATCCTGTAGAATACTAATATAGCATGTTTCACCAATGTCCCTGGAATCTGGAAATCACTTTGGCCCCTTTTACACTAGTGCGACTTGTCCCGCGATTTTGGACCGCAAAATCGCTTTACAAGTTGTTTTCCATTATTTTCAATAAGCCCCATTCATATCTGTGCGTTTTGAAGTCGCACGATTTTAATGTGTTTTGAGGTATATAGCCATAGCTTTCAAAATCGCGGCAAAGTCGCGTCAAAATCACGTCGTATAAGTGTGAAAGGGGTCTTAACCGCTTGCCGACTGCTCACAGTATATTTACTGTGGCAGTCAGCCCCTCACAGGCAGAGTGACGTAGGTCTACGTCGCTCGCCTGTGAGGCTCTGGGGAGCGAGCGCGCGCCCGCGGAGGCGCGGTCACGGACCCCCCCGCGCGTGTGACCAGCGGACCCGATGTCCGCCGGTCACTCGGCGATCGGCGGGGGAGAGGGAGAATGTCAGGCAGCTTGTGTAAACAAGCCACCTGTCATTCTCCTCGCTGTAAAAACACTGATCACACGGATCTACTATGTAGATCCGTTGATCAGTGTCCTTACAGCTCAAGCCACAGCCAATCACAGTAGAAAGCACGCCCCTAGGGATACACACAGCCCCTCCCTCCCAAATAAAGTTACCCTTCACTACCAGTGTATTTTTACAGTAACAGTGCATATGTATAGCACTGATTACTGTAGAAATGTCACTGGTAACCCCAAAAGTGTCAAAAATGTCAGTCAAGGGTCCGATCTGTCCGCCGCAATGTCGCAGTACTGCAAAAAAAAAAAAGATCGCCATTACACGTTAAAAAAAAAAACAACAAAAACGACAAAAATCTTTCCCTTTGTTAGTAAACGCGATAACTTTTGCGCAAACCAATCAAAATACGCTTTTTGCGATTTTTTTTACCAAACATATGTAGCATAAAACAAATTGGCCGAAAATGTTAAAAAATTTAGATCTTTACATTTTTTTGGGGGGGAATTTCATATAAAAAAATGTGAAAAATATTGTTATTTTTGCAAAATGTACGCTCTTTTTTTGTTTATAGCGCAAAAATTAAAAATCGCACAGGTGATCAAATACCACCAAAAGAAAGCTCTGTTTGTGGGAAAAAAAGGACGTCAAATTTATTTAGGTACAGCGTCGCACGACCGCGTAATTGTCAGTTAAAGTCACGCAGTGCCGAATTGCAAAATACCCCCTGGTCGTTTAGCAGGAAAATCCTCCGGGGCTTAAGTGGTTAAACAGATTTCATTACTTCAGTGATCTCCACATACAATATATTACCAACAGTATTGGGACGCCTGCCTTTACACACACATGAACTTTAATGGAATCTCAGCCTTAGTCCGTAGGGTTCAATATTGAGTTGGCCCACCCTTTGCAGCCACAAGGTTTAGGAGTGTGTCTTTGGGAATGTTTGACCATTCTTCCAGAAGCTCATTTGTGAGGTCAGGCACTGATGTGGACAAGAAGGCCTGGCTTGCAGTCACCACTCTAATTCATCCCGAAGGTGTTCTTTTGGGTTGAGGTCAGGACTCTGTGCAGGCCAGTAAAGTTCCTCCACCCCAAACTCTCTCATCCACACTATATTGCCGAAAGTATTGGGATACTCCTCCAAATCATTTGGTGGAGGGGGATTATGGTGTGGGGTTGTTTTTCAGGGGTTGGGCTTGGGCCCTTAGCTCCAGTGAAGGGAACTCTTAACCACTTGCCGACCGCCGCACGACTATCTACGGCGGCGGTCAGCCCCTCACAGGCAAAGTGACGTAGGGCTACGTCACTAGCTTGTGAGGGTCTAGGGAGCTAGCGCGTGCCGCCGGAGGCGCGCTCCCGCTTCCGCGTGGTCACGGACCCCCCCGCGCGACTCTTCTGCGATCGGCGGGGGAGAGGGAGAAAGTCAGGCAGCTTGTGTAAACAAGCTGCCTGTCATTCTCCCCTCTGTATGAGAGATGATCATACGGTTCTACTATGTAGATCTGTTGATCACTCTGCATACAGCTGAAGCCACAGCCAATCACAGTAAGAAGCACGCCCCTAGGGACACACACAGCCCCTCCCTCTCAAATAAAGTTAACCCCTTCACTACCAGTGTATTTTTACAGTAACAGTGCATATATATAGCACTGATTACTGTAGAAATGTCACTGGTAACCCCAAAAATGTCAGTCAAGGGTCCGATCTGTCCGCCGCAATGTCGCAGTACCGCAAAAAAAACGCAGATCGCCGCCATTACGTGTTAAAAAAAAAAACAACAAAAATGACAAAAATCTTTCCCTTAGTTAGTAAACGCAATAACTTTTGCGCAAACCAATCAAAATACGCTTTTTGTGATTTTTTTTTTACCAAACATAGGTAGCAGAAAACAAATTGGCCAAAAATTTAAAAAAAAATTTGATTTTTACATTTTTTTGGGGGGGAATTTCATATAAAAAAAAAAATGTGAAGAAGATTATTTTTTCAAAATTTACGCTTTTTTTGTTTATAGCGCAAAAAATAAAAAAAATTTTTTTTTGTTTATAGCGCATGATCAAAAAATCGCACAGGTGATCAAATACCGCCAAAAGAAAGCTCTGTTTGTGGGAAAAAAAGGACGCCAAATTCGTTTAGGTACAGCGTCGCACGACTGCGCAATTGTCCGTTAAAGTCACGCAGTGCCGAATCGCAATATACCCCCTGGTCGTTTAGCAGCCAAATCCTCCGGGGCTTAAGTGGTTAAGGCGTCAGCATGCCAAGACATTTTGGATAATTTCATGCTCCCAACTTTGTGGGAACAGTTTGGGGATGGCCCCTTCCTGTTCCAACATGACTGCACACCAGTGCACAAAGCAAGGTCCATAAAGACATGGATGAGCGAGTTACGTTGAACCAAGTTGGACCAATGTAACTATGTCGAAAATCTCCAAACCTGGAATTTTTCTTTAACACTGGGCTTCCACATGTATGCGTTCACCGTTCGGCGCTTAGAGCGCACTCCTAGCACACTGACTAAGCAGTCATTTACAGCTCCTAGTCACCGTTTACAATCAACTGGTGGGATGGGCTCCCGATCATGCGACTGCTGTGACAGCCAATCACAGAGGTCCGATGATCAGGAACTCCACCTACCAGTGGAAAGATCTGCTTAAGAGGCCAGCAGGATCTGTCAGCAAGGGGTTAATATTGGTATTAGTTCCTAATAAGACAACATAGACCAGTGCTAAAATATAGATATAAAAATGGCTGTAAATATATGAATTTCTATAGAACAGGAGTCTCCAAACTTTCTATACAAAGGGCAACTTTTTTGTCATGCAGACCTTAGAGGGGCAAGACTGTGGCCAATGAGAGTACAGTAGAAAATGTCCCAGCATCAGTGGGAGTAATAGTTCCCCACGTTTAGTATTAGGGCAGGAGTAGTGCTCCGTCATTGGTATCAGTGGGAGGAATAGTGCCCCATCTTTGGTGTCAGTGGGAGGAATAGTGCCCCATCATTGGTGTCAGTGAGAGGTATAGTGCCCATCATTGGTGTCAGTGGAAGGAATAATGTCCCATCATTGGTGTCAGTGGGAGGAATAGTGCCCCATCATTGGTGTCAGTGGGAGGAATAGTGCCCCATTGTTGATGTCAGTGGAAGGAATAATGTCCCATCACTGGTATCAGTGGAAGGAATAGTGCCCCATCATTGGTATCAGTGGGAGGAATAGTGCCCCATCATTGGTATCAGTGGAAGGAATAGTGCCCCATCATTGGTATCAGTGGGAGGAATAGTGCCCCATCATTGGTATCAGTGGGAGGAATAGTGTCCCATCATTGGTATCAGTGGGAGGAATAGTGTCCCATCATTGGTGTCAGTGGGAGGAATAGTGCCCCATCATTGGTGTCAGTGGGAGGAATAGTGCCCCATCATTGGTATCAGTGGGAGGAATAGTGCCCCATCGTTGGTATCAGTGGGAGGAATAGTGCCCCGTCATTGGTATCAGTGGGGGGAATAGTGCCCCATCATTGGTGTCAGTGGGAGGAATAGTTCCCCATCATTGGTGTCAGTGGGGGGAATAGTGCCCCATCGTTGGTATCAGTGGGAGGAATAGTGCCCCATCATTGGTGTCAGTGGGAGGAATAGTGCCCCATGATTAATGTCAGTGGAAGGAATAGTGTCCTATCATTGGTATCAGTGGGAGGAATAATGTCCCATAATTGGTGTCAGTGGGAGCAATAGTGCCCCATCTTTGGTATCAGTGAGAGGAATAGTTCCCCATTTTTGGTATCAGTGGGAGGAATAGTGCCCCATCGTTGGTATCAATGGGAGGAATAGTTCCCCATCATTGGTGTCAGTGAGAGCAATAGTGTCCCATTGTTGGTGTCAGTGGAAGAAATAGTGCAACAAGGGCTGGATATAGGCAAGCAAAGGTCCGCAGTTTAGATATAAACTATAGATCAGTTCAGTTTATGCTAGGCTCCATTCACACTGATGCAGATACAATGATGCACATGTGCTTTAGTGCCTTGTGTGTAGGGTAGTCTATTAGTTTCAGTGGACTGCTCTATGCGTGACAATTGCACAAGTGAAGGGCAGTCACCTTTTTTTTTTTTTTTTCATTATACTACAACACATGGCAATAAGTTACTATGTGTTATGGTGTGACTTAGCTCCTGTATGGTTGCTGGTGCATTTGGTGTGCCTTTAAAATGAATGGCACCACAGTGCGCCTACCAGAACATTCACTGCAAGAACGTGTGTACAATCACCAGAACCTTAGGGCATATATCTTAGGGCATATATCTTAGGGCATATATCTTAGGGCATATATCAGCCTTAGGGCTGATATACAGTATATGTAGCAGTTTTTCCAGGCCTTGTACCTGATGTGGGTCTGCCATTGTTACCGGTGACACCTCCAACACTTTTGAGTTGTGAACCCAGGTGTGAGAACTGAGACAATGACCATTCCGGCATCATTGGTTAGTTTTGTTTTATTGTCTTTAGGGGATGGGAGAAGGAAATGAGTGGGATACTCCTCTGGCTCAACTAGGTACACTTTGGGACACTTGAAGAAAAATGCCTATTGGCGCTGTCTTGGCGCCAGCTGAATGCCGACCAGCGCTTCCTGATGCCTAATGATACTGTAGTACTGAAACTGTGCTGGAACCTCGACTTTAGCTTAGAAGATCCAGGACTGTAGAACACTTGACTCCAGACACTGCTTTAGCTCAAAAGAACTGCTGCAACTCTTAACCACTTAAGCCCCGGAGGATTTTCCTGCTAAACGACCAGGGGGTATTTTGCGATTCGGCACTGCGTGACTTTAACAGACAATTGCGCGGTCGTGCGACGCTGTATCTAAACGAATTTGGCGTCCTTTTTTTCCCACAAACAGAGCTTTCTTTTGGTGGTATTTGATCACCTGTGCGATTTTTACTTTTTGCGCTATAAACAAAAAAAGAGCGTACATTTTGCAAAAATAACAATATTTTTCACATTTTTTTATATGAAATTCCCCCAAAAAAAATGTAAAAATCAAAATTTTTTAAAATTTTCGGCCAATTTGTTTTATGCTACCTATGTTTGGTAAAAAAAATTGCAAAAAGCGTATTTTGATTGGTTTGTGCAAAAGTTATCGCGTTTTCTAACAAAGGGAAAGATTTCTGTCATTTTTGGTATTTTTTTTTTAACGTGTAATGGCGGCCATCTGCGATTTTTTTTGCGGTACTGCGACATTGGGGCGGACAGATCGGACCCTTGACTGACATTTTTGACACTTTTGGGGTTACCAGTGACATTTCTACAGTAATCAGTGCTATATATATGCACTGTTACTGTAAAAATACACTGGTAGTGAAGGGGTTAACTTTATTTGAGAGGGAGGGGCTGTGTGTGTCCCTAGGGGCGTGCTTTCTACTGTGATTGGCTGTGGCTTGAGCTGTAAGGACACTGATCAACGGATCTACATAGTAGATCCATGTGATCAGTGTTTTTACAGCGAGGAGAATGACAGGTGGCTTGTTTACACAAGCTGCCTGACATTCTCCCTCTCCCCCGCCGATCGCCGAGTGACCGGCGGACATCGGGTCCGCCGGTCACACGCGCGGGGGGCTCCGTGACTGCGCGGGAGCGCGCCTCCGCGGGCGCGCGCATTCGCTCCCCAGAGCCTCACAGGCGAGCGACGTAGACCTACGTCACTCTGCCTGTGAGGGGCTGACTGCCGCAGTAAATATACTGTGAGCAGTCGGCAAGCGGTTAACGTGTACACTTCCCACTGTACACTGACTCTTCAGGGCCCAAACTGCAGGCGCCCCCTTTAACACTTCTGGGTCCTCTACCTAGGTACCCCCTCTAATACTTCGGGGTCCTCTGACCAGGCACCCCCTTTAACAGCTAGCTGACTCCTGGATCCCTAGAACCTTCTCCGGAGTGGTCCACTCTGACTCTAGGCAGACCCCCAGGGGTAGTCCACAGTACTCACAACCTTTGTAGGCTTTCCTGGGACTGGACCCCTCTCTCTCTCTCTCCGCTGGTTCTCGGCACACCGGATCCCCTCAGCAGCTCAGTTTTACACTCTTTGAATTCCCAGGCCGCCACCCGGGAAACCCGCTTCCTCTGACTGCGTCATGTGTTCCCTTCAAACTTATACCCACTCCCAGAATCCTTTGCAGCAGAATCTTCTGGGGTAGATACAAGCCCAACTGAGCCACTGATTGGGTTTCCTCCACTGCCCAATGAGAATCCTCTCACAGAGCCAGAGGGGAGACTCCCCTCTCAGTAACCTCACCTGGGAGACATGACAGTCCAGCTGAAATCATGGCCCTGCTGTTAGGCAGCCAAGGCCCACTATACTTTACCTAGCACCTACCTGTAGGGTGCTACACATAAATATAAAAATCATGACAAAATTCATTATAAAACAGGACAAAAGGCTTGTAGAAAAAACAATAATAGAAACAGATCTTATTTATTATAAAAGGATGAGATAAAATATATTGTTTCAGAAAATAAAAAAACATGATAGTGTTGACAATAAAAGTCCATAGTACATACATTGGAGCCTTTGGCAACAATGCAATCCTACAGTACACACAACTCTAACTGACAAGGTGAAGCTGTAAACTGATAGATAATAAAGTGATAAATGGTGACAAATAATAAGGCATAGATAAAACGTCAGGATTGATAACAGGTTTCTGTGTAACTCAGTCGGATTACTTGGTGTCATACATAATTGATGATACATGCATCGGGCATTGGTAAATAACTATAAAAATGTTGCAACTATGTATATTATAAACAGATACGACTAAAGGCCGGCCATAGTTTATTTCCTGCAACCACAGGTGCAGTCAGTGTTGACAGGGGAATCCCTCCCACAGAACCATTGGAGTTGATTTACTAAAGGAAAATAGACTGTGCAATTTGCAAGTGCAGTTGCTCCAGAGCTTAGTAAATGAGGTAAAGCTTCACGTTGTAATGAATACCCAATCACGTGGAAGGAAAATAAAAAAAAGCATTTTTGCTTGCACGTGATCAGATGATGGAATCAGGAGAGCTTTTGCTCATTTACTAAGCTCTGGAGCAACTGCTCTTACAGAGTGCAACTGCACTTGTCAAAGTGCACAGTCTATTTGCTTTTAGTAAATCAACCCTTCTGTGTTCTCCCTGCTGGGGGGGGGGGGGGGCAGAGTATATTGACAGTGGCTATAACAGCCACTAGCAATAATCGCATGTTAAATCAGGCAGGCTGGTCCACAGCTTCAAACACATACAAAGGCTAAACTCCCCTACCATTGCCCCTACTTGGCAAGCATGTGTACATGCCTTTACAACATATGGAATTTCACCCACCCCCCTCTCCACCAATTAGATTGTGACTTTCACTACACTTCTGCCTCGTACACACGCGTCGATAGTTAGCCGTGAATTTTCGGCCAACGTCCGATCGGCCGATTTTCGGCTTGTTAGGGCTCTTTCACACGGGCGTTCCTTTTTTTTTTTTTGCCCGATCAGGTCCTTTTTTTTTTTTTGTAACGGACACGGATGACACTTGTGTCATCCGGTCCATATGTCCGTTTTTCATCCCATCCGTTTGCGGATGAAAAACTGACATAATGCATGTCTATGTAAATACGGATGTCTGCGGATGACACCACTGACATCCGTTTTTGCTTCCGTTCCGTTTTTTGAAAGGAAGAAAAAATAGGGTTCTCCTCCGTTCAAAAAAACTGAACTGAACTGACAAAAAACGGATGTCAGAGGATGATCATCTGATGACATCCGTATTTACATAGAGATACATTATGTCCGTTTTTCATCCGCAAACGGATGGGATGAAAAACAGACATACGGAACGCCCGTGTGAAAGAACCCTTAGGGCTCTTTCACACGGCCGCTCCGCTTGTCCGCAAATCATCCTATTTTTTTGCGGATGATTTGCGGACATAATGTAAGTCAATGGCACTGCGGATGTCAGCGGAATACCATCCGCTGACATCCGATTTTCTTCCTTTCAGTTCTGTTCCGTTTTTTGGAACGGAACAGAACCCTATTTTTTCATCCGTGTAAAAAACGGAAAGGAAGGAAAATCGGATGTCAGCGGTGTCATCCGCTGACATCCGCAATGCCATAGACTTACATTATGTCCGTATATCATCCGCAAATGGATGGGATGATATGCGGGCACATGGAGCGGATGACACAAATGTCATCCGCTCCGTGAAAAAAAAAAAAAAAGTCCCGCAGCGGAGAAAAGCAGCGGAGCGGCCGTCTGAAAGAGCCCTTAGTATGATGCTTTCGACAACCGACTCCGACTTTTCGGCCAAAAAAAATCTGGTGTGCATGCTATAAAATTTTTGTTGGCCATTAACACAACGGCCGATTTTCCGTCAGTCAGTACAGATTTCGGCAGACAAAAATCTGATGAGCAAGACTGGGCATGCTCAGAGAAGAAAGAACACACGGAAAGTAAACCAGCACATGACATCACTTCTGAAGTAGATTTTTGTTGGCCGAGAAAATTCGTGTGCAGTCTAGAGCACATTTCAACCAACACAACAACACTGGACAAAAGTCGGCCGATCGGTCGGCCGATAATCGTTGCGTGTGTGCGGGGCTTTCTACTCTGAATCTGTGCCATGCACTTTCTACATGGTCCCAAATGGTTGATAACCAGTCAAATGTTATGTGAACCCAAACTTGGCTAGGCTAAGGCCATCACAACTTTCCTGCTACCACAAAACCTTGCCAGAAGAGGGCCTGACTCATTCTGAACACGAACACCAAGTCATGGGATCCCTAAAACACAAACTTTCCTGGGCTTACCAGCTACTCCTGTTGGAGGCTCTGCAAACACCACTTCACTTTCTAGATCAATGGAAAAAAATGTCTTAACTCACGTTGTCACCTGAGGAATGGTCAAACATTTTGACCTCATTCTATAGGTCATCCGTGAATACCAAGAGTTGGGGTATAAAATAGTACCCACTAGTACTGAATGCCATCCACATTGCACAAAATGTACCTCTCAATGCCCAAAACCTGCTGGAGATGCGGTACATATTTTTTGGTCCAGCCCAGCCCAGCCCTTCAATTCCTTCTTGACGCAGGTCCGCAATATCATCCAAAAATTTACTGAATAGCCTGTACCCAAATTCTGAACCATAACAAGGTCCCCATGAAAGCCTACAAAAAATGGGGGTGCATTGCTTAGTTCAGCCTTTTTCAACCAGGGTGCCCAGGCACCCTAGGGTGCCTTGAGGTTTCTTCAGGGGTGCCTTGGCAAAATGTCAAAAAATTGCCCAAAAATTGTATACAAGCCAGCGTGTGAATGAAGGCTGCGTTTTAGTTACACGAAGTCAAAGGTTTTCATTGTGCACAATTACAACCTTTTAGCTGCCAGCGTCCTAACAACCAATGAGATCATCAGTTCATAAGGAGGATGTCAGTCACCTGCATAGCCTCCTTGTTTGCTGAGTGATTAAGAAAAAATGAGGGAGAAGAGAAACATTGGAATACTAGTCAGTACCAAAAAGTGTATTTGCTTTGGAAGAATGAATCACCTGTAACGTTGGGTGTCCTACTTGAACTTGTGGATGTTGTTGCATTATGTAAAACTATTAGAATAGTTTTTGCATTTTAGAATGGGGTGCCTCGAGACTGTCCATCATTTTTAAAGGGTGCCTTGACTGAAGAAAGGTTGAGAAACACTGGTTTAGTTAACACAGCACGTTCCTGCATCCTTGTGATATGGAAGTTGACGTCCCTCTCATTTATCTAGCAATGGTTTCTCCATGTCAAAGATATTAGACGCATAGAAGACTTAACAAGATCTCTGGAAAGTACAGAACAATGTTGCGCTGCTTGGTTCTGTTGGAATAAGTACTTCTATACAGAGGAATTATAACAAATCCAAACATGCTAGTCTCTACACCAGGGTTCCTCAACTAGGGTTCCTCCTGAGGTTGCTAGGGGTTCCTTAAACAATGAGCAATTTCTGCCTCTCGAATAAGTTTTCAATGACACCATTGTTCCTTTTAGCTCTATGTAAGGGGGTAATTCTTCCCAATGATGAGAAGAGTAAGGAGCATTCTTCCCACTGACTGTCACACTAATGTATCATGAGTTATAGATTTTTAGCAGGGGTTCCAGGAGGCCAGAAATTTATTTCAAGAGTTCCTCTGGTTTGAAAAGGTTGAGAAAAGCTGATCTATACCTTCAGACTCCTCTTCCCTTTACTTTTCCACCTTCAAAGAATGAAAGTAGGAAGAACAACAGCAACCCTACATCTGGCATATCCTCTTCATGCCCTATTCCCCTCCTTTACCCCAAATATTAAATTAATTCTTCAATTTTTTCTATAATCCTCCATCTCCACACCCTTTCCACCTCCCTTTTCCAAAACATAATGTTCTCCAACCTTTTACAGTGTTTTACTGACACATATACTTAGGAAATGAATTGCTCCCCTTGTGAGAACGGCAGTATGTTACATGTATGGCAGTCATTTTGAATGGCACCCTAAGGCACTAACGCAACGCAACCCAAGGGCTGGATAAAGGCAAGCAAATGGCCATATTTGGCCCCTGGGCCGTATTTTGGAGACCACTGTACTATACCATACCTTTCCGATTCACGATTTCTGAATGGAAATCACTGTTGCAGTCTCCAGTGATCTTCACTTGCACTTGGGTCCCGTCCTGAGTGACTGCCCTGCTGCATTCTGAACACAGGAGGTCGGCCACTCAACCACTTTACATTTTCTGAATGAATGCAAAGTATTCTGTGATTGGAAGAAGTGGAGAGGCAGGGCAGTGACATCACACTTTCCACCTCATCCAACGTAAAATAACACTTATACATTGTGTGCAACAGTCATTGAGTAATTCCAATGGAACAATGTATTGTTTCATTGTATTTATTATGTCCAGGGCCGCTGATAGGGGGGGACCACCAGCCCTCTTGTAGGGGGCCCTAGCACACAGGGGGGCCCACACAGGGAGGGGGATTAGTGATGGACAATAAATACAGAAATCTTCCTCCAGCACCTGAATCTGATCTGTCCCTCTCCCTGCTATCAGCTTTTAACTGCTGAGAAAGACAGTCGTCCCTCACTAATCCCCCTTCCTGTGTGGTCCCCCCTCCCAGCACTGGCTCTAATGTTATCTCTGCTCAGGAGTTTATTTGTAACTTTGTTTCTCTCCCTCTGTCTCTCTGATCCAGGAGCTCCAACTGCCCGCCTGTATATTTTTTTCATCTTATCTTCATTTTTATTTATTAACATAGTTTTTTTTTTATTTAGCAGGAATTATGTGAGTTATGTTATATTTGTGTCTGATAATAGTGATTTTGTTGTAATTGTAGCTAAATACATCTTTAATATTTTCTTGGGGGGCCCTGCCAGGTAGTCTGTACGGGGCCCTCCGATTTCTAACAGCAGCCCTGATTATGTCATTCACATGTAGATCATGTGTGTGAGCTTTGAACTGCATATGACATCCCTTGCCTTCTATTTACCCCTTATTAACCCTTAGTTAACCTTAATTAACCATAATTAACCCCTTCTTACCCTTCTTTCTTTAACTGTAATTTTTCTGCTTTTTTTTTTTCATTAATCTATTCTTTTTCATTCATTTTGTTTGTTACTTTTTCAGTGAAACAAAACACCTTTTATTCTATAGTAAATAACGTTGCCATGCTTTGTGCCAAGAACTTCATTTTAGATGGGACAGATTATAAAATAAATTGTACATTTTTTTATGTACAGTAAAAATACTCTTTTAACAAAAACAAAAACTGGGACTATGGACCTGTACCATGTCGTTGGCCAATTGTATTTCGCGGCCACCCCTAATGTTAACTGCATTCTCCCTTAAAATAAAAACAGAAAAAAAAAATAAAAGAAAAAAATAATAATAATAATAATAATAATAATAATAATAATAAAGAAAAAAACTGTAAAACAAAATTATGTTTTTCTTTTATTGATTTTTTTTGTCTGCATATTCCATAGAAAATAACATCTTTGCAAATTGATTTTGCTAAAAGAGAGTCTATCCCTAAACCCCCCCCCCTCCCCCAACCAAAATAAAATAAATCATTGTATTACTTTGTTATCTTAAAGCAGTATTAAATCCAAAACCAAAAATATGATATATTGCAGAGGAGCTCCTGCTAAAACAATAAAAGTCAGCAGGTACAGATACTGTAGCTTATTACTTTTAATATACATGTCCAGGGATCCAGCGGTGTCCTCACCCGAGCCGATTCTTCAATTGGCTATCGGTGCTGTCACCACCATCTTGACTAAGGGAAACCGGCAGTGAAGCCTTGCAGCTTCACAGCTGGTTTACTTCTGGGCATGCGCGAAGTGCACTGCTCTTTGTGAATGGGCCGCAGTCTGCGGGGTGAGGAGGGGACCTGAGCTTCCGTTGCGAACTCAGCCTGAGGTGGGAGCCAAACCCAGGTGTCAAAATCAGGTACCCGCTCAACCCTCCCCCAAAAAAGTGCAAAATGTGGCACCAAAGGGGGGGGAGGAGGCAGACAAGTGGAGCTTCCTCTGTTGGGTGGAGCTCTGCTTTAAAGTGTTTGTAAATCTCAGACATGACATTTGAACAAAGCATATCCCTCTATAGTGTGTACTTGTCTCAATCCAGAGTTCTAAGTGTAAACTCTGTCTGCTGCTTTGTTCCTCTGCCAGAGGCGTAACTAGAACCTTCAGGGCCCCGGTGCAAGAAACCATGAAGGGCCCTCCAGACCCCTGGCCGGGGCCCTTCCCTTTAAGCCTGGGGCTCTTCCCACTGATCCTGGGGCCCTTTACTCTCATTGCAGGGCCCTTTATTACTGTCCTGCAGCGGGACCCTTTCACAAGTTCTGCAGTGGGCCCCCTTCCTGCCATCTTGGGGCCTCCCCATGGTGGTGGAATGCCAGGGCCCGGTCGCAAGTGTGACCTTTGCAATCCTGGAAGTTCACCCACTGGTGTCAGTAGTTTTTATTTTTTGGTATTTTATTGTATTATTTTTTATCATTTTATTTTATTTTTTTACAATGTCACTGACTATGACTCTGTCCATTCAGAAAAGGAAGGAGCTGGTAAATTACATATTTGCCGACCCCTTCCTGGTTCTCTATTGTGACACATCCCCTGCAGCAGCCGGCAGGAGAGGGGAGGGAGCACAGTGGGGGCAGCACAATGGGGGGGGGGGGGGGCAGGGGAGCACACAGGGGCCCAGAGACAGCAGAACACAAGTGAACTGGATAGGAGGAGTGGCGGGGGGCAGCATACAGAGGAACCAATCTCCTCCATTTTCCTCCTGCAGCTACAGGAGGAAAAAGGAGGACAGTGATTTCTCTACATGCTGCCCCCGCCGCCCCTCCTATCCAGGTGTACAGGGGAGCTGCACAGGCCCCTGGAGCATGGGGCCCGGTTGCAATTGCAACCCCTGTAGTTACGCCCCTGTCCTCTGCTATCACTTCTGACAAGTTTTGGTGACACCAAGAGAAAAATGGTGACAGGGGAGGGATCTACAGCTGACTGACAGCCTCAGCTCTGTCCCAGTGTGCTGTGTGGAGGGGGCGTGTCTCTTCCCTCCAATCAGCTCTCAGAGCTCTCCTCACTGAGCTCTGCAGAGTGTAACTTCAGCTCTCCGCCCCCTGTTTTCTGACAGCTCAGGCAAGCTTTATAAATTCAGCACTTTGAACTGATGTGGATAAGAGAAGACTGCAGATAGACAGATACAACTAATGTAGGAGGAGTTGTATCAGCTGAGGCCTGTCACTTCACTGGGTATATGGAAAGGTTTACAACCACTTTAATTTTCTTTTCGTACATCACCGGACACAGAGCCATAAATCATAACATATGGGTTATATAGCCACCTATAGGTGAAGGACACTGGCAACCAATCAGAAGTGATGACCCCCTATATAACCTCTCCCACTCAGGAAGTACCTCAATTTTTTCGCCAGTGTCTAAAAGGTGAAGGTGAAAGAACACACCTCCTGTTTTAGAGCGCCCCCACTCTGGATAAATGAGAAACAGAGACACTTTTGGACAGCAGCATTGTTAATCTGGGGGGAAAAGGAGTGTTCAATGTACTAGCAGATTTAGATAAACTAACAAATTGAAGCCAGACTCCAGGTAAAACGTTTTAAGAAGTCACAAGTTGCTTTTGGGATAAAGGTTTTACATACATAAATAAAGCCTGACCATTGTAAGCAACCCCTTTCAGTGTTAAATTGGTTTGTCTTAACCCTCTAGCTGATACATCTGCAGGACAGCTTGTTCTGTTGAAAAACAACAGACTAACTGGCAGGATCACCAGGTGAAAATAAAGGAAAGAAAGCCTAAAAAAAAAAACGAATGCAGCCATCACATCTAACATTTGGTAAACGGGAACATAATAAATGTTTGCTTTTGGGTTTAATGACACTTTGAGTAAAGACAAAGTGATTGCCAAATAAAGAGTCTGATAGTGGAAATGTAAACTTGCTCTGGTCGGAATCTCTCTGGTATAGCGGAAAGTTACACCATTGCTCAGATTTTGTGCTTTGTGCACCTTTCTGTCCCAGTGACCCCCATTCCTCCCATTTCTTTTACTGGTTATCAATGAAACACACAGTGAAGGGAAATTGCTTCATATACAATAAATAAAAACTTGATAGAAGTTCTCCTACTTGCTCAATGTATCCAAAACTAAAAAAAAATATCTGGCTAGCGTTGGGCTTTAAAATAGACCAGCCATGGAGGGTATTTTTTTTAAAAAATGGGGCATCTTAAAAAAAAGCTATTTGGGATAAATATAGTAGATAACATTCTTTAACAACCCTCAATCCAATTGTATAAAAGTGACGGGTCCTCTTTAGACTAACCACGTAAATACTGGTCTGCCTCCATTTAATGGCCACCTCCACTCCCTTCCTTTGACTTTGGTGACACCTGGCCTGTTTTCCGTGCCGCCTCCAGTGCGGTGACCCGCTGGTACAGTTCCTCCAGGAGCTCATTGTGGCCATTCAATAACTCAGTGAGAGCGGCCACCTTGTGGGCGAGTTGGGTATTGCTGATTTTGACCTTCTTGCGCCCCGTCATGTTATCCCTACAAGTCTTTGAGCTGCAGGGCCTGTGAGCTGGCGGCTCGGAGATGGTCTGGTTTACTTCTGTTTGGTTCCCGGGTTCTGTGGCGTCAACGGGGGCTTGGATTGCAGATTCCGGTTTTAATGTTTCTTCCATATTTTCCATTTTTTTTTGTATCAAGACCATTTGATTCTCTATGGTGTCCAGTCTGGCAGGCACTCGGCTGAAAAGTTCTGTAACATTTTCTTTTAGTTCTGAAAAAAACAAGATTTGGTTATAAGGATAAGTGTCGGGACAAGGTCAACTACAGGGTAAACATACCAAACTGCACCCCTCCCAAAATGTATGTGCATTATGTTGTCTTAGCAAAAATCCCCCCCCCCCCTCGAGCACTAATCTGCATGCTTACCCCCTAAGCAAAAAGCCTTAGTACAAATCTGTCCCCCCTGCTAAAATCCCTCCTGCAAGCACAAATCTTTGACCCCCCCTCCAAGCTCAAATCCTCTTTCTCTCCAAATCCCCCCAGTACAAATCGCCCTCCCTAAAAAAATCACCCCTCCTAACACAAATCCTCTCCCCAAATCTCCCCTCACAGCATGAACTCTCCACCCAATTCCCCCTCCTAGCACAAATCACCCCCCAACAAAAATTTCCCACCCTAGCACAAATACCACCAACCATCACTACTAGCTCAAATCCCCCCCCCCCCAAAAAAAAGTCACACCTCCTAGCACAAATCCCATCTGCCAAATCCCCCCTCCCAGCACAAACTCCCCCCCAATCCCCCCCCTAGCACAAACCCCCCCCCCCAAAAAAAATGTGTTCTCCTAGCACAAATACCCAAAAACATTCCTACTAGCACAGATACCCCCCCCCACCCAAAAAAAAAAACAATTCCCCACCTAGCACAAATCCCCCCCCCCACTACCATATCATCTCTTTAAGCACAACCCCCCTAAATACCCTCTCCTAGCACAAATTCTCTTCCCTATCCCGCCTCCTAACACAAATCTCCCCGAATCATCATTCCTAGCAAAACCCCCTAATTTTCCCTCCTAGAACAACTCTTATCCCCTGCCCCCCTCTCTGAATTCACCCCCCAACACAAATCCCTCATCCAATCTCCTCGTGGTGCCCCCCACACCTCATATGATACCACAGTGCCCAGGGCAGCTTTCCCTTTCGCCCAACCCTTGTCCCTGTGTCCTTGCAGAATACAGCTACTCCTCAAAAAATGTAACGGAAGTGAGGTTCTGGGCAAAAAATGCTTACTGCGCATGCGTCATGCGTTCCAACTTGGCCGCTATGCGTTCCAATAGGTTTCTTAATGTGACAGAACACGAAGGCAGCAGCGGACATCTTCTTACACCCGCGCAAGTCTTCAATTTCACACTTATTTTAGCAGTAAACTCACCTTATATGCTGAGATACAAGATTCAACTTTTATTATTATAGTGTTATTAGTATTATAGTATATACAGCGACATGCCTGCATGTAGAAGGTTGCGACGGCCATCTTGGTACACCCCGCACTGCTCAGCCCCAAACTGATTATATAGTGAAATAGGCTATTTTAGTATATAAGGGGAGTTAACTACTAAAATAAGTGTGAAATTTAAGACTTGCTTGGGTGTAAGAAGATCTCCCCTGCCACCTTCCTATTCTGTCAGATTAGGAAACCTATTGAAACTAGGGATGGACCGATTTTCGGCAAAGCCGATATATCGGGGGCCGATCTGCACTTTCCCCGATATATCGGAATCGGCCCCTGAGGTTCCCGATATTGTCGATACTTTGGGAAAGTGCTGTACTGGAGTGATGCCTGCAGCTAGAGGCATCACCCCGGGACCGCCGTCCATAGCCAACAGTCGGCTGTCTTGTAATGATAACCAATGGTGCTGAGAAGCCACTCTGCTGTCATTACAAGAAGCGGGAGGAGACGTCCCCTCCCCCCCCCTCCCGCTGCCTTCTGCGGCTCGCCCGGGTCTCCCGTCCCACCGGGAGACCCGGGCATCCTACCTGCATGGCCGCTGAAGACCTGATCAAAGCGTTTTGAATGCTTTTAAGTGCAGAGGAGGAATTTGGGGTCTTGTAGACCCCCAGGTCCCTCCACAAAAGTACCTGTCAAGTAAAAATTAAAAAAAAAAAAATGATTTTTTAAATGTACGAAAATATCAGCCCATATCGGCCTATAACGATACGCGATGACCAAAATATCGGTATCGGCAATGAAAAAACGATATCGGACGATCACTAATTGAAACGCATAGCGGCCATGTTGGAACGCATAGCGCAGTAAGCAATTTTGTTCACAGCGTTACTTCCGTTGCATTTTCTGATGGGTAGCGGTATTCTGATACAACCCCAGCCCTGATAAGGATTAATAGAGTTCCTCATAGGGACCAACGATAAATGCAGTACATGTGCATTACTGTGATCCTTTCACCTGCTCCATGTCCAAGGAAAGGATCAATGGGGAATTTAGGTAGAACTATAGGCAAAACTTTTCTTTTTTTTTTATTTTGGATAGAGTAATGGAGGATTATAACCCTTGCTGAGTGTTTTCCTCCATCTGTGTCCCATTAGGGAGATTTCCCTTCACTTCCTGTCCCCTAACCAAACAGGAAGTGAGAGGAAATCCCTGTAATTCGAGGGAATTCCTTGGGTCCCCCAGGTCACCAGAACTAGTGTCCCCATTGGAAGATTTCCGCTCTATTACTTTTCTGGGGACAACCCAAAATTAGCGATTTTCTTTTACTTTAATTTTCAATGATAATGGAAAACAGGACAAATAGAAGGGGGGGGGGGATCTCCTTAAAGCGGAGCCCCCCCCCCTCCTCTGCTGCCACATTTGGCACCTTTCGGGGGGAGGGGGAGCAAGTACTTGTTTTTGACAGGTACCTGTCCCCACATCTGGGTGACCTTGCCGCAAGGTCCACCAGACGTTCAGCCGCCCTCCTTGTCTCTCTGCCGCCACCAAAAGGCTTTACTGTCAGTTTTTCTTAAAAGGAATAGTGGCAGGAATACCCAAGAGCTGAATGAAGAGTTGGCTAGGTAGTTGACATTGCGGGCTCCCTGGACAGGTAAGTGTCCTATTATTAAAAGTCAGCAACAACAGTATTTGTAGCTGCTGACTTTTAATTTTTCGTGGGGGGGGGGGGGGCTGGAGCACCACTTTATCGGGGGCACAGACAACATTAAAACTGACAAGCATTCTAATCCCTCTCCAATCTATCCAACAGAAGAAAAAAAAAAGTTTTCCCTTTTGCCCCCGTTCACATCAGTGAGATCTGACAAGTCAAATCGCATGTCAAATCGCAGCCTATTGCCGGCAATTGCACCGTCCCAATCAGTGCGCCGCACCGACTTCCAAAAGTAGTTTGCTGCACTACTTTTGGTGACTTCGGGGGCGACTTCGACGTGTGTGCATGAACCCGCACAGATGTCTTTTTTTAAGTCATCCCCGAAACCGGACTGAAATGCGGCTTTGAAATCATATGAGTTCAGTTGAAGTTGCGCAATTTCAAAGCCGTGTTTATTGTGAATGGGGGGCTTTGTTATTCTTTAACCGCTTCAGCCCCACCCACCATACATTTACTGCGGCACTCAGCCGCTGCTGGGCAAAGCGACGTAGCCCTACGCCGCTCGCTCAGGAGACTGTAGGGGGCAAGCGCACCAGCGGCAGCGGCGCGCTCCCACCCCCGCTCGTTAGCAGGGGAGCCAGCATGTGTGACTGGCGGCTCCGATGGCCGCCGGCCACTCGCAATCTCCCGCAGCAGAGAGAGAAGGACAGACGGCTGATGTAAACACAGCCGTCTGTCATTCTCCCTGAAGTAATATGTGATCCTGCTATATAGGATCGCATGTCTCTGTGATTACTTCACAAGCCACTCCCCCTGACAGTTAGAATCACGCCCCCTAGGGATACATTTAACTCACTGATTACCAGTAAAGTTAACCCCTTCCCTGCCAGTGTAATTTTTACAGTAACAGTGCATATTTATAGCGCTGATTACTGTAGTAATGTCACTGGTACCCCCAAAAGTTCTAAAATGTCAGTTAAGGGTCCGATCTGTCCGCCGCAATGTCACAATCCTGCAAAAAAAAATTGCAGATCGCCGCCATTAATAGTAAAAAAAAAAAACAATAAAAATGACAAATCTTTCCCGTAGTTAGTAAACGCAATAACTTTTCTGCTAAACAATCAAAATACGCTTATTGCGATTTTGTTTTTACCAAAAATATGCAGCAGAAAACAAATTGGCCTAAAATGTTAAAAAATTTAGATTTTTACATTTTTTTTGAGAATTTCATATAAAAAAATGTGAAAAGAATTGTTATTTTTTCAAAATTGACGCTCTTTTTTTGTTTATAGCGCAAATAATAAAAATCGCACAAGTAATCAAATACCACCAAAGGAAAGCTCTATTTGTGGGGAAAAAAAAGACTTAAATTTTGTTTGGGTACAGCGTCGCACGACCGTGCAATTGTCTGTTAAAATCACGCAGTGCCGAATCGCAAAATAGGGCCTGGTCATTGAGCAGCCGAATCCTCCGGGGCTAAAGTGGTTAAACCTTCCTGTGTGAGAATATGTGCCGTGTGATGGCAAGAAATGTTTGCAACCGGGAGCATTGCAGGTGGTGTTCGTGGTCACCATAAAATCTCCACTTCTGTCCAACAGCTCTGTTTAAACTTCCTGATTGAAATTTACTTGAAGCTAAAAAAAATTTTTCTTTTTCTTTTAAGATTTTGTTTATTTTGCGTTTTATTTTTAATAAATTGTAAAGGAAATAGAATCATTTTGTAAGACAATCGGCTCGATTCACAAAACTTTACACAAGCCTAAGGCACGCTATGTTCAGCCATGTGACTGTTTTCAGATGTTATTGGACTCAGCTGAAGATAAATAGAACATCCTTATCCTGGTGTGTTAGGTTTGTTAACCAAAGCCGGCCATAGATGGAAGGAAATTCAGCCGGTTTAGCAGGGACCGGCCTGAATTTCGATCCATCTATAGCAGTGATGGCGAACCTTGGCCCCCCAGATGTTTTGGAACTAAATTTTGCATGATGCTCATGCACACCGCAGTGTAGTTGAGCATCATGGTAAATATACCGTATTTATCGGCGTATAACACGCGCCGGCGTATAACACGCACCTAAATTTTAGGGCAGAAATTTCAGGAAAAAAGCTGAAATTTAAAATAAACAGCCTTGAACAGTGTCCTTAAATGCAGCCTCCCCAGTGCAGTGCCCATACATGCAGCCTCGCCAGTGCAGTACCCATACATGCAGCCTCGCCAGTGCCCATACATGCAGCCTCGCCAGCGCCAGTGCCCATACATGCAGCCTCGCCAGCGCCAGTGCCCATAATTGCAGCCTCACCAGCACCAGTGCCTATAATTGCAGCCTCGCCAGCGCAGTGCCCATACATGCAGCCTCGCCAGCTCCAGTGCCCATAATTGCAGCCTCGCCAGCGCCAGTGCCCACAATTGCAGCCTCGCTAGCGCCAGTGCCCATACATGCAGCCTTGCCAGTGCCCATACATGCAGCCTCGCCAGCGCCCATAATTGCAGCCTTGCCAGCGCCCATAATTACAGCCTCGCCAGCGCCAGTGCCACTATACAAATCACTTGTCCAGAAAGCAGCGCCGAGAGGTAGAAGGGCGGGCGGCGCCGAGGAGAAGGAAGGATGCGCTGTCATCGGAAGTCCCAGCGCCTACAATTGATGTCGGCATAGGAGGCGGGACTTCCAATGACACACCCTTCTCCTCGGCGCCGCCCGCCCCCTTCTACCTCTCAGCGCTGCTAGTGCTTTCTGGACTTTTTTTTTTTTATATCGGCGTATAACACGCACTGCTACTTTTTCCTCCATTTTTAGGAGGAAAAAGTGCGTGTTATACGCCGATAAATACGGCAGTTCCAAAACATCTGGGGTGCCAAGGCTCGCCATCACTGATCTATCTAATCATATATTTAGCATAGATGGGGCCAGTGCCGCTGATAAGGCAATACAGCCAGCCCTTCTGTACTGGGCCTGGTCCTATCAGTTAAAAAGGGGGACCCAGGCACCTGCTGAATAGGAGGGCCGGCTGTACTGTCTTATGGCAGACCCTAATTCTCTTTTGCCTCCCTCTGCAGTGCTGCCAGCTTCTCCTCCTCTTTCTCCCCCTGGCTGCACAGAAAAGGGTGTGGTTCTAGCACATGCGCCCCTTCCATCTTCTGCCCGGGCTCCCCTTTGTGCCCCTTTCCCTTGCAGCGCTGCCAGCTTCCCCTCTTTTCTGCTGGTAGCTTCTGCGGGTACACAGGGGGATGTTTCACAATGGAGATCAGGGGAAGGGGCTGGTAAATATGTAATTTACTGGCCCCTTCCTTTGAATGAACACAGTGAGAAATTGGTACCAATCACTCCTGTGTCCATGCATTACTGAAGCATAGTAAACTGTGCTTCAGTTTGTGAAGGAGCCGGAAGCCTCAGAGTGCTTCCTATTCATTCATCTGAGGAGCTGAGGCTGCAGGGAAATGGACTAATAAATCTATGTAATTTTCAGCTTTCCAGTCAGATAGGCTGTATGGGGCCCCGTGATTTCTAACAGCAACCCTGGATGGGGCTATCTGTTGATCTTCTCTTGTTTAGCCCATCATGTATGGCTTGCTTTACACAGCCCTTTCAAAGGTAAAAATTCCCAGAGCGGCTTTTCAGCTAAAAAGAATAAGCCACTATTTAAAGACGTTTTAAAAAAATATTGAGCCTAGGAATACTAACAACCAATTGTGTAATAATTTAAAATAAAATGGTAATATACTTCCGGCATCCGGGATGTAGCCTGGATCTGCAGGACGCCAGGATTTCAATGAAGTCTTGGGATGATCCCACCCATTCCGGGATGTTTGGGAGGTATGGTTATGCCCCTGAATATGTGTACTACTTTGTTTACTAAAGTAATTACAAGGTTAATGCTGAATTAATAGGCACATAGCAGAAGTGTAAAAATTGTTCCATAAATGGTATACAGGTGCAAGAGAAATCATGTACCGTGGCAAGATCCGGCAGACATTCTTGTCATCCTCTTCACTTTCCTCCATGCCTCTTCCTGCTCCTTCTGCAAATTTTGGAACTGAAGCCATAATTCAACCAGTCCAATGTACATCCTGGGGACAGCCTGAAACACAGATGATAATCGGCTCACTGTATGAGATCTGAGAGCCAGCTGATATGACACTGATACTGTAACTTCTACACTACACGTCTGCACCAAAACGCCATGCCAATGTTGACCATTATAGCCTATGGCTTTCAATTTCAAGCTTAGGTTCCCTTTAAGAGTCAGTCCATCAGAAACGAATCATTCAGAGTTTGGTAGATGCTGGATAATTAAAACCCCTCACAGTTTATTCTATTTCCTGGGGACTTTATTGGTGAGATCTCTATGCTAAGATTCTGATTCTGCACACCTGCTCTGCCCAATTGTAGGGGTGCCCCACCATCACTGCTAGATATTTTATCTTATTTAAGCTGGAACACACAATAGTAGGAAAACACAAAACCCTCTGGTGAACAGGAACAGAGTCCGGAATTACGGCAGGGAAAAGTTAGGGCCCTTTCACACGGGTGCTCCGTATGCCCGCAAATCATCCTATTTTTTTGCGGATGATTTGCGGACATAATGTAAGTCAATGGCATTGCGGATGTCAGCGGAATACCATCCGCTGACATCCGATTTTCTTCCTTTCAGTTCGGTTACGTTTTTTGGAACGGAACAGAACCCTATTTTTCCTCCGTTCAAAAAACGGAAAGGAAGGAAAATTGGATGTCAGCGGTGTCATCCGCTGACATCCGCAGTGCCCATAGACTTACATTATGTCCGCATATCATCCGCAAACGGATGGGATGACATGCGGACATACGGAGCGGATGACACAAGTGTCATCCTCTCCGTGAAAAAAAAAAAAAAGTCCTGCAGCGGAGAAAAACAGCAGAGCGGCCGTGTGAAAGAGGCCTTTTTGTTTAGGTATCTAGACGTATAGTATAAAACAAGAAAAAGGGATGAATTCTGACTTTATAGGTCACAAAAGGAGGGGTGCTTACAATTGATAAAACATTTATAGATTTATTTGATACAAAACATAAAAAAACAAATGCATAGGATAAGACAATACATAATAAAATATTCCAAATAGGAATATGAATGATGTACAGATTCCAAACACATAGTGAAGGTCTCCAAAGCAATACATTTTACAATTTACAATTACATCAATTGTAAGCACCCCTCCTTTTGTGGCCTATAAAGCCTGAATTCACCCCTTTTTTCTTGTTGTTTACTATGCAACTATGGATGTTGGTCTATTAGATCACGGGAATTTTTCAAAGTATCTAGATGTAAAAAGCTATGGAAGACTTGGTCGGGCTTTGGTCGAGCAATCACCAAAGTGTACCAGTTTCAACACCAGCTTTAATAGTTAAGAAACGTATTATGAAATCTGTATTCTTTGTCCTTGAAATGACCTAAATGGAAGCACTTTTTTGGTAATTACTTGAAGCGTCAACTTTAATTTAAAGAGACCCTGTAATCTTGTCTATTCAGGGCATGTGATAGGGTTGTTATAAAGCCCACCACCCACCCACCTTATACTTACCTTCACAATTCTTTCCCATTGCTCCATCTCTTCCGCAGCTGCTGCAAAATACCTGGTGTACGGGCTTACACTGGGTGAAAATGCCACCCCCTTTTGCCCTGTGACAGTGTTAGGGCCAAACAGTTGGCCGCTAAATCTAAGCATTATATCAGGGAGAAAATCACATGTTCTTCTATACCTAGAAGCACCAGAGATTTTGTGACTGCTGCAAAAGAGGAAGAATCAGCAGGGGAGTTCTGTGATGGTTAGTTTAGAGTGGTAATGGGGAGTGGGGTGTATTAAATAAAACCTTGTTACTTTGCCATGAATGTGCAAGGTGACAGGGTATCTTGAAAAAAGTCACTGCTTCAAGTAATTGCCAATAGTTCCCCAAACAAGTCTCTCTAGACCAGGGTTTTTTAACCAGGGTTCCTTCAAATGTTGATAGCAGTTCCTCGAGCAATGATCAGTTTCTGCCTATCAGATACGTTCCCACTGACACCATTGATCCTTTTAGCTATCTGTGCACTGGTAAATTTTTCCAATAACCACAAGTGAAAGGAGCATTCTTCCCAATGACTATCACACGTTTCTCAACTCCGGTCCTCAGGGCACACTAACAGGCCAGGTTTGCAAGAAAACTGAAATACATCACAGGTGATATCATTTGCTGCGCAGTGATTGCAGTACTCTAGTCTGCATCTCCCCAAGTTAAAGCGGTTGCAAACCCTAAAACGCAAAAAAAAAAAAATGCAAGACAAAGGCATAATGAGCTAGTATGCATCGCATATATTACTTACCTTAGAACGAAGCCCCGACACAGACCCCCGGACATCGCTGCGGTCGCTGCCATGATCCCTCGCCGTCTCTTCCGGGTTCGGCAGCTCCGGCGCTGTCATTGGCCGGGAGTGATTTTCCGGCAAGCAAAACTGAAGGTCCCCCCGGACCTTCAGAGCGCATGCGCTGCTCGCGTGAGCGGCTGCATGCACTGCAAATATCTCCTAAACCGTGCCGCTTTAGGAGATATTAATTGTACCTACAGGTAAGCCTTATTATAGGCTTACCTGTAGGTAAAAGTGTAAAAAAGCGGGATACTACCGCTTTAATACTTAAAATCTGGCCTGTAAGTGTGCCCTGAGGACCGGAGTTGAGAAATACTGCACTAATGTATCATGAGTTGTAGATATAGTCATTTTTAGCAGGGGTTCTGCGGGATCGTAAAGTTATTGCAAGGGTTCCTTTGCGTTGAAAAGGTTGAGAAAGGC
This sequence comes from Pelophylax lessonae, assembly GCF_965119305.1. Lineage (NCBI taxonomy): Eukaryota > Metazoa > Chordata > Amphibia > Anura > Ranidae > Pelophylax > Pelophylax lessonae. The sequence continues at coordinate 52,034,142 of NC_138773.1, forward strand.
TGCTCTAGACTATAGCAATAACACAAGAGAACTTAAACAAGTCTTTCCCAAATTAAAGAAAATGTTGTGCTGACCTGTTTTATGAGTTCAGGTCTCCATCCTTGGAATGTTGGTTGGTCCACAATCTGGAGAGCCTGGTTAAGCTCTTTCCTGATATCTGCTTCTGAGAAGTTCTTATTTGGCAGCTGCCACCCAACATCTCCAGAAGAGAGGCCACAGAGGAGACAGAAGAAAATACCAACTAAATTCCTCCGGAGCTTCATTGCACTCATTCAAGTCATCCGCTACAGGCAAGACTTAGACCTGCAAAAGACCTCTTGTAACACAAAGACACATTAACAGTGAAGAAAGGATGGATGGGTAACATGATCTGAGCCTCAGCACCTCAATGACTTGTTATTCTTTGGTTATTTAAAGTTCTCAGCTCAGCAGGAAATCTTCTCCATATGACAAAGAGAAGAAGCTCACCCTGGGTGGGAAGACTTTCTCCAAACATACACTTTCTTCAAACATACACCAACAACTTAATGTTGTGTAACTAGTGTCAGAGCAGTTGAAGGCTTTCTAAAGTTTAAAGTAGACGCACACTCCAAATGATGTTTCGTTTGCTAAAGCACTGTCTAAGATGAACTAAGCTAAACATTTTTAAATTCTTTAACCACTTAAGCCACGGAAGATTTTACCCCCTTCCTGACCAGGGGGTATTTTGCGATTCGGCACTGCCTGACTTTAACGGACAATTGCGCGGTCGTGCGACGCTGTACCTAAACTAATTTGACGTCCTTTTTTTCCCACAAACAGAGCTTTCTTTTGGTGGTATTTGATCACCTGTGCGATTTTTTTATCATGCGCTATAAACAAAAAAAGAGCGTCAATTTTGCAAAAATAACAATATTTTTCACATTTTTTTATATGAAATTCCCCCAAAAAAATGTAAAAATCAAAATTTTTTAACATTTTCGGCCAATTTGTTTTATGCTACATATGTTTGGTAAAAAAAAAATCGCAAAAAGCGTATTTTGATTGGTTTGTGCAAAAGTTATCGCGTTTACTAACTAAGGGAAAGATTTTTGTTGTTTTTTTTAACGGGTAATGGCGGCGATCTGCGATTTTTTTGCGGGACTGCGACATTGGGGCGGACAGATCGGACCCTTGACTGACATTTTTGACACTTTTGGGGTTACCAGTGATATACATATGCACTGTTACTGTAAAATGACACTGGTAGTGAAGGGGTTAACTTTTTTTGAGAGGGAGGGGTGGTGTGTGTCCCTAGGGGCGTGATTCTAACTGTGATTGGCTGTGGCTTGAGATGTAGGAACAGTGATCAACGGTCCTACATAGTAGAACCATATGATCACTGTTCCTACACAGGGGAGAATGACAGGCGGCCTATTTACATCAGGTGAGGACATCGGGTCCGCCGGGCACACACACGGGGGGGGGGCCCGTGACCGCGCGGGAGCGCACCTCCGGCGGCGCGCGCTCGCTCCCCAGAGCCTCACAGGCTAGTGACGTAAATATACGTCACTTTGCCTGTGAGGGGCTGACCGCCGCAGTATATGTACTTGCGGCGGTCGGCAAGTGGTTAATAAAAATCTATTTTGTTTTTTTTCTTCCTTTTTTTCAACTCATTACTGTTGATTGCCTCCAGTCTCATTGAGCCACCTCTTGTCTACATGCACAAACTGCAGAGTCGGCTGCACATCATTATTCTGGGCCGGCTTCCCATTATCGACAACGGTGAACCATGTCTGCGCACAGTCGCTTGTAGAGCATTTGTGACAGGTAGACAACGTAGGAGCACAATTGGGAAGTCCCTGTTATGGTGTGGCATAGACCTACATCTTTTGGTTCATAGCTGCACCAGCTTTAGAAATACATGGGTATGCTCCCCCAAAATGTTTTGCTTGTTTATTATGTATTCGGTCTGACCAGACTACCGAGGTTGAGCAACCCTCACCCACCCCCCACACACACCTGTACTCTATCAGTGTCCACTATCAAGTGGATATAGGAGGAGTCCCCTGTAGTGCATTTGCACATCTTTCCCAGCAAGGAGTATTATCTCCAAGGGTTAGAAAGGCTGGATTCATCTCTTTTTCATGGATAGTGTAGGACCCACTGATAATGGGGTACTTTGACGCAGTGGTGGGCTTGAGCACTATATGGCCATATGGTGGGACCAAATCCCCATTTTTATTTATGGATTGTCTTCAAATTTGGTAAAAATTTCTTTTGCATGTTCTTTTTTAATGTACATCAGAGAGGTACCTATAGTCATTGGTAAATGGTGAGTATGATATAGCAAACCACTTCTTTTTACAGACCTGGGATCACAGCTTCTAGCAAGACATCTTCCAGCACTAATTTCCTTTGTGGCTTTAGATGTCATGTTACATGCTGAGAGCCACAAAGAAAGACAATGCTGGTCCACTTTCATTAGCCCACAGAAATCTAATGTTACCACGAAAAGACCAGTTGGTTGTATTTGCCAACTGGTCCAAAAGTTCCTAGTCCACCAATAGGTAGATTATAGGCTTCTTTGGAATCTGGGGCTATTATGAAATAAATGCTAATACTAATGAAAATACAATGAAGGACTACCATCAAGGTGTCTACCATGAAAGAATCAGTTGGTTGCATTTGGCTTCCAGGGCAAACATTTCTAGTCTATCACTGGGTAGATTAAAGGCCTCTTCAGAATCTGTGGCTAATATTAACAAAATGTCATTAATAATAGAAAAAACAAGGAAGGCCTACTATGAAAGTGCCTACTTTCAAAGAACCAATTAGTGGTGTTTGCCTTCCAGGCCGAAAATTCCTTGTCCTCTTCTGGGTAGACTGTTAGCTTCCTCAGGATCTGGGATTAACACCATCAAAACACATATATACTTGAAAAAGTAAATCAAATAGGCAAAAGAGAGTAATACTTGAGACAATACCATTTACCTGTTATGTTACTGAACGTATGGTGTAACTGTAAATCTGTATAAATCAGCTGTAGGATAATTGAAACCCATTCAGTTGTAACGCCGAGTGCTCCGGGTTCCGTGGCTTCCCCGGAGCACTCAAGGCGTCCTGCGGGCTGCAGCGCTCCGGTCGGCGTCCCCGACCATGAGCGCTGTTCCCCCGCATTAGTGAAACTCACCCGCCGGGTCCTCTCTGCTCCCGGCGCACGCCGGGTTCCTTCCTCCTCTCGGCGCGCGCGGCCCCGCTCCCTAGGGCGAGCGCGCGCCGCAGCATGTAAATTTAAAGGGCCAGTGCACCACTAATTGGTGCCTGGTCCAATCAGCCCAAATTCAATAAAAACCCACTTCCCCTTCCTGTCCTTGCCGGATCTTGTTGCCTTTGGTACCTTGAGAAAGCTTTTGGTGTATCGTTCCCTGCCTGTGTATCTGACCTTCTGCTGTTGCCCCTGACTACGAACCTTGCCGCCTTCCTTGACCCTTTGCTCCGTCTGACCTTGCCTTTGCCTTGTCCTTCTGTACCGCGCCTGAATCAGCTGTCTTTGAGGTTGAGCCGTTACCGGAGGATACGACCTGGTTGCTACCGCCGCAGCAAGTCCATCCCGCCTTGCGGCGGGCTCTGGTGAAAACCGGTAGTAACTTAGAACCGGTCCCCTGGTACGGTCCACGCCAATCCCTCACTGACACAGAGGATCCACCTCCAGTGCCATCACCTGCCGCCAGTCCGGACCCTGACAGTAGATCCGGCCATGGATCCCGCTGATGTGCCGCTGCCTAGTCTCGCTGACCTCACTACCGTGGTTGCCCAGCAGTCCCAGCAGATTGCCCAACAAGGACAACAACTGGCACAGTTGACCGCCATGCTGCAACAGCTTCCTACCGCACCGCAGCAGCCGCCTGCTTCTGCTTCTGCTTCCGCTCCACCTCCGCAGCCGGTGGCCGCCACCTCCGCTAGAATCCGTTTGTCTCTCCCGGACAAGTTTGATGGGGATTCTAAGATGTGCCGGGGATTCTTGTCCCAATGTTCCCTACACCTGGAGATGTTGGCCGACCAGTTTCCTACGGAACGATCTAAGGTGGCCTTCATGGTCAGCTTATTGTCTGGGAAGGCCTTGGCCTGGGCCACACCACTTTGGGACCGCAATGATCCTGCCACTGCCTCCGTCCAGTCTTTCGTCTCTGAAGTCCGCAGTGTCTTCGAGGAACCTGCCCGTGCCTCGTCAGCAGAAACGGCCTTGCTAAACCTCGTCCAAGGAGACGCTACAGTAGGCGAATATGCTATACAATTTCGCACACTGGCCTCCGAACTGTCTTGGAACAACGACGCCCTCTGCGCAACTTTTAAAAAAGGTTTATCCAGCCATATCAAGGATGCTCTAGCCGCACGAGAAATACCTGACTCCCTGACGGAACTCATCCAGTTGGCTACTCGCATAGATATGCGCTTCCTTGAAAGACGCCGGGAACTTCGCCAAGAAAAGAATCTTGTTCGCAACAGGCGTTATCCACGCCTGGCACCTCTCTTCCAGCAACCATTGCAACCGGTTGCTGCGCCTCCCGCCGAGGAGGCCATGCAAGTGGATCGGGCTCGCCTGACCCAGCAAGAAAGGTCTCGCCGGAGGAATGAGAATTTATGTTTATATTGTGGGAGTTCCGAACATTTCTTAAAGGACTGTCCAGTTCGTCCACAGCGTCAGGGAAACGCTCGCACCTAGTGAACGTAGGAGAGGCGTCGCTGGGTGTAGAGTCTTCCTCTCCACGTTTGATGGTTCCAGTACGGATTTCTTCTACCGCTAAAGTCTTCTTCCCTGCACAGGCCTTCTTGGACTCTGGTTCTGCAGGAAACTTCATTAGAGCCTCCTTCATAAACCGCTTTAACATTCCTGTGATCCGTCTCGTCAAGCCTTTCTTCATTTCTACAGTTAACGGTGAGAATCTAAACTGTACCGTGCGTTATCGCACAGAACCTGTGCTCATGACCATAGGAGTCCTCCACCAAGAGACCATTGAATTTTTTGTTCTACCGAACTGCACCTCTGACGTCCTTCTTGGCCTGCCCTGGCTCCAGCGCCACTCTCCTACCCTCGACTGGACCTCTGGGGACATTAAATCATGGGGTCCTACCTGCCACACTCATTGCCTCAAGTCGGTACCTACTAGACAAGTCTCCGTTTCCTCACCATTGCTCGGTCTTCCTAAGGCTTATCTGGACTTCTCTGACGTCTTTTGCAAGAAGCAGGCGGAGGTCTTACCACCACATAGACCCTATGATTGTCCCATTGATTTGCTTCCTGGTACCACGCCACCCCGTGGCAGGATCTACCCTCTTTCCATCCCTGAAACCAAGGCCATGTCAGAATACGTTCAGGAGAACCTTAAGAAAGGTTTTATCAGGAAATCCTCTTCTCCTGCCGGAGCAGGATTTTTCTTTGTTGCCAAAAAGGATGGGTCACTACGCCCATGTATTGACTACCGCGGTCTTAACAAAATCACGGTAAAAAATCGCTACCCTTTGCCTCTCATCTCGGAACTCTTTGACCGTCTGCGCGGAGCAAGGGTCTTCACCAAGCTTGACCTCAGGGGCGCTTATAATCTCATCAGAATCCGTGAGGGAGATGAGTGGAAAACCGCTTTTAATACCAGAGATGGCCACTTTGAGTATCTCGTCATGCCGTTCGGCCTGTGCAACGCTCCTGCAGTCTTTCAAGACTTTGTCAACGAGATCTTCCGAGACATGTTGTATACTTGTGTAGTGGTCTATCTCGACGACATTCTAATCTTCTCCTCCACCCTGGAGGAACACCGTCGCCATGTTCGTCAAGTGCTCCAGCGCCTTCGTGTCAACCATCTGTACGCCAAAATGGAAAAATGTCTTTTTGAACGTAGCTGTCTGCCGTTTCTGGGATACCTAGTTTCTGGACAGGGTCTTCAAATGGACCCTGACAAACTCTCTGCAGTCTTGGATTGGCCATGCCCCTCAGGCCTTCGCTCTATTCAGCGCTTCCTGGGATTCGCCAATTATTACCGTCAGTTTGTTCCCCATTTCTCCACTATCGTGTCGCCTATTGTGGCCCTAACCAAGAAAGATGCGAATCCGAAATCCTGGCCTCCCCAAGCTGAAGAAGCCTTTACTCGTCTTAAAGCCGCCTTCGCCTCCGCTCCAGTCTTGAATAGGCCTGATCCGCTGAAACCATTCTTCCTGGAGGTAGATGCCTCCTCTGTTGGAGCCGGAGCGGTTCTTCTTCAAAAATCTGCTAAAGGGAAAAACGTCACCTGCGGTTTCTTCTCAAAAACTTTTTCTCCCCCTGAAAAGAACTACGCCATCGGAGATCGTGAACTTCTAGCCATTAAATTGGCACTGGAAGAATGGAGACACCTTCTGGAAGGATCCCCTCATCCGATCACCATCTATACTGACCACAAAAATCTCTCGTACCTTCAGTCTGCCCAGCGCCTTAATCCACGCCAGGCCAGGTGGTCATTGTTCTTTGCCCGATTCACCTTCCAAATCCATTTTCGTCCTGCTGATAAAAACATTAGGGCGGATGCCCTATCACGCTCCACCGATGCCTCCGAGGATGAAACCGTTCCTCAACACATCATTCCTCCTGAGTGTCTAATTTCAACTGCCCCTGCTTCACTGGTACCAGTTCCTCCAGGGAAAACATTTGTTCCTCCACGTCTTCGCCTGCGGACTCTCAAATGGGGTCACTCCTCTCACCTGGCGGGTCATGCTGGAATTAAAAAGACGACTCAACTAATTGCCAGACACTATTGGTGGCCTTCCTTTGAGAAAGATGTGACGGAGTTCGTTCGGGCCTGTACTGTCTGCGCACGTGATAAAACTCCCCGCCAGAAGCCTGCAGGTCTTCTTCTCCCTCTGCCAGTGCCTGAACAGCCCTGGTCCCACATAGCAATGGACTTCGTCACAGGTCTTCCTGTATCCCATGGCAACACAGTCATATGGGTGGTTGTCGACAGGTTCTCTAAAATGGCACATTTTATTCCGCTCCCTGGCCTCCCTTCTGCGCCACAGCTGGCAAAGCAATTCTTTTTACACATTTTTCGTCTCCATGGTCTTCCAACACACATCGTCTCCGATAGAGGCGTTCAGTTTATCTCAAAGTTTTGGAGAGCTCTCTGCACCCAATTGAAGATCAAATTGAACTTCTCCTCTGCCTACCACCCTCAGTCCAATGGACAAGTGGAGAGGGTTAACCAGATCCTTGGTGACTACCTGCGACATTTCGTCTCCTCCCGTCAGGATGATTGGGTCGACTTGTTGCCCTGGGCCGAATTTTCTTACAACTTTAGAGACTCTGAGTCATCCACCAAATCCCCGTTTTTTGTGGTGTACGGCCGTCACCCGCTTCCCCCCCTCCCCATTCCCACTTCTTCTGGAGTTCCTGCCGTTGATGACTTGACCCTGGACTTCTCCTCCATCTGGAAAGAGACTCAAAAGTCGCTCACCCTCGCCTCTTCTCGTATGAAGAGACATGCAGATAGGAAAAGAAGAACTCCTCCTGTCTTTTCTCCTGGGGACAGAGTGTGGCTCTCTGCCAAATACATCCGGTTTCGGGTCCCCAGCTACAAACTGGGTCCACGTTATCTTGGGCCTTTTAAAATCAAAAGCCAAATTAATGCTGTCTCTTACAAACTCCATCTTCCTCCTTCTCTCCGTATTCACAACTCCTTTCATGTATCCCTCCTCAAACCCCTCATTCTTAACCGATTTTCCCCCAAGGTCATCGTTCCTGCTCCTGTCTCTGGGTCCTCTGACGTTTTCTCAGTAAAAGAGATCCTCGCCTCCAAGGTCGTCAGAGGTAAAAAGTTTTTTTTGGTTGACTGGGAGAATTGTGGTCCTGAGGAGAGGTCGTGGGAGCCCGAGTCCAATATCCTTGACAAGGACCTCATCCACAGGTACCTGGGCTCCAAAAAGAGGGGGAGACCTAAGGGGGGGGTACTGTAACGCCGAGTGCTCCGGGTTCCGTGGCTTCCCCGGAGCACTCAAGGCGTCCTGCGGGCTGCAGCGCTCCGGTCGGCGTCCCCGACCATGAGCGCTGTTCCCCCGCATTAGTGGAACTCACCCGCCGGGTCCTCTCTGCTCCCGGCGCACGCCGGGTTCCTTCCTCCTCTCGGCGCGCGCGGCCCCGCTCCCTAGGGCGCGCGCGCGCCGCAGCATGTAAATTTAAAGGGCCAGTGCACCACTAATTGGTGCCTGGTCCAATCAGCCCAAATTCAATGAAAACCCACTTCCTCTTCCTGTCCTTGCCGGATCTTGTTGCCTTTGGTACCTTGAGAAAGCTTTTGGTGTATCGTTCCCTGCCTGTGTATCTGACCTTCTGCTGTTGCCCCTGACTACGAACCTTGCCGCCTGCCTTGACCCTTTGCTCCGTCTGACCTTGCCTTTGCCTTGTCCTTCTGTACCGCGCCTGAATCAGCTGTCTTTGAGGTTGAGCCGTTACCGGAGGATACGACCTGGTTGCTACCGCCGCAGCAAGTCCATCCCGCCTTGCGGCGGGCTCTGGTGAAAACCGGTAGTAACTTAGAACCGGTCCCCTGGTACGGTCCACGCCAATCCCTCACTGACACAGAGGATCCACCTCCAGTGCCATCACTTGCCGCCAGTCCGGACCCTGACATCAGTATTTATAGATATAGTAAGGGGTTAATTCAAGCCCTTACTTGTGTTTTATAGGGCCATATTTCTACGTAGCCAACAGAGGCCATGGTTCAGGGAGACAAGACTGCCAAAGGCAGCATCCATCCATTCACCCACCAGAGGCGTAACTAGAACCTTCAGGGCCCTGGTGAAGGAAACCATGAAGGGCCCCCCGGAGACCCCTGGCTGGGCCTTTCCCTTCCCTTCAAGCTTGGGGCTCTTCCCACTGATCCTGGGGCCCTTTACTCCAATTGCGGGGCCCTTTATTACGGTCCCGCAGCGGGACCCTTTCACAAGTTCTGCAGTGGGCCCCCTTCCTGCCATCTTGGGGCCTCCCCACGGTGGTGGAATGCCAAGGCCCGGTTGCAAGTGTGACCTTTGCGATCCTGGAAGTTCACCCACTGGTGGCAGTCGTCTTTTATTTTTTGGTATTTCAATTGTATTATTTTTTATTATTTTTTTTTTTTTTTTACAATATAACTGACTATGACTCTGTCCATTTAGAAGATGGTAAATTACATATTTACCGACCCCTTCCTGGTTCTCTCTTGAGACACATTCCCTGCAGCAGCCGGCAGGAGAGGGGAGGAAGCACAGTGAGGGGGGAGGGGGGGGGACCAGGGGAACACACAAGGGCCCAGAGACAGCAGAACACAAGTGAACTGGATAGGAGGAGTGGCGGGGGCAGCATACAGAGGAACCAATCTCCTCCATTTTCCTCCTGCAGCTACAGGAGGAAAAAGGAGGACAGTGATTTCTCTACATGCTGCCCCCGCCCCCCCCCCCCCCCCCCCCTCCTATCCAGGTGTACAGGGGAGCTGCACAGCCACCCTGGAGAATGGGGCCTGGTTGCAATTACAACCCCTGCAACCCCTGTAGTTACGCCCCTGTCACCCACACACTATGATAGTGGCTTCCAGTAACACATTCCATAATTATTAATTAAAGGTTCCAGACCATTGCAAGGATAGGCTAGACTGTCTTTTGTCTTGTCTTGTCTTGTTGTTGTTGTTGTTAGTGGTGGTGGTGGGGGGCTCAGCTGGGAAAGAGCCTCTTCTTGCATACTTCTTATAGAATAACAAAAACACCTGACATTGCTTAAAGCGCAGAAAAAATGCCCTGTGTGCACGAGACCTTATGACCCTGTTGTTAAACTCACGGAGCCACTCTCCCACGTAATGATAAGCCATTGGCAGCCTGACAGCTGGGTTTCAGAAGTGCTGGGTTCTCAAAATTTCTTTCCTTAGGGCTCTTTCACACGGGCGATCCGATCCGATCCGCCTGTCAGTTTTTTAGGCGGATCGGATCGGATCCTCCATGCAGCTCTATGGGGCAGCGGATGTCAGCGGAGACACCTCCTGACACCCGCTGCCATCCGTATCCGATCCTGTCCGTGAAATCTGGATGGATGGAAACCCTATTTTTCCATCCGTTCAGGGATCGGATCGGATCGGATGTGAACGGACAGGCGGTCCGCTCTCATCCGATTCCCCATAGAGAGCAGCGGGAGCTGTGACACCTCCCTCTCCGCACTGCAAGCGGAGACGGAGCTGTCATCCGCCGGCTCAGCGGGGATCGGCGGATCGATCCCCGCTGAGCAGCACGGATCCGCCTACAGAGGCGGACCGTGTGAAAGAGCCCTTACACAGTTGGTGTATTTTATCGGTACAATTGTGTACTTATAAAACTTAGGCAATTACAGACTGTTAGTGTGTCATGGTTATCAGATGCAGATGCATTGGATAATAAAGGTAGCTCCTGAAGCTGGCAATTACGCTGAAAGCCCTAAAATTGAAAAAAAAAAAAAAAAACAATTGCTCAGTAAATAAGCTACATCTGTATTTTCAGCAACACAGACCTTCCATTGACTGAAGTTCATTTTTCCTGGTGACAAAAATGCTAAGTAGAGCGACATGGCCCTAAGGCAAAAGTTTGCAAATTCTCAAAGTTGGCTCTAGGTGTACTACCATTGAGTGGGTATACTGGCTTTATTCTCTCCCCCCTGCCATGGTGTATTGTGTATGGATGTGACCTCTGATCTTGTTAGTGTGATATCAGGCTAAACAGTCAACTGGGGTAGGAGGTGTGTGGAAGAAGACATTTGGCCTAGGGGGCAGGAAGTATACATCTGACCCCGATGCTCCATTCTGGAGCGTGGGATACCCCCCTTACTAGCAGAAGTATGCAGGACTCAGTGGGAGATGTTGCTTTAATGTACTGTGGGGGGCACAGGGAATTGTGCTGGGTTTGGACACATTTGCTGATCTTTGCTTTTTAGATTTTGAAGGATTTTTGTAATTAAAAGAAATAAAATGTTGTAATATACACATTTAGATTTTAGTAAAAAAAATATACATTAAAGTGACATGAAAGAACAGGCACCAAATCCAGTAACTTCGTGATACACAAGCCTCAAAAAGTAAAAACAAAACTTCTTTTCCTTCCCTGATTGAGCCAAATACTCCTTTATTTGTGTCTCACACGCTCCCCCTCTCACACACTGCAGATCACAGTGGGAGGGATTCAGTAACAGAGGGAATGATGTCAATCCAGAAAGCAGTGGGCGGGATTAGGTGTGGCCAGGTGTGGATTAACAAACTACCGTCCTGTGGATCAGCAGCGACAATGTTGTGTAGCACCCTCTAGTGTATGCTAGATGTATGATAGGTCTTGTAGTGTAGGTTTGCTAGTTTAGGAAAATTTAGTTTGGTTCAGGGCTGTGAATCTGGGTCGGGGTTCAGTGAGTCAGGGCTAGATGACTCATTTTGACAGTTCCTCTGGTGCCTCCCCCTGGTCTAGAAGGTTGTAGAAACTTCTCGAGCTGGTGGGTGGAAGTTAGGAGGGTCTGTTTGGAATATTTATGAGGACCTCAGCCAATCCCCAGTAAAGGGATTGCAGGGGGGCTTACCTCATAAATAGGCATAAGCCATGCCAGCAGGGGCAGTCAGAGAGAGGATGAAGATATATTGCTATGGAGACTGTTGGTGGCCCTCTGGAGTGCCCCCTAGTCTGGGGGGAGGGGGTGACTTTGGACCAGGGCTTGCGTGCTGGAAGGATCCTGCCATAACACATGGAGGATGCCCTTCCTGGAGGCACGAGGAGGAGGCACGAGGTGTGAGGAGAGCAGCACTACCTGGGACTTACAAGGGGGGAGACTGCCACATGTAGCCAGTTCTCCCCGAAGACCGGGTTGTGCCAAGCCTTCATCCCCTTCCTAGGAGATATTCTGCAGAGTCAGCTGGGTGGGCTAGTGTGAGTCAGTCTGGAGGACTGTGGAGGAAAGTTAGCCTGGAGGGCTAGTGAAAGGGGCAGCTGCAACCAGGCGGGTTGGCAGTGCCTGAAGAGGTGGTGCTGGGACCAGTAGCCACAGGAGGAGTAATACAAGCTGATCATTATAATCTGCTACACAACAAGGGGCTTTGATTTCCTGCCTGCAAAGGGCCATTGCTAAAATCTGACTATGCCTGTCAGATCCACAAACAGTGACTCAGCTGGAAACTGCATACGAGTGTCAAGGAGGCTGTATATAGACTGCATATAGACTGTGTATAAGAAGATGTCCATGAAGTTGTTGCCAAGTTGGTTACTAAAGTCTAGTGGGCATCCCATAATTTACCATCCCCATCCAAGTTATTACCTTCAATAAATAACTAAAAAACAAAGTCACAGACTGTTCTCTGTCTCTGGCATGCCTGTGACTGGCTGTGCAGAGTGGGAGATTCCAGCTTACTTACGGCTCCTTAGGGGGTGCGCTACACATGTTACTAAATTCTGGCCATTTTAAGAGCTAATATGCAAACCACTGTACTGTAAAAAAAAAAAAAAAAAAAAAAGCCATGGAACCCTGGGCACTGTCATTGGTGGGGGACATTGGTGGGGGCCCTCTGATTCCTCCTGTATTGAATTATACTGTAACTGTATTGTCTTCCCCCACACTGTAAAGCGCTTCACAAACTGTTAGCGCTATATAAATCCTGTATAATAATAATGTACTAGATTAAAAGAAAGTAAAAAAAAAAAAAAATGCACGGAGGGGAGGGGTCTTTTCATGCAGTTTTGAGGCTAACTCTGAAAAAAGACAGATCATTTACAAAACATTCTTGGAGAATGCTTTACAGCGTAAGAACACAGTGTGCAAAAGGCACGTTCCATGCACTCGAAAGCACAGCCCTTGCGATCTACATGGGGGTTCCAATGTATTGTTAATGGTACCCTAAATGCAGATCGCAAATGTAGCGCATTTGTGGGCACCAAATTGCGCGGTACCACAGTACTATGCGGTTTGGTACAGTGCATTGTTGAAAGCAAGCACTATCTTTGCGTGGTGCGGTGCATTTTGCAGCCTATTCAAATGAATGGTCTATCAAAATGCACTCCATGGGAACATGCAGAATTCACATAGGAACGTGTGCGTTCCCGAGCGATTCTGGTGTAAACTAGTCCTAAGTTCACCTTTTCACAAAAAGTGAATTAACACCATATACCCTCCCCACCCAGTCAGTCTCTGCTGTAATTGCTTACACGGATGATTGCATTTTATTGCACATGCAGCCAATGCAGGGTTCAGGGGTTAGAAAACCGCGGTCTTCTTTTAGAATGAATATGACTGGTCACATGCTTGTATGTGACCGCTTAAACCAATCAGAATTGCTCTGTTCCCATCCAGGCATCCCTAAGCAAAGAAGGGGAAAAGCACCACAGATTTCAAAACCCCAATCCCCTGTATCGACTGTGTGTCCAGTGAAAGCTACGTGTTGTGGGGACTGGGAAGGGGGGATGGTGTACAGTGTTCGTTCAATGTTTAATTTTTTTGTGAAAAAGATGAACTTAAAGTGTTACTAAACCCTAGCCCCGGCATTCACTATATCTGGTCTCCCACAGTACACAGGACATGGAAATGCAATAATTTTAGTAAATATAAACTGCTAAATACCTTTTCTCATTAGCAGTATATAGCAGTCTTGTGACTTCTATCAGTGTCTGGGTAAAGCTTTTAGGAGGAGTTTACATACTTCACTGGCTGTCCTATAAGGATGCAGGACTCCTTACCCTCTGTCTTGGCAGTGCTGATTGGCCCTGTGGCGATCACATGCACCATCCAAAGAAAAAAAAACTCCCTAGCGATACACACCAGTCTTGCCAGTGGTGAGTCTTGCCAGTCTCACCAACAGCGTACACGGGCAAGACATAATTGGCTATGGAATTGATTTTTTTTTCCTTTTATAAATTATCATGACTTACATACAGCAGCAACATTTAAATCTGGCCAAAGATGGATTGAAATTCAGTTCCAATCAGACATCCAGCAAAGACAATATTGCAAAATATAAAAGTTTTTATATTATGCATTCTAATTAAATGTACATTTTTATTTTTAATTGGAATTCCACTTTAGCAAATTTCATGCAAAATACTTTGCACCATAAAATTATATTTGGTTCTGTATTCTATAAAAGGGGTGGTTTGGGGAGGTGAGTAGGAGTTGGAGCTAAGGGACAGTGGTTGGAGGTGGGTAGGGGGCAGACAAGGGACAGTGGTTGGAGGTGTGTAGAGGGCAGACACAGAGACAAGGGACAGTTCTCGGAAGTGGGTTGGGGGGGGGGACACAGAGACAAGGGACTCGGAGGTGGGAAGGGGGTGGACTCGGAGGTGGGTATGGGGCAGACTTGGAGACAAGGGACAGTGCTCACAGGTGGGTAGGGGGTGGACTTGGAGACAAGGGACAGTACTCAGAGGTGGGTACTAGGGGGTGGACTCGAACACAAGGGACAGTGCTCGGAGGTGGTTAGGGAGTTGACTTAGGGACAAGAGACAGTGCTCAGAGGTGGGTAGGGGGTGGACTCAGAGACAAGGAACAGTGCTCAGAGGTGGATAAGGGGAGGGCTCGGAGACAAGGGACAGTGCTCAGGGGTGGGTAGGTGGAGGACTCGGAGACAAGGGACAGTGCTTGGAGGCGGGTAGGGGGCAGACACAGAGACAAGGGACAGTGCTCGGAGGTGGGAAGGGGGTGGACTCGGAGACGGGACAGTGCTTTGAGGTGGGTATGGAGCAGACTTGGAGACAAGGGACAGTGCTCGGAGGTGGGTAGGGGGTGGACTCGAATACAAGGGACAGTGCTCAGAGGGGGTCAGGGGGTTGACTCAGGGACAAGAGACAGTGTTTGGAGGTGGGTAAGGGGTGGACTCAGGGACAAGGGACAGTGCTCAGAGGTGGATAGGGGGAGGAAACGGAGACAAGGGACAGTGCTCGGAGGTGGGTAGGTGGAGGACTCAGAGACAAGGGACAGTGTTCGGAGGTGGATAGGAGGTGAACTTGGAGACAAGAGACAGTGCTCGGAGGTGGGTGGGGGGTGGAATCGGAGACAAGGGACAGTGCATCGGAGGTGGCAGACTCGGAGACAAAAGAAAGAGCTCCGAGGTGGGTAGGTGGTAGACTCAGAGACAAGGGACAGTGCTCAGAGGTGGGTAGGGGGAGGAATCAGAGACAAGGGACAGTGTTCTGAGGTGGATAGGGGGTGAACTTGGAGACAAGAGACAGTGCTCGGAGGTGGGTGGGGGGTGGACTCGGAGAAAAGGGACAGTGCATCGGAGGTGGCAGACTCGGAGACAAAAGAAAGAGCTCGGAGGTGGGTAGGCGGTAGACTCAGAGACAAGGGACAGTGCACGGAGGTGGGTAGGGGGAGGAATCAGAGACAAGGGACAGTACTCAGGGGTGGGTAGGGGGAGGACGCGGAGACAAGGGACAGTGCTCAGAGGTGGGTAGGGGAGGACTCAGAGGACAGGGACAGTGCTCAGAGGTGGGTAGGGGGAGGACTGGGAGACAAGGGACAGTGCTCGGAGGTGGACAGGGGGTGGACTCAGACAAGAGACAGTGCTCGGAGGTGGGTAAGGGGCAGAGAAAAAGGGTGAATCGGAAGCGAGGAGAGCAGAGGTGTACCTGCACCTATTCTATGGGAAAGAAAAAAGCCCTGACTTTAGGTTGTCAAAGCACTGAAATCAATAGTACAAACTTTAGGAAAAAAAATGAAATTGCATATCAGATAAAATGACTACAATGACAAACATTTGCTGTTTTTATTCTCTTAAAAATACAGAGAAAAAACTTTCCAGTAAAGCAGCTTATTTTACCGTACAAAAGTAGAAACGTCCCATTCCTGGATAAAGCACAGACTGGTTTTTCCATCAATGTTTTTTCTCTGTGATCATTAAACCATATGACAACACATCATTCCATTCCATAGTATTAAATGACTTATCTCAGTCATCCATCGTGCCCACAGCTGTCTGTTACTGAAGCAATGCATTAAGGAACTTAAAGCCCAACCAAAATATCACACCTATTATTTTCTATTTGTGCCCCAATTTATGTTTTTTTATTGATTTTTGCTTCTTAAAGTCTTAAATTCCTTTATTCTTTTGCATTTACTACCTCAAACTGCAGTATTTTGCCTTGGCAGAGCTGAGTAATAGCCACACCCCTCATCACGGAACTCCTCACACAGACTTGTATTGCTAAGGAACAGAGAGAGGGTGTCTCTAACAAGAGAGGGGGTGTGCCTGGCATGAGGGGGCGTATCTGACCAGACCTGTTAGATTTTAAACAACACTGGACAGTGTGGTCAAACTTTAGTGCCAATTAGACTGTGCAGTAGTATCTAGAGCAGCCTTTCTCAACCGTTTTACCCAGAGGAGCTCTTAAAATTATTTTCAGGTCTCAGAAAAGACAGAAGATTAAATCATTGGGGCAGTTGGAAGAATGTCCCATACATTGGTGGTCAGTGGGAAGAATGTTCCTCTTACAGTGGGGGTCAGTTGCAAGAATGCTCCTTACATTGGTGGTCAGTAGGAAGAATGCCCCTAAACTGGTGGTCAGTGGGAAGAATGCTTCTTACATTGGTGGTCAGTGGGAAGAATGTCCCTAAACTGGTGGTCAGTGGGAAGAATGCTTCTTACATTGGTGGTTAGTGGGAAGAATGCCCCTTACATTGGTGGTCAGTGGGAAGAATGCCCCTTACATTGGTGGTCAGTGGGAAGAATGCCCCTTACATTGGAGGTCAGTGGGAAGAATGCCCTTTACATTGGTGGTCAGTGGGAAGAAGGAGGAGGACACACCCAAAGAGCTCTCTGTGAGAACCAGCCCTTTTCAAGCCTGGGCCTTGCTTGCTAGCTTGGCCCAGGAACAATGCCTGATCCTGGGGGAGGCCCTGGGAGGGATCCCCCTGATGACACGGGGCCTAGTGAGGAGGAGGTGGAGGACCTGTCTGTGGGTCCAGGCCCTGGTGAGAATGTGGATGTCTTCAGCCAGAAGGTTATCAATCGTTTTAGGGCGATTGGAAGAGCTGAAGAAAAACTTAAAGTTTTGAAGGCTGAACACAAATCCTTCAGAGCCAAATACTGCCAGGCCTGGAGTAAAAATCGCACAGCCATGAAGCCTGAGTTACAGGAATTGGAAGATAAGGTAAAGAAACAATCTTTATTACTGGAAAAGTTAAAAGACAGAAGTGGAGCATTTAAAGAAAAGTTTGACAATGAGAGGCGATTTGCCAGCCAAGCATCAGCATCTGTGGATCAGCAGCCTCGGTTAATGGATGACCAGGCTCCATCTGCCTCTGCACCTCTCCCCCCATATCAGGACTGGGAATCGCCAGCGGCAACCAGCCAGGGGGTTGAGAGTGGACATGGATCCCTGACATTTATCCAGGAGATGGAGTCACCCCTGAAAGCAGACAAGTTTGTCTTTTCTGATGATCCATCAGAAATCCCTGAGGACGGGCAGAGGAGATTCAAACCAGCAAAGCCAGTACTGGTGGAGAAATCCCAGTACACCATGCTGCCTTCCAGCATGTCTGCCCCACCTGCTGTAGTGGATGGTGTCACAGGTGAGAAGGAACTGCATATTGGAGTTACTGCTGAGGATAAATCCGGTGCAGACATGCAGGGTAAATCCCTGACAGAATCACCAGATTGTGAGAAAAATGTGGATGGACCTGCATCTAACACCCCAGGCATGGATTTTTCTGCTCCTGCTGAGACCAGTAGTCCCTCTGCAAGCAAAATGGCTGCGAACTCCATAGAGTTTGCTTCAGCTGAGTTTCCCAGTGTTCCAGGGCTGATTGACCAGCTGATTGCTAGTGGGGGAGGGGATCAACATGGTGCTGCGAGTGGAATGGAAGTAGAAATGGAAATATCCTGCAATGCTTTACCTGCTGCTGTGTTAAAACAGGATTCTGTTTCTACAACTGAAAACTCTGTCCCAGTGGAAGAGAAGATGATCGCTGAAACTCTTACCAGTGCAGCAGCAACTATGGATTCTGCTGTGAAGACAACAGCAATAATAAATATCCCAGCAAGTATAAAAAATGACATTAATGTTAAAGCAATGAATGTGGTGGGTGGTGGTGAAGGGGTTAGTAATGCTGGGAAAAATAAAAATGACATTTCTCCTCCTGCTCAGCAGAGGAAAGATTCGATTGCACAGATCAATCCCGAATCTGTGCAATCGTTATCTGCTAAGTGTGTGTCAGATAATTTAAAAAAAACTGATGGATTTTCTGCTGTGAGGAATGTTGGAAGCTATGCTTCAGCTTTGGGGAGTCACACCAGGGTGGGTGGTGGGAATTCTGTTATTAGTCAAAATTCAGGGAGGTTTGGTGGGTATAGGAGGAGGAATGTGGTACAGTTGAGGTGGGTGGGGGATGGAACTCCACCAGTAAGGGGGAGGGTGGCTGAGTTGATTTTGGAAATGGGGTTTAAAGCTTGTGATATTTTTGCTTTAATTTGCCCGGTGGGGAGTTATGAATTTGATTTGTCGTTTGTAAAACCTGAAAGTTTGGATCTCTTCTGGGAGAGATTTAGGAGGTGCAAGGGCCTTCAGCAGTGGAGTGGTTTGGTGCCAAAGGTGATCTCAAGGCAGCCTCTGATAAAATCAGTGACCATTTTGGTGCGTAACGAATCCATACCAGAGGCTGATTTATTAGTATGGCTACGCCGATATGGCGAGGTCCTCACTCCACTGCGGAAGGTCCTTGATGAGCATGGGATATGGACAGGGGCCTGGACAGTGTCACTAAAATTGGGGGTGCTGGGCGATGTAGTTCAGCACCTTCCCTGCTCAGCCTTTCTGGGTAGGGATAGGCTGACCATTTTCTACCAAGGTCAGCCTAAGGTGTGTAATAAATGTGGTGATAAAGGCCACTTTGCATCGTCCTGCACCCACAAGAAGTGCTCACTGTGCCAGGATTTAGGCCATTTGGCCAGAGAATGCACCCAGATTCGGTGCAATTTGTGCCAGCAGCTGGGTCATCCATATAGCCAGTGCCCAGAGGCACTGCATAACTTGCCTGGATTGGAGACTGAGCTGCAGAGGCTTGATAAAGAAGATGAAGCAGCTGAAGTTAGAGAGGAAATTGTTGTTGCCCCTCCTGTGTCTGTTGTGTCAGATTCTGTTTCCCCTAGTGATGTGGTCCCTGAGTCTGTCCTTCCTGTGTCTGTTGTGTCAGATTTTGTTTCCCCTGGTGAGGTGGTCCCTGAGTCTGTCCCTCCTGTTTTTCCTACATCTACTGTGCGTAGATCCTCCAGACTAGCGGAAGCTGCTGGGGGGGCGGGTATAGTGGATCTTCCCCCTCGGCCTACTCCACCTCCAGTCCCTGTCTCTCGACACCGCAAACGCGGCCAAGAGGGTGCAGGGGTGCTGGATGGTGGTGGGGTCGATGGGGTTGAGGGAAGGGTGTCCATGTCCCATGTCTCACCCTCTGTTGTGGAGGATTCGGATGATGAGGGGTGGGAGAGGACAAAGAGGAAGAAAAAGAAGAAGAGGAAGACCAGTAAAGCGGTCATTTCTTCCTTACAGTTAGAGCCAGGAGGGGTTCCTCTTGGCAACGCATTTTCTGTTTTATCAGGGGAGGAGTTGGTGTCGGATTTATCTAATTCTTTATCATCTATGGATGAGGGGGAGTCACATAGTGTAAAGAGAGCTGTTTCGGGTGATGAGAGTGTGGTGGAGGTTAAGAAACGACTACCCCAATCATCCTGATGGCAGTGCCCGCTCTGATAAAGGTGGCGACCATTAATGTCGCCAGCGTGAAATCTGCAAGAGCTCGTGATATTGCCTTATTTTTGCTCAGTGAGTTTGATGCTGAGATTTTATTTTTGCAAGAGACCTGGCTCAATACTTTGGCCGATGTCCATCTAGCAAAAAGGGAGTGGAGATGCGGTCCCTCCTTTTGGTCTCTTGCGGCTGAGCCTTGCAGCGGAGTTGCCGTTCTTTTTAAAACCGATATGGTAACGTGCCGGCGGATAATTGAGGTAGAAATGGGGAGATGCATGGCCTTAGACGTCTCTGTTAGGGGGCAGGACCTGCGCCTGATCAATATCTATGGACCGCAGTCAAAATGGGGCAGGAAATGCCTCTTCACAAAGATCAAGCCCTTCCTTTTTACATCCCAGCAGGTTGTCTTTGGAGGTGACTTTAACACCATAATTAGGCCTGAAGACAGGAGGGTCTCCATAGACAGGCTGGGTTATGATAGCGTTTTTCTTAGAGATATGGTTAGACAAGCAGGCCTGGTAGATGTGCACATTAAGCACTGCCCTGGCAGCACGGGATTCACGTTTCAGAGAGGGAATAGTCAGAGTAGGATAGATAGGTTTTTTTTAAAGGAGAACTCTGCTTTCTCGGCTCCTGAGTTGAGGGCGGTGGAGTTCTCTGACCACTGTATGCTGTCTGTGACTCTGAATGCCTCGGACACTCCACCCAGGGGAAGGGGTACCTGGAAACTGAATTCGGCTCTCCTGGAAGATGTAGAGGTAAGACAATCCTTTGAGGATTTTTTTCAGGCACAGGTTTCTATTCTGGACTTTTGCAGCAGTAAGTCAGAGTGGTGGGAGCTTGTGAAACAAAGGGCGATTGGACTTTTCAAGGCCATAAGTAAGAAGAAGCAGCTTGGTATGTATATTGCCTACCAGCATTTGCGGAGGAAGCTTGATCGTCTTGTCTCGTATGGAGGAGATCCAGGGGAGATCTCGGAGGTAAAGCTTCTTCTTAGGAAGTGTCAATACGACCGGCATGCCTCCTTGGTTCTGGAGAGAGATTATGGGAAATATCACTCGCCTGATCCTTACCAGAACTGTAAGCAAGGCATAGCAGTTAAGACGGTCATAGGTCTGAGGGATAGTACGGGTTCCCTGGTGAAGTCCAGATCAGGGATCCTGGAGATCTTCAGGTCATATTACGCAGACCTTCTGGGAAGAAAGGACCTTAGTCGGGACAGGATGGAAAGCTTTCTGGATTCTACTCCAGGATTGGGAAACGATACATTGCCTTTGATGGATTTGACAGAACCAATTTCAGCGGATGAGGTAGTTCGTGCTATAGAGAAGCTGGCTACCAAAAAGTCGCCTGGGCCAGATGGGTTGACAGCTGAATTTTACAAGTGTTTTAAGTCCATTCTGGCTCCCTTTTTAGCGGAGGTTTATAACAGCTGTTTAGAAGAGGGTTCTCTCCCTCCCTCCATGAGGCAATCCGCTGTGATTCTTCTGTCAAAAGGTAAAGACCCCTCAATAATTGAGAACTGGCGCCCCATCAGTCTTCTCAATGTTGATAGAAAGATCTTGGCGAAGATTCTTTTTTGGCGCTTGTCGTCAGTAGCAGGCGATTTGTTGTCCAATCATCAGCACTGCTCGGTCCAGGGCAGAAGTACCTTTTCAGCAATTTTAGCTGTCCGGGAGGCTTTGGAGCGATGCAGGGCTGCTGGATGGAGAAAGTACTTGCTGGCATTGGATCAGGCGAAGGCTTTTGATCGAGTCAATCATGAGTACTTGTATTTGCTACTTGGTAGATACGGCCTGCAGGGGAGGTTTATTGATTGGCTATAAACATTATATAAAGGGGCTGAGAGCTTCCCACTTGTTAATGGTTGGGTTGGACGGCCTTTTGAGGTTGGCTCTGGTGTGCGCCAGGGGTGTCCTTTGAGCCCCCTGCTATATGTATTCGCAATCGACCCCTTCATAAGAAGGTTAGAGAGTGGATCGTTGTGTGGGGTGCCTTTGGGCATTGCTGGTGTGCCGCCTTTGAAGGTCGTGGCCTATGCCGATGATGTGTCTGTTATTATCTCTGGGATGGAGGAGGCGCAGGAGGTGGTCTCTGTGATAGAGCAGTACACTGAGGCTTCTGGCTCTAAAATCAATCATGAAAAGAGTGAAGTTTTCTGGATGGGTGAGGAGGGTGAAAGCTTCGAACTTCCGGATGCCTTCCCAGAGCCCCAGCAGGAAATTAAAGTGTTGGGCATCAAATTTGGTCCTGGTGACTATGGTCATCGAAATTGGGAAAGCAGGTTGTTGAATGCCAATGCCAAGGTGGCAAGCTGGAAGAAATGGAAACTTTCCTTGAGGGAAAGGGTTGACTTGATTAAAACTTACCTGATCCCAATCTTTTTATATGTCAGCTTTGTCTGTATCTTGCCGGAATCTCTCTATGCAAGGGTGTACAGCTGCTTTTTCCAACTGTTATGGGGAAATAGGCTGAACCTGATCAAACGCAATGTAACTTACCTGTCCAGGCGGGAGGGTGGTCTAGGAATGGTCAACCCTATAGTTTTCTTTTCTCTGCTTTTTTTAAAGTATAATCTTGGTAATATGTTAGCAGAGACCCCGCCGGGATGGGTGGGTATTTTTCAATCTTGGTTTAGGCCTTTTCTGCGATGCTGGGAAGATGGCGGGCCAGTGAAAAGTCTGAGAGTCCGACATGGCAAGCTTCCGGCTTATGTTGCCCCGTGTCTGAAAATACTTAGGCAGTGGCAGGTGACAGTGGGGGATATCAAGTCCCTCCCCAGAAAGCTTCTGGAGAAGAGGATTTTGGGCTCTGCTTTCAGTGTGTCGCTGTCAGGATCTGTGTCATTACGTGGGTCACCTGCTGGTGGCACTGTTGTTCCTGGAACTGAGGGGCGCAGTTCCAGGGCCCACCAGCGGGTGTCTCCCAGCAGCTGGACTGTTCTTTTAATTAAGCTGCACCTGAGGAGGACTGCTGAGGGAATATAAGCCCGCCCTTCACTGAGGCTCAGTGCTTCAGTATTTTCTCTGCTAGCCGTGTCCCTGTCTGAACCTGTATCCTGTATCCTGTATCCTGTATCCTGTAACCTGTATCCTGAAACCTGTATCCTGATCCTGAGTCCTGTTCCCTGCATCCTGCTTCCTTTACCTGGCTCCCTGCTTTCCTTGTCTCCTGTTCCTGTCCTGTCCTGCAATTGTTTGCTCCATCCCTTTGTATATAGTTTGTTAGGTTCTATTGGGGTTTTGTACTGATATCATTTATATTTTGTTTACTTGTTTATGGTCACTGGTGTTGGTATTGGAGTGTGTCATTTTGCTTAATAAACTTATTTACATCTTTATCCATCTGGGTCCTGATTCCTTGGTGCAGCCAACTGATCTGATCACTCTTGCTGGATGCCTGCATGTGGTATCCCTGACAGAATACTGAAGCCACTAACGATCAGATCGGTTGCACCTGGGAATTAGGAATTTTCTGGTTGTTGCAAGATGCAGTCAGAGGAGGTCTTTTATTTTTCTTTGCTTGTAACAGAAGACAGGGAATATTGTTGCCAAATTTTGAAAACTTACACTAGCGAGCAGTTGTTGGAATGCATCCGTCTGGCCCACTCGTTTGTTGACAAAGGCAGAGTTTTGTTCAAAGAGATTCAGCCACTTATTCAGCTCTGTGCAGAGTTGGCTTTATCTAATACCCCTAAGGTTGGTGATGATTATTCTCCTCCTTTTAGTGTCTCTCAGGTGGTATCTCTTGTGTGGCTCTTGGAAGATGATAAACCCTATTTTATTGAACATTATTCAGTGTATTCTCCAGAGGCCCTGTTGGATTGCATGAATGCTGTATATTCTCTAATCAGACAAGGGGGTTGTAAATTGAGTTTTGTTCAGGCCTTACTGCAAACCTGGTCAGATCTTTCCAATTTAGCATCAGCTAACTCACACCAATCCACTTCTGCCTCTGGACACCAGTTTTCTCAAAGTTTCTCCTCTCCGTTACCCGTAGCAACCACAGCTGCAGTTAGGTATGGTTTGCTTTCCACTGCTTGTTCATATCCTGGCTTAACGAGTTGCACTTTTCCTGCATTTAACTCTGTGAAAACTTCCTCTACTACTCTGTTGCCCCTAGCAACCTCTCAGAAATTCTCCTCTGTAACTGTCTCTCCTTTTCCACCATCTCCCAATACTGCCATTTCGCTTCCATCTACTTCACAATCTATTCATAGCCCTGCAACCACTAGCAAGATTTCTGTATCTAAACCTAAAAAGAAAAGGAGATTTTTCCCAACACATACAATTATACCTGTTACCCAGCCTGCTGATCCAGTGCCCGCTGATCTAGTGCCTCCTACTGAGCCTGTTGATCCAGTGCCCACTGATCCGGTGCCTCCTACTGAGCCTGCTGATTTAGTGCCCGCTGTTCTGATGCCTGTTGTTCCAGTGCCTGCTGATCCAGTGCCCACTGATCCGGTGCCTCCTACTGAGCCTGCTGATCCAATGCCCACTGTTCTGATGCCTGCTGTTCCAGTGCCCGCTGATCTGGTGCCTCCTACTGAGCCCGCTGATCCAGTACCTGCTGTTCCGGTGCCCGCTGATCCGGTGCCTCCTACTGAGCCTGCTGATCCAGTGCCCACTGATCCGTTGCCTTCTACTGAGCCTGCTGATCCAGTGCCCGCTGTTCTGATGCCTGTTGTTCCAGTGCCCGCTGATCCAGTGCCCACTGATCCGGTGCCTCCTACTGAGCCTGCTGATCCAGTGCCCACTGTTCTGATGCCTGCTGTTACAGTGCCCGCTGATCTGGTGCCTCCTACTGAGCCTGCTGGTCAAGTGCCTGCTGTTCTGATGCCTGCTGATCCAGTGCCCGCTGATCTGGTGCCTCTAACTGAGCCTGTTGATCCAGTGCCCACTGATCCGGTGCCTCCTACTGAGCCTGCTGATCCAGTGCCCGATGTTCTGATGCCTGTTGTTCCAGTGCCTGCTGATCCAGTGCCCACTGATCTGGTGCCTCCTACTGAGCCTGCTGATCCAGTGCCCACTGTTCTGATGCCTGCTGTTCCAGTGCCCGCTGATCTGGTGCCTTCTACTGAGCCCGCTGATCCAGTGCCTGCTGTTCCGGTGCCCGCTGATCCAGTGCCTCCTACTGAGCCTGCTGACCCAGTGCCCACTGATCCGGTACCTTCTACTGAGCCTGCTGATCCAGTGCCCGCTGTTCTGATGCCTGTTGTTCCAGTGCCCACTGATCCGGTGCCTCCTACTGAGCCTGCTGATCCAGTGCCCACTGTTCTGATGCCTGCTGTTACAGTGCCCGCTTGTCTGGTGCCTCTGACTGAGCCTGCTGATCCAGTGCCTGCTGTTCTGATGCCTGCTGATCCAGTGCCCGCTGATCTGGTGCCTCTTAATGAGCCTGTTGATCCAGTGCCCACTGATCCGGTGCCTCCTACTGAGCCTGCTGATCCAGTGCTCGCTGTTCTGATGCCTGTTGTTCCAGTGCCCGCTGATCCAGTGCCCACTGATCCGGTGCCTCCTACTGAGCCTGCTGATCCAGTGCCCACTGTTCTGATGCCTGCTGTTCCAGTGCCCGCTGATCTGGTGCCTCCTACTGAGCCCGCTGATCCAGTGCCTTCTATTCCGGTGCCCGCTGATCCAGTGCCTCCTACTGAGCCTGCTGATCCAGTGCCCTTTGATCCGGTGCCTTCTACTGAGCCTGCTGATCCAGTGCCCGCTGTTCTGATGCCTGTTGTTCCAGTGCCCACTGATCCGGTGCCTCCTACTGAGCCTGCTGATCCAGTGCCTGCTGTTACATTGCCCGCTGATCTGGTGCCTTCTACTGAGCCTGCTGATCCAGTGCCCACTGATCCGGTGCCTCCTACTGAGCCTGCTGATCCAGTGCCTGCTGTTCTGATGCCTGCTGGTCCAGTGCCCGCTGATCCGGTGCCTCCTACTGAGCCTGCTGATCCAGTGCCCGCTGTTCTGGTGCCCGCTGTTCTGGTGACCACTACCCAGTCTGCTGAGCCAGTGCTTGCTGTTCCAGTGCCCGCTGACCCAGTGCCTGCTGTTCCGGTGCCTGCTGATCCGGTGTCTCTTACTCAGCCCGCTGATCCGGTGCCAGCTGATCCCGTGCCCGCTGTTCTGGTGACCACTACTGTGCCTGCTGATCCTGTGCCTGCTGATCCTGTGCCTGCTGATCCTTTGCCTGCTGACCCAGTGCTTGCTGTTCCAGTGCCCGCTGACCCAGTGCTTGCTGTTCCGGTGCCTGCTGACCCAGTGTTTGCTGATCCAGTGCCTGCTGAGCCACAGTCTGCCGCCCTGTTTGATGTGCCACTGTCTGTTGCCCAGCCTGGTTTGCCACTGCCGGATATCCTGCATGCCGCTGGCGCTCCCCTGCTTGATGTCCAGCTTGCCTTCAGTCCCAGTGTTGGGACATGTGTTGCAATGAGGGCAGGTGTATCCCTAATATTACGCCTCTTCAGGAACTTGACCTGTGGGGTGCCAAGACGGCTTCCAGACCCTGGTGGTGGGGCGCATGATCAATTGCTGGACTCTGGTGGCACGCCTTCCGGCAAGTTAAAGGACTTTGGCCTAGAGAGTGCTAGAAGACCCGCAGACATGGAGGGGAGACCTTTTTGGACTTTCGGGGTAGAAGCACAATGGAGCGTCCGGAGGCCGCTCCTTAAAGGGGGGGAACTGTCAGGATCTGTGTCATTACGTGGGTCACCTGCTGGTGGCACTGTTGTTCCTGGAACTGAGGGGCGCAGTTCCAGGGCCCACCAGCGGGTGTCTCCCAGCAGCTGGACTGTTCTTTTAATTAAGCTGCACCTGAGGAGGACTGCTGAGGGAATATAAGCCCGCCCTTCACTGAGGCTCAGTGCTTCAGTATTTTCTCTGCTAGCCGTGTCCCTGTCTGAACCTGTATCCTGTATCCTGTATCCTGTATCCTGTATCCTGTAACCTGTATCCTGAAACCTGTATCCTGATCCTGAGTCCTGTTCCCTGCATCCTGCTTCCTTTACCTGGCTCCCTGCTTTCCTTGTCTCCTGTTCCTGTCCTGTCCTGCAATTGTTTGCTCCATCCCTTTGTATATAGTTTGTTAGGTTCTATTGGGGTTTTGTACTGATATCATTTATATTTTGTTTACTTGTTTATGGTCACTGGTGTTGGTATTGGAGTGTGTCATTTTGCTTAATAAACTTATTTACATCTTTATCCATCTGGGTCCTGATTCCTTGGTGCAGCCAACTGATCTGATCACTCTTGCTGGATGCCTGCATGTGGTATCCCTGACAGTCGCTGACCTTAAGGGATTGCCCAGGCCCCGTAATGAGGGAGGGGTTGCGTTTAATTAACTTAGGAAGAATCCCTTTGAAGTTTAGGGATCAAGCCTGGCTCGCTTTCCATGGAAGGCTCTATGTGAGAGGGAACCTGAAGCATCGCCCTGTGGATGATCGGGATTGTCCTAGAGCGGAGTGTGTTGGTAAAGTGGAGTCTATGGACCACTTTTTGCTCCAGTGTCCCTTTAACATAGAGGTGTATAAAAGGGTGGGGAGGGCTCTAGGCATCCCCTTTCTCTATCGCATGAGTTATGCGGAGTGGGTGTACGGGGCATTCCCGACTCGCTGGGAGTTTGATTTGGATACACTTTTTCTAGTTAGTATAGTTGTCCGTTACTTCACGTGGAATGCACGGTGCCAGATTACCCTGCGGAAGAAAGTCCTCCCTGTCGAGGTGGTGGTGTACGATATTCTTGGTGAGGTTGGGAAGATTCGGGGTCTTGAGAAGGGCAGGGAGCCTCGAGCGGTCTGGATAAGGGCGTGGAGGAATATCAGACCTGCTTTTGGTGAACTGTCCATCTCTGGGTGAAAAGCTTTTTTCCTATGCTATTTCTTTCACGCCCTTAGCTTTTGTTGGTTAATATCTTCATTTTTGAAGAAGGGCTGCATGCATAATGGGGGTGGTTTTGTTTCTTGACCTCGCAGGTTTGATGTCTGGTGTGGTGGTGTGAGTCTTATTAAGATTATTTTTCCCGGTAATGATGTGTTTCATGATGTGAGTTTTGTTTTTGCTGTAAAGGCAGTCTTTATTTGAGAGCAGAATTTGCTATGTATTTTTTTCCCCTTTTCATGTAAATATGTATATATTTTTTTATGTATATTGATTTTATGCTTATTGATTGCAAGACTTTTAATAAACAAAATTGGGAAGAATGCCCCTTACATTGGTGGTCAGTGAGAAGAATGCTCCTTACATTGGAGGTCAGTGAGAAGAATGCTCCTTACATTGGTGGTCAGTGAGAAGAATGCTCCTTACATTGGAGGTCAGTGGGAAGAATGCTCCTTATATTGGTGGTCAGTGGGAAGAATGCTTCTTACATTGGTGGTCAGTGGGAAGAAGGAGGAGGACACACCCAAGGAGCTCTCTGTGAGAACCAGCCCTTTTCAAGCCTGGGCCTTGCTTGCTAGCTTGGCCCAGGAACAATGCCTGATCCTGGAGGAGGCCCTGGGAGGGACCCCCCTGATGACACGGGGCCTAG
Source organism: Pelophylax lessonae (assembly GCF_965119305.1). NCBI lineage: Eukaryota > Metazoa > Chordata > Amphibia > Anura > Ranidae > Pelophylax > Pelophylax lessonae. The sequence continues at coordinate 52,062,339 of NC_138773.1, forward strand.
TGAGGAGGAGGTGGAGGACCTGTCTGTGGGTCCAGGCCCCGATGAGAATGCGGATGTCTTCAGCCAGAAGGTTATCAATCGTTTTAGGGCGATTGGAAGAGCTGAAGAAAAGCTTAAAGTTTTGAAGGCTGAACACAAATCCTTCAGAGCCAAATACTGCCAGGCCTGGAGTAAAAATCGTACAGCCATGAAGCCTGAGTTACAGGATCTGGAAGATAAGGTAAAGAAACAATCTTTATTGTTGGAAAAGTTGAAAGATAGAAGCGGAGTGTTTAAAGAAAAATTTGATAATGAGAGGAGATTTGCCAGCCAAACATCAGCAAGCTCTGTGGATCAGCAGCCTCAGTTAATGGATGACCAGGCTCCATCTGCCTCTGCACCTCTCCCCCCATGCCAGAACTGGGAATCGCCAGCGGCAACCAGCCAGGGGGTTGAGAGTGGGCATGGATCCCTGACATTCATCCAGGAGATGGAGTCACCCCTGAGAGCAGATAAGTTTGCATTCACTGATGATCCATCAGAAATCCCTGTGGATGGGCAGAGGAGATACAAACCAGCAAAGCCAGTACTGGTGGAGAAATCCCGGTATACCATGCTGCCATCCAACATGTCTGCCCCACCTGCTGTAGTGGATGGTGTCCCAGGTGAGAAGGAGCTTTGCCTACAGCTACCTATTGGAGATTCTGCTGTGAACACAACCAGTACAGACATGCAGGGAAAATCCCTGACCGTGAAATCCCCGGACCATCAGGTGAATGTGGATGGACCTGCATCTAACACCCCAGACATGGATTTTGCTGGTCTGGCTGAGACCAGTAGTCCCTCTGAAAGCAAAATGGCTGCCAGCTCCAAGGAGTCTGTTTCACTTTCACCAGAGCTTCCCAGTGTTTCAGGGCTGATTGACCAGCTGTTTGCTGGTGGGGGAGGGGATCAGCATGCTGCTGTGTTTGGAATGGAGGCAGCCATGGAAGTTACCTGCAGTGTTTTACCTGCTGCTGTGCTAGAACAGAATTCCATTTCCACAGCTGAAAACCCTGTCCCAGTGGAAGAGAAGATGACAGCTGAATCTCTTACCAGTGCAGCACCAACTATGGATTCTGCTGTGAAGACAACAAATATCCCAGCAAGTATTAAAAATGACAATAATCATAAAGCAATGAATGTGGTGGGTGGTGGTGAAGGGGATAATATTGCTGGGAAAAATAGAAATGACATTTCTCCTCCTGCTCAGCAGAGGAAAGATTTATCGATTGTACAGATCAATCCCGGATCTGTACAATCGTTATCTGTTATGTCTGTGTCGGATGTTTCAAAACAAACTGATGGATTTTCTGCTGGGAGGAATGTTGGAAGCTATGCTTCAGTTTTGGGGAGTCACACCAGGGTGGGTGGTGGGGTTTCGGTTAATAATCGCAATTCAAGGAGGTTTGTTGGGGGGTTGGTTAGTGGGTATAGGAGGAGGAATGTGGTACAGTTGCGGTGGGAGGGCGATGGAACGCCGCCAGTAAGGGGGAGAGTGGCCGAGTTGGTCTTGGAAATGGGATTTAAAGCTTGTGACATTTTTGCTTTGATTTGCCCGGTGGGAAGTTATGAATTTGATTTATCATTTGTGAAACCTGAGAGTTTGGATCTCTTTTGGGAGAGATTTAGGAGGTGCAAGGGCCTTCAGCAGTGGAGTGGTTTGGTGCCAAAGGTGATCTCAAGACAGCCTCTGATAAAGTCGGTGACCATCTTGGTGCGTAACGAATCCATACCAGAGGCTGATTTATTAGTATGGCTACGCCGATATGGCGAGGTCCTCACTCCACTGCGGAAGGTCCTTGATGAGCATGGGATATGGACAGGGGCCTGGACAGTGTCACTAAAATTGGGGGTGCTGGGCGATGTAGTTCAGCACCTTCCCTGCTCAGCCTTTCTGGGTAGGGATAGGCTGACCATTTTCTACCAAGGTCAGCCTAAGGTATGTAATAAATGTGGTGATAAAGGCCACTTTGCATCGTCCTGCACCCACAAGAAGTGCTCACTGTGCCAGGATTTAGGCCATTTGGCCAGAGAATGCACCCAGATTCGGTGCAATTTGTGCCAGCAGCTGGGTCATCCATATAGCCAGTGCCCAGAGGCACTGCATAACCTGCCAGGATTGGAGACTGAGCTGCAGAGGCTTGATAAAGAAGATGAAGCAGCTGAAGTTAGAGAGGAAATTGTTGTTGCCCCTCCTGTGTCTGTTGTGTCAGATTCTGTTTCCCCTAGTGATGTGGTCCCTGTGTCTGTCCCTCCTGTTGTTCCTACATCTACTGTGCGTAGATCCTCCAGACTAGCGGAAGCTGCTGGGGGGGCGGGTATAGTGGATCTTCCCCCTCGGCCTACTCCACCTCCAGTCCCTGTCTCTCGACACCGCAAACGCGGCCAAGAGGGTGCAGGGGTGCTGGATGGTGGTGGGATCGATGGGGTTGAGGGAGGGGTGTCCATGTCCCATGTCTCACCCTCTGTTGTGGAGGATTCGGATGAGGAGGGGTGGGAGAGGACAAAGAGGAAGAAAAAGAAGAAGAGGAAGACCAGTAAAGCGGTCGTTTCTTCCTTACAGTTAGAGCCAGGAGGGGTTCCTCTTGGTAACACATTTTCGGTTTTATCAGGGGAGGAGTTAGTATCCGATTTATCTACTTCTTTATCATCTATGGATGAGGGGGAGTCACATAGTGTAAAGAGAGCTGCTTCGGGTGATGAGAGTGTGGTGGAGGTTAAGAAACGACTACCCCAATCATCCTGATGGCAGTGCCCGCTCTGATAAAGGTGGCGACCATTAATGTCGCCAGCGTGAAATCTGCAAGAGCTTGTGATATTGCCTTATTTTTGCTCAGTGAGTTTGATGCTGAGATTTTATTTTTGCAAGAGACCTGGCTCAATACTTTGGCCGATGTCCATCTAGCAAAAAGGGAGTGGAGATGCGGTCCCTCCTTTTGGTCTCTTGCGGCTGAGCCTTGCAGCGGAGTTGCGGTTCTTTTTAAAACCGATATGGTAACGTGCCAGCGGATAATTGAGGTAGAAATGGGGAGATGCATGGTCTTAGACGTCTCTGTTAGGGGGCAGGACCTGCGCCTCATCAATATCTATGGACCGCAGTCAAAATGGGACAGGAAATGCCTCTTCACAAAGATCAAGCCCTTCCTTTTTACATCCCAGCAGGTTGTCTTTGGAGGTGACTTTAACACCATAATTAGGCCTGAAGACAGGAGGGTCTCCATAGACAGGCTGGGTTATGATAGCGTTTTTCTTAGAGATATGGTTAGACAAGCAGGCCTGGTAGATGTGCACATTAAGCACTGCCCTGGCAGCACGGGATTCACGTTTCAGAGAGGGAATAGTCAGAGTAGGATAGATAGGTTTTTTTTAAAGGAGAACTCTGCTTTCTCGGCTCCTGAGTTGAGGGCGGTGGAGTTCTCTGACCACTGTATGCTGTCTGTGACTCTGAATGCCTCGGACACTCCACCCAGGGGAAGGGGTACCTGGAAACTGAATTCGGCTCTCCTGGAAGATGTAGAGGTAAGACAATCCTTTGAGGATTTTTTTCAGGCACAGGTTTCTATTCTGGACTTTTGCAGCAGTAAGTCAGAGTGGTGGGAGCTTGTGAAACAAAGGGCGATTGGACTTTTCAAGGCCATAAGTAAGAAGATGCAGCTTGGTATGTATATTGCCTACCAGCATTTGCGGAGGAAGCTTGATCGTCTTGTCTCGTATGGAGGAGATCCAGGGGAGATCTCGGAGGTAAAGCTTCTTCTTAGGAAGTGTCAATACGACCGGCATGCCTCCTTGGTTCTGGAGAGAGATTATGGGAAATATCACTCGCCTGATCCTTACCAGAACTGTAAGCAAGGCATAGCAGTTAAGACGGTCATAGGTCTGAGGGATAGTACGGGTTCCCTGGTGAAGTCCAGATCAGGGATCCTGGAGATCTTCAGGTCATATTACGCAGACCTTCTGGGAAGAAAGGACCTTAATCGGGACAGGATGGAAAGCTTTCTGGATTCTACTCCAGGATTGGGAAATGATACATTGCCTTTGATGGATTTGACAGAACCAATTTCAGCGGATGAGGTAGTTCGTGCTATAGAGAAGCTGGCTACCAAAAAGTCGCCTGGGCCAGATGGATTGACAGCTGAATTTTACAAGTGTTTTAAGTCCATTCTGGCTCCCTTTTTAGCGGAGGTTTATAACAGCTGTTTAGAAGAGGGTTCTCTCCCTCCCTCCATGAGGCAATCCGCTGTGATTCTTCTGTCAAAAGGTAAAGACCCCTCAATAATTGAGAACTGGCGCCCCATCAGTCTTCTCAATGTTGATAGAAAGATCTTGGCGAAGATTCTTTTTTGGCGCTTGTCGTCAGTAGCAGGCGATTTGTTGTCCAATCATCAGCACTGCTCGGTCCAGGGCAGAAGTACCTTTTCAGCAATTTTAGCTGTCCGGGAGGCTTTGGAGCGATGCAGGGCTGCTGGATGGAGAAAGTACTTGCTGGCATTGGATCAGGCGAAGGCTTTTGATCGAGTCAATCATGAGTACCTGTATTTGCTACTTGGTAGATACGGCCTGCAGGGGAGGTTTATTGATTGGCTGAAAACATTATATAAAGGGGCTGAGAGCTTCCCACTTGTTAATGGTTGGGTTGGACGGCCTTTTGAGGTTGGCTCTGGTGTGCGCCAGGGGTGTCCTTTGAGCCCCCTGCTATATGTATTCGCAATCGACCCCTTCATAAGAAGGTTAGAGAGTGGATCGTTGTGTGGGGTGCCTTTGGGCATTGCTGGTGTGCCGCCTTTGAAGGTCGTGGCCTATGCCGATGATGTGTCTGTTATTATCTCTGGGATGGAGGAGGCGCAGGAGGTGGTCTCTGTGATAGAGCAGTACACTGAGGCTTCTGGCTCTAAAATCAATCATGAAAAGAGTGAAGTTTTCTGGATGGGTGAGGAGGGTGAAAGCTTCGAACTTCCGGATGCCTTCCCAGAGCCCCAGCAGGAAATTAAAGTGTTGGGCATCAAATTTGGTCCTGGTGACTATGGTCATCGAAATTGGGAAAGCAGGTTGTTGAATGCCAATGCCAAGGTGGCAAGCTGGAAGAAATGGAAACTTTCCTTGAGGGAAAGGGTTGACTTGATTAAAACTTACCTGATCCCAATCTTTTTATATGTCAGCTTTGTCTGTATCTTGCCGGAATCTCTCTATGCAAGGGTGTACAGCTGCTTTTTCCAACTGTTATGGGGAAATAGGCTGAACCTGATCAAACGCAATGTAACTTACCTGTCCAGGCGGGAGGGTGGTCTAGGAATGGTCAACCCTATAGTTTTCTTTTCTCTGCTTTTTTTAAAGTATAATCTTGGTAATATGTTAGCAGAGACCCCGCCGGGATGGGTGGGTATTTTTCAATCTTGGTTTAGGCCTTTTCTGCGATGCTGGGAAGATGGCGGGCCAGTGAAAAGTCTGAGAGTCCGACATGGCAAGCTTCCGGCTTATGTTGCCCCGTGTCTGAAAATACTTAGGCAGTGGCAGGTGACAGTGGGGGATATCAAGTCCCTCCCCAGAAAGCTTCTGGAGAAGAGGATTTTGGGCTCTGCTTTCAGTGTGTTGCTGACCTTAAGGGATTGCCCAGGCCCCGTAATGAGGGAGGGGTTGCGTTTAATTAACTTAGGAAGAATCCCTTTGAAGTTTAGGGATCAAGCCTGGCTCGCTTTCCATGGAAGGCTCTATGTGAGAGGGAACCTGAAGCATCGCCCTGTGGATGATCGGGATTGTCCTAGAGCGGAGTGTGTTGGTAAAGTGGAGTCTATGGACCACTTTTTGCTCCAGTGTCCCTTTAACATAGAGGTGTATAAAAGGGTGGGGAGGGCTCTAGGCATCCCCTTTCTCTATCGCATGAGTTATGCGGAGTGGGTGTACGGGGCATTCCCGACTCGCTGGGATTTTGATTTGGATACACTTTTTCTAGTTAGTATAGTTGTCCGTTACTTCACGTGGAATGCACGGTGCCAGATTACCCTGCGGAAGAAAGTCCTCCCTGTCGAGGTGGTGGTGTACGATATTCTTGGTGAGGTTGGGAAGATTCGGGGTCTTGAGAAGGGCAGGGAGCCTCGAGCGGTCTGGATAAAGGCGTGGAGGAATATCAGACCTGCTTTTGGTGAACTGTCCATCTCTGGGTAAAAAGCTTTTTTCCTATGCTATTTCTTTCACGCCCTTAGCTTTTGTTGGTTAATATCTTCATTTTTGAAGAAGGGCTGCATGCATAATGGGAGTGGTTTTGTTTCTTGACCTCGCAGGTTTGATGTCTGGTGTGGTGGTGTGAGTGTTATTAAGATTATTTTTCCCGGTACTGATGTGTTTCATGATGTGAGTTTTGTTTTTGCTGTAAAGGCAGTCTTTATTTGAGAGCAGAATTTGCTATGTATTTTTTTTTTTTCCCCTTTTCATGTAAATATGTATATATTTATTTATGTATATTGATTTTATGCTTATTGATTGCAAGACTTTTAATAAACAAAATTGGGAAGAATGTCCCTTACAGTGATAGAGGGAAGAATGCTTCTTACAGTGGTGCTCTGTGGGAATAATGCTTCTTACATCGGTGGTCAGTGAGAAGAATGTCCCTTAAAGTAATAGACGGAAGAATGACTCTTACATTGGTGGTCAGTGGGAAGAATGTCCCCTACAGTGATAGTCAGAAGAAAGAATGTCCCTTACAATGGTAGTCAGTGGGAAGAATGCCCCTTACTGTACATTGGTAGTAAGTAGGAAGAATGCCCCCTTACAGTGGTGGTCAGTAGGAAGGATGCCCCTTGCATTGGAGGGTAGGGGGAAGAATGCTCCTTACATTGGAGGTCAGTGGGAAGAATGCTCCTTACATTGGAGGTCAGTGGGAAGAATGCTCCTTACATTGGTGGTCAATGTGAAGAATGCCCCTTACAGTGGTGGTCAGGGGGAAAAATGACCCTTACATTGGTGGTCAGTGAAAAGAATGCACCTCACATTGGTGATCAGTGGGAAGAATGCACCTCTTACATTAGTGATCAGAATTCCACCCTTACAATCAGCTAAGAAGAACATTGATGTCATGCTGCTGGATCTGCCAAGTGGCAATGGACCTAAAACTATGTAGGCACCATCAAATGGGAGGTCAATCAGCCAGCAATCAACCCCCACAACCTCTGGAGGAACCCTAGGGCTCTGTAGAATCCTGGTTGAGAATTGCTGATTTAGACACTCTGCTGTTACAGGAAATTTAAGGTAAAGACTATAATAACGATACAAAGCATTAGTACAATGTATATCTTACTGAATTTCTATCTCGGTGACTTCAGTTTAACTTTAATGTCCGCCTAGAACATTTCTAACAGGGCAGAGGCATATTGACTCATGACACACCATATGAGAAAACCTAAGTGGGTCTTTTAAAAAAAAAAAACTTCATCGTTACAATAAAGTGACAAGGACAGACTGATGATACAGAAATGTTCAAAATAAAAATAAAATTTTGAATGGTTTAAGTCACTTTTGCCCAATAAGCAAAGACAAAGAGACTACAATGCCACCTGCTGGTGCTTGATGAGATTGCACAAAACAGACTGGTCTATCCCATTCCAATACTATATGTAAGAATAACACTTATACTCTGTTAATAGGGTTTTACTAATAGGACTGCTGTTGGTCACTGGCAGGAAGGAAGATCCTTATGAAACAGGGTTTGGTATTTGGTATTCTTCTTTCCCCACCATTTTGGATTGGAACCAAGTCTCCTAGCAATACCGCATTTCTCCCCATTATATCCAATATGTATACAAATTGATTGAATAGCACTCCTAAGGACAGTGCTCCAAACAGGTACAGTCCACCCTTTCTACAGCTCCATGAATTAAGGGGTCATCTGCCAGTGTTAAGATGGTGCCTCTGGGCAAACCTTTCCCTGTAGCAATTCCGGAGACCTCCCCAGGTGACAAGGCCCGATTCCACATGGCAAAGCCAGCCAAACTTCCAACAAAGGCCTCTGAACTGTCAAATCCACCACCCAAGGTGTCCTGCTCCTGACCAAGAACCAGCGACCCTCCAGGTGGGATCTCATAACCCTTCTGGAACCGTGATCCAGTGGACGTGAGTCTACGGTCGACATAGAACCAGTACTTGCCCTGGATGGAGGACCAGATGAAACAACTGTGATGCCATTTACCATCAATCAAGGGAACCAGCGGCAGTTCCCGGAAGGCCGGATCACCAATGACAAAGTGGAAAGAGTCATATGTGGCACCATTCCTGCCATGCAGGACCAGTTTGTTGTCATTATCTTCTGTGGCGTAGGAAAGGATGGTGCCCAGGTAACTGGCATTCGTTTTGACCCAGCTGCAGACAGACAATTCGTGCAATGGTTCCTTCAGGCTTTTTCTGAAGGTGGCATAGTTTTCCGTGGATGAGTTAGGGAAAATGAGCATGGAATGCACATTGCAAACTGTAACAAGAACATTAGAGGACATCATTAGTCAACTATCAGAGCAACAAATACAAGAAGACATTCAAGCAATACTTGCAAAAGAAAATGTGAAATAGTCTCATCAAAAGCAGAAAAGACTTGGGTAGACAGGACTGAGTAACTGATAATTTTCATGTCAAAACTCTCCTGATTCTGATAAACTGATAAACCCCAACAAGCTGCCTGGTGAAACCTGTGCTAAGAATAAACATGGTAAATCGTATACTCAAACTTTTTTTTTTTCAGTTTTGAATAGAATGGTGAAGGATCATAACCTCTGTTGGGTTTTTAACTTGTAGACGGGTGCAGTCTATTTTCTCCACTGTGGGTGGAGCCTGACCGCAGCAGCATTGCAGTTGGAAGGGAAGTCAAGAAGAACTTAGATCCTCTATGGTTTCCTAGGTCACTGGGGAAGCTATCCGATTAGATGTTGCTGCCCCATGTGACTCTGGCAGCCATCTTGGGTCAGGCAATGTCTATTTAAGGTTCTGGCTTTCAGGCTTGGCATGCATTTCGCGTGTCAATAGTGTAGGAACAGGTTACCCTTCTGACAGGGACAGGGGCGTAACTACAGGGGTTGCAGGGGTTGCAATTGCAACCAGGCCCCATGCTTCAGGGGGCCTGTGTGGCTCCCCTGTACACCTGGATAGGAGGGGCGGTGGGGGCAGCATGTAGAGAAATCCCTGTCCTCCTTTTTCCTCCCTTATGCTGCCCCCACCACTCCTCCTATTCAGTTCACTTGTGTTCTGCTGTCTCTGGGCCCCTGTGTGCTCCCCTGGTCCCCCCCCCCCCCACTGTGCTCGCTGCCCTCTCCTGACGGCTGCTGCAGGGCATGTGTCACAATAGAGAACCAGGAAGGGGTCGGTAAATATGTTATTTACCAGCTCCTTCCTTTTCTGAATGGACAGAGTCATAGTCAGTGACATTGTAAAAAAAAAAAAAAAAAATGAAATGATAAAAAATAGTACAATTAAAATACCAAAAAATAAAAACTACTGACACCAGTGGGTGAACTTCCAGCATCGCAAAGGTCACACTTGCGACCGGCCCTGGCATTCCACCACCATGGGGAGGCCCCAAGATGGCAGGAAGGGGGCCCACTGCAGAACTTGTGAAAGGGTCCTGCTGCGGGACCATAATAAAAGGCCCCGCAACAAGAGTAAAGGGCCCCAGGATCAGTGGGAAGAGCCCCAGGCTTTAAGGGAAGGGCCCCGACCAGTGGTCTGGGGGGCCCTTCATGGTTTCTTGCACTGGGGACCTGAAGGTTCTAGTCCCGCAATTTTTTTTTGCGCGATGTTACCGCGATTCGGCAGGTGGAAATCGCGGCAACATCGCTCAGCGTTTGGGGTGCTATTGCAAATCACGGGCAACGCACAGGCGTCCCGCGATTTGCAATAATCTCCGGATCGCGGGCGGAATCGCGCCGTGATCCATACGCTGACATGTGAATGCAGCCTTAAGTAAAAGTCTATTGACAAATCTCTGTCCATAGAACTGTACAAGAGACATGAGGACCAGTGAAGGACAATCACTGTGCTGTCCTACTAGGCATCAAGTAGGACATGTGCAGTGTATGGGATGAGTAAAAGCGGTTGGCACCATGTAATACATAATCACAAACAATAAACAGAAGAAATGGGTTTTATGAGTAAATCCAAAGAGCTCTATAAAGATATTTACTTTATAGTCATCTAAAAACATTAGGAAAGCTACAGAGTTATTTTAATGTTGTTTCTGACAAATGAAGGACTCTGGCGCTTTTCCACTGCATGGAACCGAACGGTTCGGCTTGCTTTTGTGCTTTTCCACTGCTGGTACCTCATGGTACGGTGTAGGAACGGTTCGGTACGGTACGGTATGGCGGCGCTTTTCCACTGCATGGAACCGAACGGTACGGCTCTCTAAAACAGTACCACCTCGATTGTGGTGCCAAGAGGTACCATACCCGGTACCATATCCCACAATCCTTTGCATGCAGTCACTACTAGCCACTGATTGGTCAGAGAATTGTTGTTATCCCACCCACTTAACTTTAGTACTACTTTAGTGGAAAAGCAAACCATACCGTACCGTACCGAACCGCTCCAACACCGTACCGTGCGGTACCAGCAGTGGAAAAGCAAACCGGGCCAAGCAGGGCCGAGTAAAGCCGAGCCGGTACTTGCAGTGGAAAAGTGCCATATGGTGGACTTACTAGTGGCTGGAGTTTTGGTGCTTTTCTCTTCAAGTTTTGAAGCATGTGTGGTCTGTGGTGGTATCCTTGTAGATGGAAGTGGTCCAATTGTCTCCCCAGGTGGTCTGGTGTCTCTGACCAAAGAACTACGATGGGCTGATATCTGTATAGTATTTTCTATGACAGGATCAAGCACTTGTTGGAACTCAGGAAGGCTGGTTCTCTGGTTTGGCTGTGTCGCCATTGTAATGGGCGGCACTGGTGTAGTTTGAAAATCAGGCTTCTTCTCTTCTGGTGGACCTAGTTTCCTGGTTACCTCACCATGTTGAGCTGCCATGGGTTCCATTTTGTTTTTGCTGGGTATAAGCATTAGCTGCTCCTCATGGAACTTCTTCCTTTGGTTATGCTTGGTCTTTAGCTTTAGCAGTCGTTGTTGAATAGTTATTGGCCCTGGATCATTTTGTAGTTGCTCTGGCTGTTTTTCTTCAGGGGTACGATTAATCTCTGGAACCATTAAAGAGTTTGGTGGTATAATTTCATTTTGATGCATGTTCTGTAGCTGTTTTTCTAGCTCTTCAATTTTTCTGCCCTGACTCTCGACAGACTCTCGAAAGACCTCCATCCCTTTCTGAAGCTCACTCTTGTCTTTTACCAACTGGTAAATAATCCTTTTCTGGTTGCTAATCATTGTTGTAAAGTTGGCCATCGCCACATCCTGGGCCTTGTTTTCTTTGGTTATCTGCTTATTCCTTTCAGCCATGGCTCCCTCAAGTGCAGAGATCTTCAAATCCAACTTTTTTGTTTTCTTTTGGACTTTTTTTAGCCAAAACTTTACCCCATTCAACTCCTGCTGAGTCATGTCACTTGAAGCATTGACAGCTTCTGTCAGTGACCGCTGCTGGTCAGAAATGTGATGGAAACGAGCATCGATGTTGTAGGAGATGTTGTAGTTTTCGGCAATGCCTTGTAAACGAGTCAACGTCATATCTTGAAAACGTCGAAACTGCAACAAAGAAGGAATTATTGTTTAGGCTGCAAGATAACAAATATATTTCATTTGTGAGGAATTTACCAGTCCTCACATACAAGAATGGTGCATATTGATAACAATACCAAAAATTGTTTACATATAAATTATACATAGGGTAACCGTTTAAAACTAAAGATGCCAATAACCATAGGATAAAAGGTTAAACACAAATGCTGCACCAAGCTGAACTTCCTGATTAGGGACTTACTGGCAGACACAGATGCTGGGTGGTCAGATTGTGTCTATATATCCAACCACCCTTTAGTCTCTATGAGTTTAAACTTAATTACACCTGAAAAAGATTTACTGAAATGTGAGTCCCTACCCTCCTGTATTTTCTTCTCCTCGTCTCTCACCTCCTCCCCTGCCTTCTTCTAGTCCTTTCCATCCCTCCCCTCCCTTCCCTATTCCCCCCTCCCATTATCCTTTTCCCTCCTCTTTTCTACTTTCCTTTTCCTCTACTCTCCTCCCCACTCCTCCACATCCTCTCCTCCCCACTCCTCCACCTCCTCTTCTCTCCATATTTTCACGTCTCCCCCCCCCCCCCATCTCTCTACATCACGGGTGTCCAACCTTTTGGCTTCTCTGGGCCACATTGAGTGTAGAGAAATTTTCTCGGGCCACATATAAAATATATACTATAGTTAAGGTATATAAGTAATAAAACGGCGCTGCGCCCTTCCTGAGCTGCTGCGCCCCCCCCCGCACTAATTTAACACAACTAGTGGATGATCCCCTCTGAGGCTGCCTCTGCCTACACTTAGTTGGAAGCCGCCGTGGCCGTGCCCCTGACTAAACTTCCTTCCTCCCCAGCAAAAAAAATAAAGCATTGTCTGGGGGCAGTGGGCCGCATTGCCTGCAGTTCCGGGCCGCATGCGCCCCCCCGGGCCGCAGGTTGGACATGCCTGCTCTACATCCTTTCCTCTTCTCCCAACCCATCCACATCCTCTCCTCCCCACCCCACCACCACCCCAACCCACCACATCCCCTCCACATCCTGTCTTGCCCACCCCTCCACATCTTCTAATTTCCTCCCCTCTACATCCTCTCCTCCCCACCCTTCTACATACTCTCCTCCCCACCCAATCTACTTCCCCTCCACCTCCTCTCCTCAGACTCCTCCCCACCCTCCACATCCTTTCTTCTCCTCTCCTTCCCACCCCTCCACATCCTCTCCTCGCCTTCCCACTCCCTCACCTCACCTCCCCTCCATATTCTCACATCTCCTCCCCACCCCTCCACATCCTCTCCTTCCACTCCCTCACCATATTCTCACATTTCCTCCCCTCCCCATCCCTCCACATCCTTTCCTTTACTCCCCACCCCTCCACATCCTCTCCTCCCCACCCCTCCACATCCTCTTCTCTCTTTCCCCCCCCCTTCACCCCTCTAAATCCTCTCCTCTCCTCCCCATCCCTCCACGTCATCTCCTCCTCACCTCTCCACATCGCTTCCACATCCTCTCATTTCCTCCCCACCCCTCCACATCCTCTCCTATCCTCCCAAGTCCTCCACATTTTCTCCTCTCCTCCCCACCCCTCCACATCCTCTCCTCTCCTCCCCACCCCTCCACATCCTCTCCTCTCCTCCCTACCCCTCCACATCTCCTCTACATCATCTCCTCTCCTCCCCACCCCTCCACATCTTCTCCTCCCCAGCCCTCCACATCCCCTCTACATCCTCTCCTCCCCACCCCTCCACATCCTCTACACATTCACTCCTCTCCTCGCTTCTTCTGCGCTCTCCTCTACAGAGCGTAGAGAAGGTGGTGCGGAGGGAGCAAGGCATGCTGTCCTGAACCACTCCTCTGGCCAGTGTCTGTATTACCACTCTGCACCCAGACAACCTGGCAGTGGCCTATTCTTGCACAGACATTAAAGCCAGCAAAAGGTCAAGAATTAACATAGGGATGACATTTTCAGAGTAAATGCTAGTCCAGCTGAAATTTATAGGTGGCTACAGTCCAGCTCCAAGTTTATCAGATCTTTAAATAACCATTTTATTGGCAAATAACATTGCCAACACCTGTTTCTTCTTTGTGATTACTGAGACCTCCAGCAGAGTGAAAAATAGTAAAATATCTGTATATCTGCTGTTTGGGTGGGGGAGGCAAAATAAGCGTAATGAAACTCAAGGCATCTAGTAATTCCTTTCAACAATGAAGCCTCTGCACAGCCACAAATGGAAGATATCACAAAAATGTTTCCTACAAAATAACTACTGTTTAGTATACTGTGTGTATTCATTATAAAAATCACCAAAGCTCCTGCCATTTATTTTACAGTAGGCTAGAAATGTTTGCTATGTTTTTATTGCTGTCAGATGCCATTGGGGAAATTCTCATCCTGCGTGGTCAGCAAGACAGGAGGTGACTGAATCTGCTCTGCAATCAATGAACCAAGGAGACCAAATCAAAACTCCCTAGGAGTCCAAAGGGCAGCCAACTTTTTCATGGGGGAGCACTTCTACACTGAACCACCAGCGCTGACTTTTGTTTATAACGTCCTTTGCCTGCAGGAGATTTTTTTTATCCATTTAACATTTTGCCATTATACCCAGCCCTGATGAAGGGAGATTGGGTGGCTCCCGAAACACGTTGGATGTCTTTTGCCCTGTTTGTTGTACTTAATTGAACAATAAAGACTTTGGTGTGGGTGGCAGCATTCAGAGAGCACTATATTTCATATATGGACTGATGATTTATTTTATTAATATATATTTTTTTCACATGCTATTATTAATTATTTTTAGATGTTGGTCTTATAATATTAATAGATTGATGAATTGTGGTCACTTGATTGGCACATTTTGGTTTATTGCAGTATGTTACACTTGGATTAATTACTAATTAACAGTGCCTGCTTTATTTATTATATTATTTTTATATTATATATTATATTATTATATTATATTATTTATTATATTATTTGCTATATTGTTAATGTGATTTCACATTTAAAGGGGCAGCGGTTAAGGGATTATCACTCAGGGATGAGGCACCTTAATGGGTTATATAATAAAGATTTTTGTTTTGGTGCGCTCTTTGACCTATTACACCTGGATACCTCAACTCGGGTAAATGTTCTGTCCTGAGGAGTCCCCATCCTTGTGCTGAGCTGCTGAATGCAGGCCGATTAAATACAGGCCAACTTAAAGTGGAGTTCCACCCATTTTCAATAACTTGGATTACATAGATGTATGTAATCCCCTTTAAAACGACTTTTACCAATGGAAACTTTTTTTTTTGCTAGGAAATACCTTATTTTCTTCTTTATTCATCCTCTCCTCACTTCCGGGTCCGGCCGCCGATCGGCGATTACGTCATTCGGCGATTCGCAGGGGGTGCTGGGATGTATCTCATGGGATGAAATCTCGCATTATTACACAGGAGTCCTGAGCTGTACTGTATGTATTGGATTGAGGCCGTGCTCTGCCCCGCCTCCGCCCCACCTCCTCTCAGTGAGCTCAGTGAGGATATAATGCTTTCAGTCCTCGCTCACTGAGAGGAGGCAGGGTGGAGGTGGAGCGGAGGCGGGGCAGAGCACGGCCTCAATCCAATACATACAGTACAGCTCAGGACACCTGTGTAATAATGCAAGATTCCATCCCATGAGATACATCCCAGCACCCCCTGCGAATCGCCGAATGACGTAATTGCCAATCGGCGGCCAGACCTGGAAGTGAGGAGAGGATGAATAAAGAAGAAAATAAGGTATTTCTTAGCGAAAAAAAAAAAAAAAGTTTCCATTGGTAAAAGTAGTTTTAAAGGGGATTACATACATCTAAAGTTACTAAAATGGGTGAAACTCCACTTTAAATAATGAATTTTTTCGACATTTTGATAAACTGTGAAAATCCATATCCAGCACCCATCTAACACTACCTCTTGGATGCCCATCCTATTGACTGCTAAAACTGTAAAGCGGAATTAAACCCAAAAGCAAACATTTATTCAATTACAGTTTACAAATCATTAGATGTGGTGGCTGTATTTTTTTTCATTTATACGCTTTTTCCCTGGTGATCTGGCCTGTATTAGAGTGCCCCCACTCTGAACGAAGGAGCACATGGGTGTGCCTTTAGACAGCAGCAATGTCAGTCTGGCGGGAGGGGAATGTTAGATGTACTAGCAGAGTTAAATACGCTAATAAATTGAAGCAAAACTCCAGCTCACACTTTATGAGCTGTTACAGCAAACAGTTGGGATGGGAGCACCACACCAGCTTGTTTAATCCTTTAAAAGATTTTTTATTTATTTTGTAACAGCCCATGCTTTTGGGGGGCTCAGCGCTCCCCCTTATTCGGGGCTAAAAACCATATAGTGTATGCACTTGGATTTAAAAAGCTTTTAAATCCAAGTGCCTACATTTTTGGGTTTTTAGCCCTGATGAAGGGGAGTCCTGAGCCCCCGAAACACGTTAGATGTTACAAAATAAATTAAAATCTTTTAAAGAATTAAACAAGCTGGTGTGGTGCTCCCATACTTTCCCTGCAAGACTTTACAGTTACTGGATGAGCAGCCTCTAGGACTGTAAACTGTCTATTGAATTATAATCTCCATATGGTTCAGCACTTCTACATTACAAAGATTTAAAGTAGTTGTGAACCTAATATTTAAAAAAAATAAGCAATTTGTTATACTTACCTGCTCTGTGCAATGATTTTGCCCAGAACAGCCCTGATCCTCCTTTCCTGGGGTCCTCTGTTGGCACTCCTGACTCCTCTACCCTTCTGAATGCCCCATAACAAGCAGCCTATTCCTCCTTTCCTGGGGTCCTCTGTTGGCACTCCTGACTCCTCTACCCTTCTGAATGCCCCATAACAAGCAGCCTATTCCTCCTTTCCTGGGGTCCTCTGTTGGCACTCCTGGCTCCTCTACCCTTCTGAATGCCCCATAACAAGCAGCCTGATCCTCCTTTCCTGGGGTCCTCTGTTGGCACTCCTGGCTCCTCTACTCTTCTGAATGCCCCATAGCAAGCAGGCTGATCCTCCTTTCCTGGGGTCCTCTGTTGGCACTCCTGGCTCCTCTACCCTTCTGAATGCCCCATAACAAGCAGCCTGATCCTCCTTTCCTGGGGTCCTCTGTTGGCACTCCTGGCTCCTCTACTCTTCTGAATGCCCCATAGCAAGCAGGCTGATCCTCCTTTCCTGGGGTCCTCTGTTGGCACTCCTGGCTCCTCTACCCTTCTGAATGCCCCATAACAAGCAGCCTGATCCTCCTTTTCTGGGGTCCTCTGTTGGCACTCCTGGCTCCTCTACCCTTCTGAATGCCCCCATAGCAAGCAGGCTGATCCTCATTTTCTGGGGTCCTCTGTTGGCACTCCTGGCTCCTCTACCCTTCTGAATGCCCCATAACAAGCAGCCTGATCCTCCTTTCCTGGGGTCCTCTGTTGGCACTCCTGGCTCCTCTACTCTTCTGAATGCCCCATAGCAAGCAGGCTGATCCTCCTTTCCTGGGGTCCTCTGTTGGCACTCCTGGCTCCTCTACTCTTCTGAATGCCCCATAACAAGCAGCCTGATCTTCTTTTCCTGGGGTCCTCTGTTGGCACTCCTGGCTCCTCTACCCTTCTGAATGCCCCATAACAAGCAGCCTGATCCTCCTTTTCTGGGGTCCTCTGTTGGCACTCCTGGCTCCTCTACCCTTCTGAATGCCCCCATAGCAAGCAGGCTGATCCTCATTTTCTGGGGTCCTCTGTTGGCACTCCTGGCTCCTCTACCCTTCTGAATGCCCCATAACAAGCAGCCTGATCCTCCTTTCCTGGGGTCCTCTGTTGGCACTCCTGGCTCCTCTACTCTTCTGAATGCCCCATAGCAAGCAGCCTGATCCTCCTTTTCTGGGGTCCTCTGTTGGCACTCCTGGCTCCTCTACCCTTCTGAATGCCCCCATAGCAAGCAGGCTGATCCTCATTTTCTGGGGTCCTCTGTTGGCACTCCTGGCTCCTCTACCCTTCTGAATGCCCCATAACAAGCAGCCTGATCCTCCTTTCCTGGGGTCCTCTGTTGGCACTCCTGGCTCCTCTACTCTTCTGAATGCCCCATAGCAAGCAGGCTGATCCTCCTTTCCTGGGGTCCTCTGTTGGCACTCCTGGCTCCTCTACCCTTCTGAATGCCCCATAACAAGCAGCCTGATCTTCTTTTCCTGGGGTCCTCTGTTGGCACTCCTGGCTCCTCTACCCTTCTGAATGCCCCATAACAAGCAGCCTGATCCTCCTTTTCTGGGGTCCTCTGTTGGCACTCCTGGCTCCTCTACCCTTCTGAATGCCCCCATAGCAAGCAGGCTGATCCTCATTTTCTGGGGTCCTCTGTTGGCACTCCTGGCTCCTCTACCCTTCTGAATGCCCCATAACAAGCAGCCTGATCCTCCTTTCCTGGGGTCCTCTGTTGGCACTCCTGGCTCCTCTACCCTTCTGAATGCCCCATAACAAGCAGCCTGATCTTCTTTTCCTGGGGTCCTCTGTTGGCACTCCTGGCTCCTCTACCCTTCTGAATGCCCCATAACAAGCAGCCTGATCCTCCTTTCCTGGGGTCCTCTGTTGGCACTCCTGGCTCCTCTACTCTTCTGAATGCCCCATAGCAAGCAGGCTGATCCTCCTTTCCTGGGGTCCTCTGTTGGCACTCCTGGCTCCTCTACCCTTCTGAATGCCCCATAACAAGCAGCCTGATCTTCTTTTCCTGGGGTCCTCTGTTGGCACTCCTGGCTCCTCTACCCTTCTGAATGCCCCATAACAAGCAGCCTGATCCTCATTTTCTGGGGTCCTCTGTTGGCACTCCTGGCTCCTCTACCCTTCTGAATGCCCCATAACAAGCAGCCTGATCTTCTTTTCCTGGGGTCCTCTGTTGGCACTCCTGGCTCCTCTACCCTTCTGAATGCCCCATAACAAGCAGCCTGATCCTCCTTTTCTGGGGTCCTCTGTTGGCACTCCTGGCTCCTCTACCCTTCTGAATGCCCCCATAGCAAGCCGCTTGCTATGGTGGGAATTAGGCAGGCTTGATCCTGAGCTGTGCTCTGTGTATCCATTGACACACAGAGTGGAGCTGAGCCCCGCCCCCCTGCTCACTGGCTGTGATTGACGGCAGCAAGAGCCAATGACTCCCGCTGCTGCCTCCATGGCCGTTAAGAAGAGAGAGAGAAAGGAGAGAGATGCTGCTCTTGGGCACAGTGCTGGATCGAGATTGGGCATGGATAAGTATAGGGAAGGGGGGGGGGGGGTGCTGTACACGGAAGATTTTTTACTTTAACCCAGAGAATGCATTAAGTTAAAAAAACCTTCTGCCTTTGGAACCACTTTAAAAAATATCTACGGGTCAGTTCCGCAAACCTTTCTGCATGTGCGTTTTTGACATGTTTTTCGTGCGTTCCAGTGTGTTTTTGGTGCATTCTTTTCCCCTCTCATTTTTCTTAACCTTAATTAAGGACATGTGTGTTGCAGTGCGTTTTTGGTGCATTTTGGTGCGTTCCAGTGCAGTTTTGATGCGTTTTACTGTGTTCCAGTACAGTCCAGTGCAGAAAAAATGCAGCATGTTCTACTTTTTTTTCTGAAACTGGAACGCACTGGAACTGCAAGCACTGGTGTGAATTATGCCATTGAAAACCATATAACCTACTATCCATGTGTTTTTGATGCAGAAAAAAAAAAAACGCACTGGACTGCATGTGGTGTGAACTGCCCCTGAAGCCTGAACCTTATTTTCCTTTCCCTGTAGAGTATGGAAGAATAAAAAAAAAAAATTCTGTCTTTCTTTCTTTTTTCTTTTTTCTCCTTGTTTCTCACTGGAGAATTTTTTTTTTCCCAAGTGGAGAAATTTCTTTTTTTTTTCCCCAAGTGGAGAAATTTCTTTTTTTTTCCCCAAGTGGAGAAATTTCTTTTTTTTTTTCCCCAAGTGGAGAAATTTCTTTTTTTTTCCCAAGTGGAGAAATTTCTTTTTTTTTTCTCAAGTGGAGAAATTTCTTTTTTTTTTCCCAAGTGGAGAAATTTATTTTTTTTCCCAAGTGGAGAAATTTCTTTTTTTTTTCCCCAAGTGGAGAAATTTCTTTTTTTTTTTCCCCCAAGTGGAGAAATTTCTTTTTTTTTCCCAAGTGGAGAAATTTCTTTTTTTTTTCCCAAGTGGAGAAATTTCTTTTTTTTTTCCCAAGTGGAGAAATTTCTTTTTTTTTCCCAAGTGGAGAAATTTCTTTTTTTTTTCCCAAGTGGAGAAATTTCTTTCTTTTTTTCCCAAGTGGAGAAATTTATTTTTTTTCCCAAGTGGAGAAATTTCTTTTTTTTTTCCCCAAGTGGAGAAATTTCTTTTTTTTTTCCCCCAAGTGGAGAAATTTCTTTTTTTTTCCCAAGTGGAGAAATTTCTTTTTTTTTTCCCAAGTGGAGAAATTTCTTTTTTTTTTCCCAAGTGGAGAAATTTCTTTTTTTTCCCCAAGTGGAGAAATTTCTTTTTTTTTTTCCCAAGTGGAGAAATTTCTTTTTTTTTCCCAAGTGGAGAAATTTCCTTTTTTTTTCCCAAGTGGAGAAATTTCTTTTTTTTTTCCCAAGTGGAGAAATTTCTTTTTTTTCCCAAGTGGAGAAATTTTTTTTTTCCCAAGTGGAGAAATTTCTTTTTTTTTTTTCCCAAGTGGAGAAATTTCTTTTTTTTTCCCCAAGTGGAGACATTTCTTTTTTTTTTTCCCAAGTGGAGAAATTTCTTTTTTTTTCCCAAGTGGAGAAATTTCTTTTTTTTTCCCAAGTGGAGAAATTTCTTTTTTTTCCCCCAAGTGGAGAAATTTCTTTTTTTTTTCCCAAGTGGAGAAATTTCTTTTTTTTCCCAAGTGGAGAAATTTCTTTTTTTTTCCCCAAGTGGAGAAATTTCTTTTTTTTTTCCAAGTGGAGAAAATTCTTTTTTTTTCCCAAGTGGAGAAATTTCTTTTTTTTTTCCCAAGTGGAGAAATTTCTTTTTTTTTTTTCCCAAGTGGAGAAATTTCTTTTTTTTTCCCAAGTGGAGAAATTTCCTTTTTTTTTCCCAAGTGGAGAAATTTCTTTTTTTTTTCCCAAGTGGAGAAATTTCTTTTTTTTTCCCAAGTGGAGAAATTTTTTATTTCCCAAGTGGAGAAATTTCTTTTTTTTTTTTTCCCAAGTGGAGAAATTTCTTTTTTTTCCCCAAGTGGAGACATTTCTTTTTTTTTTCCCAAGTGGAGAAATTTCTTTTTTTTTCCCAAGTGGAGAAATTTCTTTTTTTTTTCCCAAGTGGAGAAATTTCTTTTTTTTCCCCCAAGTGGAGAAATTTCTTTTTTTTTCCCAAGTGGAGAAATTTCTTTTTTTTTTCCCAAGTGGAGAAATTTCTTTTTTTTTCCCAAGTGGAGAAATTTCTTTTTTTTTCCCAAGTGGAGAAATTTCTTTTTTTTTTCCCCAAGTGGAGAAATTTCTTTTTTTTTTTCCCCCAAGTGGAGAAATTTCTTTTTTTTTCCCAAGTGGAGAAATTTCTTTTTTTTTTCCCAAGTGGAGAAATTTCTTTTTTTTTTCCCAAGTGGAGAAATTTCTTTTTTTTTCCCAAGTGGAGAAATTTCTTTTTTTTTTCCCAAGTGGAGAAATTTCTTTCTTTTTTTCCCAAGTGGAGAAATTTATTTTTTTTCCCAAGTGGAGAAATTTCTTTTTTTTTTCCCCAAGTGGAGAAATTTCTTTTTTTTTTCCCCCAAGTGGAGAAATTTCTTTTTTTTTCCCAAGTGGAGAAATTTCTTTTTTTTTTCCCAAGTGGAGAAATTTCTTTTTTTTTTCCCAAGTGGAGAAATTTCTTTTTTTTCCCCAAGTGGAGAAATTTCTTTTTTTTTTTCCCAAGTGGAGACATTTCTTTCTTTTTTTTTCCCAAGTGGAGAAATTTCCTTTTTTTTTCCCAAGTGGAGAAATTTCTTTTTTTTCCCAAGTGGAGAAATTTTTTTTTTCCCAAGTGGAGAAATTTCTTTTTTTTTTTTCCCAAGTGGAGAAATTTCTTTTTTTTTCCCCAAGTGGAGACATTTCTTTTTTTTTTTCCCAAGTGGAGAAATTTCTTTTTTTTTCCCAAGTGGAGAAATTTCTTTTTTTTTTCCCAAGTGGAGAAATTTCTTTTTTTTCCCCCAAGTGGAGAAATTTCTTTTTTTTTTCCCAAGTGGAGAAATTTCTTTTTTTTTCCCAAGTGGAGAAATTTCTTTTTTTTCCCCAAGTGGAGAAATTTCTTTTTTTTTTCCAAGTGGAGAAAATTCTTTTTTTTTCCCAAGTGGAGAAATTTCTTTTTTTTTTCCCAAGTGGAGAAATTTCTTTTTTTTTTTCCCAAGTGGAGAAATTTCTTTTTTTTTCCCAAGTGGAGAAATTTCCTTTTTTTTTTCCCAAGTGGAGAAATTTCTTTTTTTTTCCCAAGTGGAGAAATTTCTTTTTTTTTCCCAAGTGGAGAAATTTTTTATTTCCCAAGTGGAGAAATTTCTTTTTTTTTTTTCCCAAGTGGAGAAATTTCTTTTTTTTCCCCAAGTGGAGACATTTCTTTTTTTTTTCCCAAGTGGAGAAATTTCTTTTTTTTTCCCAAGTGGAGAAATTTCTTTTTTTTTTCCCAAGTGGAGAAATTTCTTTTTTTTCCCCCAAGTGGAGAAATTTCTTTTTTTTTCCCAAGTGGAGAAATTTCTTTTTTTTTTCCCAAGTGGAGAAATTTCTTTTTTTTTCCCAAGTGGAGAAATTTCTTTTTTTTTCCCAAGTGGAGAAATTTCTTTTTTTTTTCCCAAGTGGAGAAATTTCTTTTTTTTTTCCCAAGTGGAGAAATTTCTTTTTTTTCCCAAGTGGAGAAATTTATTTTTTTTTTCCCCAAGTGGAGAAATTTCTTTTTTTTTTTCCCAAGTGGAGAAATTTCTTTTTTTTTCCCAAGTGGAGAAATTTCTTTTTTTTCCCAAGTGGAGAAATTTCTTTTTTTCCCCCCAAGTGGAGAAATTTCTTTTTTTTTTCCCAAGTGGAGAAATTTCTTTTTTTTTTCCCAAGTGGAGAAATTTCTTTTTTTTCCCCAAGTGGAGAAATTTCTTTTTTTTTTCCCAAGTGGAGAAATTTCTTTCTTTTTTTTTCCCAAGTGGAGAAATTTCCTTTTTTTTTCCCAAGTGGAGAAATTTTTTTTTTTTTCCCAAGTGGAGAAATTTCTTTTTTTTTCCCAAGTGGAGAAATTTTTTTTTCCCAAGTGGAGAAATTTCTTTTTTTTTTTTCCCAAGTGGAGAAATTTCTTTTTTTTTCCCCAAGTGGAGACATTTTTTTTTTTTTTTCCAAGTGGAGAAATTTCTTTTTTTTTCCCAAGTGGAGAAATTTCTTTTTTTTTTCCCAAGTGGAGAAATTTCTTTTTTTTCCCCCAAGTGGAGAAATTTCTTTTTTTTTTCCCAAGTGGAGAAATTTCTTTTTTTTTCCCAAGTGGAGAAATTTCTTTTTTTTCCCCAAGTGGAGAAATTTCTTTTTTTTTCCAAGTGGAGAAATTTCTTTTTTTTTCCCAAGTGGAGAAATTTCTTTTTTTTTCCCAAGTGGAGAAATTTCTTTTTTTTTTCCCAAGTGGAGAAATTTCTTTTTTTTTCCCAAGTGGAGAAATTTCCTTTTTTTTTCCCAAGTGGAGAAATTTCTTTTTTTTTCCCAAGTGGAGAAATTTCTTTTTTTTTCCCAAGTGGAGAAATTTTTTTTTTCCCAAGTGGAGAAATTTCTTTTTTTTTTTTTCCCAAGTGGAGAAATTTCTTTTTTTTTCCCCAAGTGGAGACATTTCTTTTTTTTTTCCCAAGTGGAGAAATTTCTTTTTTTTTCCCAAGTGGAGAAATTTCTTTTTTTTTTCCCAAGTGGAGAAATTTCTTTTTTTTCCCCCAAGTGGAGAAATTTCTTTTTTTTTCCCAAGTGGAGAAATTTCTTTTTTTTTTCCCAAGTGGAGAAATTTCTTTCTTTTTTTTTCCCAAGTGGAGAAATTTCCTTTTTTTTTCCCAAGTGGAGAAATTTCTTTTTTTTTTCCCAAGTGGAGAAATTTCTTTTTTTTTCCCAAGTGGAGAAATTTTTTTTTCCCAAGTGGAGAAATTTCTTTTTTTTTTCCCAAGTGGAGAAATTTCTTTTTTTTTCCCCAAGTGGAGACATTTCTTTTTTTTTTTTCCCAAGTGGAGAAATTTCTTTTTTTTTCCCAAGTGGAGAAATTTCTTTTTTTTTTTCCCAAGTGGAGAAATTTCTTTTTTTTCCCCCAAGTGGAGAAATTTCTTTTTTTTTTCCCAAGTGGAGAAATTTCTTTTTTTTTTCCAAGTGGAGAAAATTATTTTTTTTTCCCAAGTGGAGAAATTTCTTTTTTTTTCCCAAGTGGAGAAATTTCTTTTTTTTTCCCAAGTGGAGAAATTTCTTTTTTTTTTTTCCCAAGTGGAGAAATTTCCTTTTTTTTTTCCCAAGTGGAGAAATTTCTTTTTTTTTTCCCAAGTGGAGAAATTTCTTTTTTTTTCCCAAGTGGAGAAATTTTTTTTTTTTCCCAAGTGGAGAAATTTCTTTTTTTTCCCAAGTGGAGAAATTTCTTTTTTTTTTCCCCAAGTGGAGAAATTTCTTTTTTTTTTCCCAAGTGGAGAAATTTCTTTTTTTTTTCCCAAGTGGAGAAATTTCTTTTTTTTCCCCAAGTGGAGAAATTTCTTTTTTTTTTTCCCAAGTGGAGAAATTTCTTTTTTTTTTTTTCCCAAGTGGAGAAATTTCTTTTTTTTTTTTTCCCAAGTGGAGAAATTTCTTTGAATGGTTATTGCAGAGAAATCTCTTCTCAGTTAAAGGGAATCCCCTCTTAGATAAGCTTCCCCACCAGATCAGTTCCTCTCACCTCTCGTTCCAATGCCAATTGTATAGTTTGGAATTTTCCATCTTTTTGTGTCAGAGACAATGGTCACCAGAACTAATAGAGAGGGTGAAACTCTCAAGCGGGGTCAAAGACCGCAATAAAAAGGACCACCCACTCCACTCTAACCAAACCTAAAATAAAAATGCCTTTAGTTACACTTCAAAAGTCCATGACAGGTCCTATGCAAAATCAATCAAAGGAACAGGGGTCACCTGACATGTGAAAGAGACAGAGATGTCAACTGCCTGACCTCAGATACTGTCACCCAGCATTGGAGTGTGCATTGTGTGAGGTCAGACATTTCACAGATAGCAGCTGTCAGATTCCAGGTTACCTCTGATCCCCATAAATCAGGAGAGGTAAAATGGGGCAAATATACACTATAATACCAAAAGTATTGGGACGCCTGCCTTTACACACACATGACCTTTAATGGCATCCCAGTCTTAGTCCGTAGAGTTCAATATTGAGTTGGCCCATCCTTTGCAGCTATAGCAGCTTCAACTCTTCTGGGAAGGCTGTCCACAAGGTTTCGAGTGTGTCTATTGGAATGTCTGACCATTCTTACAGAAGGTCAGGCACTGATGTTGGATGAGAAGGCCTGGCTCACAGTCTCTGCTCTAATTCATCTCAAAGATTTTCAATCAGGTTGAGGTCAGGACGTTGTGCAGGCCAGTCAGGTTCCTCCATTCCAAATTAGCTCATGGACCTTGCTTTGTGCACTGGTGCGCAGTCATGTTGGAACAAGAAGGGGCCAACCCCAAACTCTTCCCACAAAGTTGGGAGCATGAAATTGTCCAAAATGTCTTGGTATGCTGAGGGCTTAAGAGTTCCCTTCACTGGAACTAAGGGGCCAAGCCCAACCCCTGAAAAACAACCCCACACCATAATCCCCCCTCCACCAAATGATTTGGACCAGTGCACAAAGTAAGCTCCATAAAGACATAGATGAGCGAGTTTGGGGTGGAGTAATTTGATTGAACTGCACAGAGTCCTGACCTCAACCCGACAGGACACCTTTGGGATAAATTTTGGTAGAGACTGCGAGCCAGGCCTTCTCTCCAACATCAGTGCCTGACCTCACAAATGCGCTTCTAGAAGAATGGTCAAACATTCCCTTAGACACACTCCTAAACCTTGCTGACATCCTTCCCAGAAGAGTTGAAGCTGTTACAGCTGCCAAGGGTGGGCCAACTCAATATTGAACCCTACAGACTAAGACTGGGATGCTATTAAAGTTCATGTAAAGTGCGTGTGAGGCCCCATTCACACTTATGCAATGCAATTTTTTCGCGATTTTTCAGCGATTTTGTGGCGCGATTTTGCCGCGATTTTGAAAGCAATGGCAAGGCTATATGCCTCAAAACGCATTAAAATCGTGGCAAAGTAGTGCAGGAACTACTTTGAAGTCGGTGCGACTTCAAAACGCACAGATATGAATGGGGCTCATTGAAAATAATGCGGTCCAAAATCACGGGACAAGTCGCACTAGTGTGAATGGGGCCTAAAGGCAGGCGTCCCAATACTTTTGATAATCTAGTGTAAATCTTTCATAGGTAAGCCTGTACAATCATATAACACAGAGATTGAATTATCAGATTCCTGCATGAGTCCAGCTGTGACAGGTTCTCTTTAAAGTGACCTGTGACAATTCTTATCACATTTGCCGAAAATGTTTAAATTGAATTTACCTCCAGCAAACATTTTGTCAAAATGATCAGGAGATCCACCTAGATTTGTATTCAATGTTCACCTCTCATTAAAGTCATACTTCCACCACCCAAATTGTCTTATTGGTCAATGAGACCACCCACTGGCTAAGATGACCAATAGGGGACCTCAGGAGGGGTGAGGCCAAGCATGACTTTTACTGACAAATTAATGATTTGCAATTAACTTCGACTAACTGTTTTTTTTTTTACGAATAAAACTTTATCTAACTCTTGGGATCTATGATTGTCATAACCTGTAGTCATAGGTGTGCGCAGCCTATTGCATTAGGGTGTGCGCCCCAAAGCTCAAACACATGTGTGTGTGTGCATGTGTATATATACTGACAGTGTCCGTAGGGCAGAGATTGGTGTCAGTAGGGCAGTGGATGGTGACTGTAGTTTTTTTCATTAATTTTTTTAAATTCTTTTTTTGTTTTATTTATTTCTATTTATTTTTTTTACAATATTTTTAGGGTCTAAACAGGGGGAATCTGCGCCACATAGGATTATTAGGGTGTGCCCAGGCACACCTGCCACACCATGTGCGCACACCTATGCCTGTAGTTTTCAATGACAATAATCCCTTATTAGGTTTTTCTTTTTTAATGATATGATCTGTGGGTTTAGAATAGGTGTACATTAACCGCTTCTGGACCGTAAGGATTTGCCCCCTTAATGACCAGTCCTTTTTTTGCGATTCAGCAATGCGTTACTTTAACCACTTCCGGTCCGCGCTATAGCCGAAGTACGGCTGCAGCGCGGACTCGAATTTCCGGGAGGCCGTCTTTAAACGGCCTCCCAGTAACAGGCTCCCCGCGCGCTCCCGCGAGCGCGCATCGGGGAAAATCTGTGTCAGCCGTGTCCCTTGGACACAGCCAATCACAGATAGTGGTGAATGGCCAATCACAGCGGCCATTTACCACGTGATCGGACCATGCAATGAGAGATGATCTCATATGTAAACATATGAGATCATCTCTCATCGCCAGCACTCCTTCCTCACTGACTGCAGTGTGAGGAAGGAGCAGAGCCAATCACTGGTAAAGGGACAAAGAAAAATGTAATCAGGGCACTGATCACCAGTGCCCTGATTACAAAACAGGTAAATAAAATAACACCAGTGCCCACCATCAGTCCCCCATCAGTGCCCCCCATCAGTGCCCACAACCAGTGCCCATAGTGCTGCCAGTCAGTGCCCATCAGTGCCTGCTCATCTAGGCACTGATGGGCACTGATTAGCAGCACTATGGGCATTGAGTGTGGGCACTGATGGTGCTGCCCATCAGTGCTCATCAGTGCCGCCCATCAGTGCTCATCAGTGCCACCCGTCAGTGTCCGTCAGTGCCACCCATCAGTGTCCAGCAGTGCCGCCTCTCAGTGCCCATCAGTGCCGCCCGTCAGTGCCGCCTCTCAGTGCCCAGCAGTGCCACCTCTCAGTGCCCAGCAGTGCCACCTATCAGTGCTCATCAGTGCCGCCTATCAGTGCTCATCAGTGCCGCCTATCAGTGCCACCTATCAGTGCTCATCAGTGCGGCATATTAGTACCTCCTCATCAGTACCACCTCATCAGTGCCCATCAGTGCAGCCTATCAGTGCCCATCAGTGCCGCGTCATCAGCGCACATCAGTGAAGGAGAAACATTTATTTATTTTCAAAATTTACTCGCAGAAAATAAGAAAAACTTTTATTTTTTCAAAATTTTCTGTATTTTTTCTTTTTTTTTTTTGTAAGAAATAAAAAACCCAGAGATGATTAAATACCACCAAAAGAAAGCTCTATTTGTGTGAAAAAAATGATAAAAATTTCATATGGGTACAGTGTAGCATGACCGCGCAATTGTCATTCAAAGCGTGAGAGCGCTGAAAGCTGAAAATTGGCCTGGGCAGGAAGGGGGTGAAAGTTCCCTGTAGGCAAGTGGTTAACGGACAATTGTCGTGCGACGCTGTACCCAAATAAAATTGACGTCCTTTTTTTCCCATAAATAGAGCTTTCTTTCGGTGGTATTTGATCACCTGTGCGATTTTTTTTTTTTTTGCGCTATAAACAATAAGAGAGCGACAATTCGGAAAAAAGAATATTACCTTATTTCTCTGACACATTAGACAATATCATTTATATTTACACTGCTATTACTCATACTTTTTTATGACAGATATGGAAGGTACACTTTATCATCCTACACACCTATCACTTACCTACCATATGCCTCCATGTTGGCTCTCCTCCGCTTGGACCCTTCAGCTCCTGGGTCAGACCTATCCCACCACCACCGAATAGAAGCCTATCTTTTGACTCCAGTCCAACCATTTCGTAAGTATTGGGTATATAGGGATATGGAGTTCCCGATTATTCACAGAATTTTTTCCATCATTTTTAGTCTGTACTCCAATATTGATGTTTTTCTCTTTAGACATGCTTCCTATGCATCCACTCTTGAAGAAGCGAGCGTTAGCTCGCGAAACGCGTCGAGGCCAAGATGCATTATGCTATTATGTTTTTATTTTTGAGACCAAGATGCATTGTGCTATTATGTATACATTTATGTAACTAATTATTTTCAGTATCGTGTACTGCAATACCACTAAGGCCCCGTTCACACAGGGGCGATCCGACTTGGGGGGGCGACCTCCGAGGTCGCGGTGCGAGCAGCGTGCCGCCACCTCGGAGCGGCTGGCATGGACTTCATAACATTGAAGTCTATGCAGGTCGCTCCGGGTCGTCCCAAAGAAGCTCCGGACTCTTTTTCCGGACTTGTGTCGCTCCTATTAGAACGGGTCCACAGCTTCCCTATGGAAGGTGACCTACGGCGACCTGTGAGGCGACCAGGTCGCCTCACAGGTCGCCTTAGTGTGAATGGGGACTAATAGGTCTGGCATTTTCATGTGTTTCATGGTGCATGATGTTATTTATTATTTACTCCAACAAACTGTAATAAAGGTTTAAAATACTTTTTCTATATATTTACATTATTTTTTTTATCACTGGCCCCATATGCTCACCTCATTTAGACCGCTGAACTGGCACGACTTCGGGGGGCGACCTGGGAAGTCCCGTGCACCGCGACTTTGGCGCGACTTGCACGGACTTCACATAATGGAAGTCAATGCAAGTCGCTCCGAGGTCGCCCCAAAGTAGTACAGGACCCTTTTTCTAAGTCGGAGTGACTTGTGTCGCTCCTATTAGAACGGGTCCTGTAGCAGTCAATGGACCGCGAGGGAACGCGACTTGTCAGGCTGACAAGTCGCGGCAGTGTGAATGGAGCCTTAAAGTCCCGCCGTCAATTTCTTTTTATCAGGAGAAATAGAGAGGTGAAGTCCCGGGTCACACAAATGCAATGTCAGACATTACATGTGATTCGGAGCGCACTGCTCTGCAAATCACATGCAATGTCGATGCAATGCGAATTTAGCCTTACAGATTGTATGGGTGAATTCGCATTACACTCAGACCCAAGTCTCACAGGACCCTTTTTTTTGGTCCGCACCAGAATCAGATCGCATGGGTGTTCACACCTATGCGATCCGATTCATGTCTGAATTGACAGTTCGCACTGCGATATGCAAACTAATCTGGGGGTGTGGTTAACTTTGTATTGATACCCCCAGCAGTTCGCAGATGGCAGTGTGAACTGCTTGCCAGTCGGGTGCGATGAGGGAACCCGCAGTGCATTTGCATCACACCAATGTGAACCGGCACTAAATCTTCCTAGCTGGGACACAGACAGCAATAAAAATCTGAAATGCCTTTCCTCCAGTCTCCACCTTCTCCTTTCCTCCAGTCTCCAGCTGTCCTCTCCTGTACTCAGATTGCTTATTCTGATTTCACTGCACACTGTGAGCTTCTCACAATGTGCATTAGAAGATGCAACAAGTCAGATAAAGCCCACCTCATTTCCTAGCTGGGGGATGTCTAGTATCATCTAGCTCCCCCCCCCCCAAGCCTGTCTGGCCCCGGCCCACCCCTTTTATTGATTGGATTTCAGTATTTTTAATCATGGAAGCTCAGCATCACCTAGGGTGGTCTGCATGCAAATATAGTCTGACTAGGAACACTCCTTCAGACTGACACCCACCCATGAGGGCCCTTTGATATTTGCATAACTCCTCCCAAGAGCCAGCCCACTGCTTGCATCAGAACTGATGGCTCTTTTCAGGAAGCTTTGAGCATCTTGTCAGCCCCTCCCACCAGCCCTGATCAGTCTGCATTGCATGGGATATGCAAAATGTGGCCCTCCAGATGTTGCAGAACTACAGTTCCCATGAGGCATAGCAATACTCTGACAACCACAAGCATGATACCCAGAGGCAAAGGCATGATGGGACTTGTAGTTTTGCAACACATTTTGTATATCTCTGGCATAGAGAAACACAGAGACCCAGTGATGATGTCACTTGGTCTAAAAATAGAAATGTAATAAAACTGCAACGCTTTGATTTAAACATTTAATTAGCATGTTGATGGTGGGGGAAAGAAGGAATCAGGGAAGTCAAAATATAAGCAGATTGTACTTCAGCCTTAAAGTGGTTGTAAACCCTTATATACAACTTAGTGAAGTGACTGGCCTCTGTTATACACAGAGATTAAACAAATCCTCCTGCATAAGTTGTACCTGTTTATCTGCAGTCCTCTTTTTGCAACAGCCATTCAAAGTCTAGAATTTATAAAGCTTGTCTGATCGGTCAAAAAAAAAAGGGGGGCGGAGAGCTGAAGTCACGCTCTGCAGAGCTCAGTGAGGAGAGCTTTGAGAGCTGAAAGGAGGGAAGAGACAACCCCCCCCCCCTCCAAATAAAACAGAGTCGAGGCTGTCAACCACAGACTGTGTGCTGGAGCTCCCTCCCCTGTCTCCTTTTTTCTCTTGGTGTCAGGATAACTTGTCAGAAGTGACTCATGCTGATAGCAGATGAGAAATTACACTTAATGCTCTGGATTTAGACAAGTACACACTATAGAGAAATATGCTTTGTTCATATTTCAGAGGTTTACAATCACTTTAAGCGGTTGCCGACCGCCGCAAGTACATATACTGTGGCGGACAGCCCCGGCGAGGCAAAGTGATGTACCGGTACGTCACTAGCCTCTCACTGGCTTGTGAGCCAATAGCGGGCGAGCGGAGGCGCGCACCCGCCCTGGCTCGTTCCCTAACAAGTCAGTGCGTGTGACCAGCGGACCCGATGTCCGCCGGTCACTCGTGATCGTCCGCTGTGAAGGGAGAAAGGCAGGCGGCTAATGTAAACAAAGCCGCCTGTCATTCTCCCCTGTGTAAAAATGGAGATCAAACGATTCTACTATGTAGGGCCGTTGATCTCTGTTCTTACACCAGTAGCTGTGTCCAATCACAGTTAGAATCACGCCCCTAGGGACATACTTAACCCCTCCTTCCCCAATAAAGTTAACCCCTTCCCTGCCAGTGTCATTATTACAGTAACAGTGCATATGTATAGCACTGATTACTGCAGTAATGTCACTGGTACCCCCAAAAGTGTCAAAAATATCAGTCAAGGGTCCGATCTGTCCGCCGCAATGTCGCAGTCCCGCAAAAAAAATCGCAGATTGCCGCCATTACTCGTTAAAAAAAAAAAACAACAAAAATGACAAAAATCTTTCCCTTTGTTAGTAAACGCAATAACTTTTGCACAAACCAATCAAAATACGCTTATTGTGATTTTTTTTACCAAACATATGTAGCAGAAAACAAATTGGCCAAAAATGTTAAAACATTTTGATTTTTACATTTTTTTTGGGAATTTCATATAAAAAAATGTGAAAAATATTGTTATATTTGCAAAATTGACGCTCTTTTTTTGCTTATAGCGCATGATCAAAAAATCGCACAGGTGATCAAATACCCCCAAAAGAAAGCTCTGTTTGTGGGGAAAAAAAAGATGTCAAATTTGCGTCGCACGTCCGTGCAATTGTCCATTAAAATCACGCAGTGCCGAATCGCAAAATAGGCCCTGGTCAGGAAGGGGGTAAAATCTTCTGGGGCTTAAGTGGTTAAGCTTTCACAAAAAATGTTTCCTACCAGACCTGACCATATTTAGACTCCTGAAGTTCAATAACATCAAAAGAACAACATGGCCAATCCTCACCTGTTCCTCCAGCCTTCTGAACCTCTCAAAAAATGGCTTCCTTTGCTCCAGCACTCGCCGTTGTTCCATAAAGACGCTTTGTAGACAGAAACCAGCCAAGAAAAGGAACCTGAAGATGTGACCTCCAGCCATCATCATTGTCCACCTGCCTCTTGATATCACCTACGAAATTTAGATCCTTCTTATATGTACTATGGACTACGACTCTTCCAACTTTCTTCTCCCTCGATTTACATTCCTTACTCTTTTGCTTTCCAGTAGACTTCCTCTTAATGATAAATGGCCTTCCTTTATTATTTTCCCAAAAGTTGTATTCCCTTGTTTATTCCTTTTTTTTTTATCGTTCCTTTATGTGATCTCACGTGCAAATTCCGAGCTTCTCCTCCGGTCTGAACCGTTCCTCTGATTCTTCTCTCTCAGTTCCCCCCCACTCAGCTCTGGCGTCTTCCATCCACAAATAGATGGGTTTTGCAGGCGCATGGACTATTCCCAATGAGCCAATTTTAGACGCAAGAAGGAGCGTCTTGTATGCCCGGGCTCCAGAAAAAAAAGTGATATTTATGGGACAGCCTATGAAAGTGACTAGGTCAGTCTTATTTTAAGTCTTTTTACAGATACCAGGAGCTCCTCTTTCAACCACATGCTTTTTACAGCATCCTGGACAGCATGGAGCGTACAATGGAAGATATCAACACAAAATAAACAAAAAGCTTTCCGTAAAACCTCGGAAAAGAGCTGTAATAAGCAACAAAACAAAGTTCTTCTAACCCTTTGTTCACAGCCTTTTTTTTTTATATTGTTCACTCATACCAAAATTCTCTCTTTTTTTTTTTGCTTAATACTATTATTATTACTTTTATTATTACTATTATTATTATTACTTTTATTATTATTATTATTACTATTATTATTACTATTATTATTATTACTTTTATTATTATTATTATTATTACTATTATTATTATTATTACTATTATTACTATTATTATTACTTTTATTATTACTATTATTATTATTACTTTTATTATTATTATTATTACTATTATTATTACTATTATTATTATTACTTTTATTATTATTATTATTACTATTATTATTATTATTACTATTATTACTATTATTATTACTTTTATTATTACTATTATTATTATTACTTTTATTATTATTATTATTACTATTATTATTACTATTATTATTATTACTTTTATTATTATTATTATTATTACTATTATTATTACTATTATTATTATTACTTTTATTATTATTATTATTACTATTATTATTATTATTACTATTATTACTATTATTATTACTTTTATTATTATTATTATTATTATTATTATTATTACTATTATTACTATTATTATTACTTTTATTATTATTATTATTATTACTATTATTATTACTTTTATTATTACTATTATTATTATTACTATTATTACTATTATTATTATTACTATTATTATTATTACTTTTATTACTTTTTCAAGTAGATATACTGTAAATATATATATATATATATATATATATATATATATATATATATATCATAGCTGCCAACATTTGAAAAAAAATTCCAGGGACACTTTGCAGCACAGCTATCAATTACTTACCACACCCACTTCCCTGAAGCTCCACCCACTCCACATAATTAATCTCCACCTACGTATCATCAGATTATAGGGTCTACTCAATAAAGAGAGAATTACAGGAAATTGAAAAGGGAATTTTAAACTTAAAGCGGAGTTCCACCCAAAAGTGGAACTTCTGCTTTAAATAGTCCTAACCCCCTGACATGCCGCATTTGGCATGTCATTATTTTTTTTGGGGGGGGGAGGGAGCGGGTACCTAGTTTTGACAGGTACCCGCTCCCACTTCCGCTCGGAGCACCACGGCGCCCTGAGCGGAAGTTCTCCTCTCTCCCTCCCTCCCTGCAATCTTCTGGGACATGTCAGAGGTCCCAGAAGATTGCCGGCTAATCACGACGCATAGCGCAACTCGCACATGCGCAGTGCGTACCCGGCTGTGAAGCCGCAAACTGTCACAGCCGGGTGCCCACATCAGTGATGCCGGCGCCGCAGAGCAGAGAGGGAGAAGACGGCGCATCGTTGGACCGTGGACAGGTGAGTGTGCGGTTAGGCTGGAACTCCGCTTTAAGGCCAAAGTAGCAGAGTTGGAATAATTCTCCCATTCAGCTGCACTACTTCTGCCTAAAGTGTAAAAATTCTCATCACAATTCCCTGCAATTCTAAAGTGTCCAATGTGCTCAGGTGTGACCTTACAAAAAATGTAAATATAAAAGTGCAAAGTGTAAATAAGTACACTGTCGGGACAATGTAAATTACCCGGGACAGGCTCCTATTTGCAGGGACTGTCCTGGCAAAAACGGGACAGTTGGCAAGCATGATATATATACACTATGTTAAAAATCAAAAGTATTGGGACGCCTGCCTTTACACAGACATGAACATTAACCCCTTTACGAACGCCCGCCGCAGATTTACTGCTCCTGGGCGAACCGACGTAGCTCTACGTCGTTTGCTCTCAGGAGTCTAGGGGGTGAGCGCGCGCCGCCGTCAGCGGGGAAGCCTGTGCATGTGTCAGCCGGCTCCGATTGCCACCTGACACCGGCGATCTCCCCCCGCTGAGAGAAAAGAACGGTCAACTGATGTACACACAGCCATCCGTCCTTCTCCCTGCAATGATCACAGAGCTCATGTGATCCTTCTATATAGGATCACATGTCTCTATGGTCATTTCACAAGCCACGCCCCCCCACAGTTAGAATCACTCCCCTAGGCTTACATTTAACCCCTTGATCACCCACAGTGTTAACCCCTTCCCTGCCAGTATCATTATTATAGTAACAGTGCATAATTTTAGCACTTATTACTGTAGTAATGTCACTGGTCCCCACAAAAGTGTCAGAAATGTCAGTTAGGGGTCCGATCTGTCCGCCGCAATGTCGTAGTCCCGCAAAAAATCGCAGATCGCCGCCATTACTAGTAAAAAAAAAAAACAATAAAAATGACATAAATCTTTCCCGTAGTTTTTAGACGCAATAACTTTTGCGCAAACCAATCAAAATACGCTTGTTGCTTTTGATTTTCGACATTTTGAAAAATCTATACAAAAAAACGTTGACAATTGTGCACCCGTGATCGCTCCCCGTGGAGACAGAATGGCGGTCTGCCATTGTAAACACGGCAGACCGCTGTTCTGTCAGCAATAGCAATTATTTAGGAACACAGGTCCCTGTGTTCATTCCATAAGCCCATCCCCCACACAGTTAGAAAAGACCCCTTAGGGACACATTTGAGCGCCCCTGGTGTTAACCCCTTCCCTGCCAGTGTCATTAATTCAGTACCAGTGCATATTTTTAGCACCGATTACTGTAGTAATGTCACTGGTCCCCCCAAAAATGTCAGTTAGATGTCCAATCCATCCGCCGCAATGTCGCAGTCCCGCTAAAAATCGCAGATTGCCGCCATTACTAGTAAATAAATAAATAAAAATGACATAAATCTTTCCCGTAGTTTGAAGACGCGATAACTTTTGCGCAAACCAATCAAAATACGCTTATTGCGATTTTTTTTACCAAAAATATGTAGCAGAATACAAATTGGCCTAAAATGTTAAAAGATTTTGATTTTAAAAAAATTTTGGTATTGTTATATGTCAAAATGTGAAAAATATTGTTTTTTTTTTCAAAATTGCCGGTCTTTTTTTGTTTATAGCGCAAAAAATAAAAATCGCACAGGTGATCAAATACCACCAAAAGAAAGCTCTGTTTGTGGGGAAAAAAAGGACGTCAATTTCATTTAAGTACAGCGTCGCACGACCTCACAATTGTCCGTTAAAATAACGCAGTGCCGAATCGCAAAATAGGGCCTGGTCATTAAGCAGGAAAAGCCAGAAGTGGTTAATGGCATCCCAGTCTTAGTCAGTAGGGTTCAATATTGAGTTGGACCACCCTTTGCAGCTTTAACAGCTTCAACTCTTCTGGAAAAGCTGTTCACAAGGTTTAGGAGTGTGTCTATGGGAATGTTTGGCCATTCTTCCAGAAGCGCATTTGTGAGGTCAGGCCCCGATGTTGGATGAGAAGGTCTGGCTCGCAGTCTCCACTCAAATTCATCCCAAAGGTGTTCTATCGGGTTGAGGTCAGGATTCTGTGCAAACCAGTCAAGGTCCTTTTCCCCAAACTCGCTCATCCATGTCTTTATGGCCAAGTTTGATAGGCATGCAGGTACAGGTGTATGGACCTGGATGTACAGGATCTGCATCCAGGACAAAATTTGTTAAAGTATAAATATAAACCAAAACATTTTTTTAGAGTATGGAAAAATTAAAATCCCAGCCAGGTTATTTTTTGTGACATCTGTGTACCATTAGGGCTCTTACACACGATACTCCTGTTTGAGCATCTCCTTTTTCAGCCGTAGATTTCAGGTGCATTTGTCTTATTGAAATGCGTGCATTTTCGCATATTCGCGGGCATTTTTTTTCACGCATATACGTTCGTGCAAATTTGCGTCTTTTCGTGCAAATTTGCATCTTTACACACAAATGTATTCTTGCGTTTTTGTAAAATATGCAAATTAGCGTATGTTCGTGTGCGTCCATTTGTTCGCAATCACACATATTTGCATGCATTAGGCATAAATTGCTGTCCAAAAATGCAGATTTTTCTATTTTATTCTTACTGAAGAATGTACAGCGCTCATTTGTTTGTATAGGCACATTACAATGAATGCGAATGGGCTGTATTTTAGCTCCAAAAAAAAAAAAGCTGTACTGAGCTTTTTTAACCACTTAAGCCCCGGAGGATTTGGCTGCTCAAAGACCAGGGCCTATTTTGCGATTCGGCACTGCGTGATTTAATGGACAATTGCGCGGTCGTGCGACACTGTACCCAAATTAAATTCACGTCCTTTTTTTCCCACAAACAGAGCTTTCTTTTGGTGGTATTTGATCACCTGTGCGATTTCTACTTTTTGCGCTATAAACAAAAAAAAGAGCATCAATTTTGAAAAAATACCAATATTTTTCAAATTTTTTTGAATAAAATTCCCCAAAAAAAATGTAAAAATCTAAATTTTTTAACATTTTAGGCCAATTTGTTTTCTGCTACATATTTTTGGTAAAAAAAAAAAAATCACAATGGGTGTATTTTGATTGGTTTGCGCAAAAGTTATTGCGTTTACTAACTATGGGAAAGATTTATGTCATTTTTATTGTTTTTTTTTAACTAGTAATGGCGGCGATCTGCGATTTTTTTTGCGGGACTGCGATATTGCGGCGGACAGATGGAACCCCTGACTAACGTTTTTGACACTTTTGGGGTTACCAGTGACATTACTACAGTAATCAGTGCTATACATACGCACTGTTACTGTAATAATGACACTGGCAGGGAAAGGGGTTAACTTTATAAGAGATCAAGGGGTTAAGTGTGTCCCTAGGGGCGTGATTCTAACTGTAGAGGGGCGTGGCTTTTGATGTAACCACAGAGACATATGATCCTACATAGCAGGACCGTATGATCTCTGCAGTTACACCAGGGAGAATGACAGGCGGCTTTGTTTACATCAGCCGCCTGCCTTTCTCCCTCTCCAGCGGGAGATCGCGAGTGACCGGCGGACATCGGAGCCACCAGTCACTCGCGCGGGGACCTCAGTGAACGAGCGGGGGCGGGAGCGCGCCTCTGGCGGCGCGCGATTGCCCCCTACAGCCTCCTGGGCTAGGGATGTAGTACTACGTTACTTTGCCCAGTAGGGGCTGACTGCCGCAGTAAATGTACTTGCGGCGGACGGCAAGTGGTTAAGCTGCAGTGTGCAAGAGGCCTTAGGATATCATTTTTCTTTTCACTTCCTATTTAGAAGACACAGCAGGAACTTAGAGGAAATCTCCCAAAGTGAAAGGAATGCCCACAGTAGGGTGGCCAAAAACTGTACAATCTGATTGTACAATCTCATTTAGATCTACCATCAACTATGTGGTCTTGCTTCAATGGATACAAATTGGGAGTATTAATACGGCTTGTCCTCATATTATACAGCTTTGGTAAATTTAAAGGAGATTGTACAGAATTTATACTTATACAATGTATGACCAGCTTTAGACAGCTGTCCCATTGGAATATTCTTCAGCTCTAAGGACAGCTCTAAAATGTTGGATTTTCCTGACTTTTTGGCTCTGTGACAATGGTTATTAGTACAAGCAGACTAGTGACTTGCCCTAATGGGGGCATAGAGAACAATAAAAACTTACAGTGACTGTAAACGATCACCTTGTAAAACAACCCATTCACTTTAAATTAAAAATAAAAGGCAAAACATTTTTGTATAGATCTAAAATAAAAAAAAAAATTATAAATACCTTTTCTCTCTTTTTTTAAAATAAGTGATCACATTCCCTCTGTTCTCAGCTGCATAAGAGCAAGGGAAGGAGAAACAGAAGCACACTGAGCTTCCCAGTGAATGGCTGTGCAGCAGGGGCGTGTCAGGACAAGTCTGATCGTTAGAGGAGAGCAGGCTGAGTTCCCAGCATAGCTGACCATGGTGTGCTCTCCTGCTTAGTGTGGTCAGTTTTTAATAGGAAAGCAGAACACCAGGGATTTAACACAAAGAAAGCAATACAAAGAGAACAGGAGACTTTCTCATACAAGTACATGGTACAGAAAGCCACATATCAGGAATATGAATTGTTGGGGTAACAAATGCTTTAACAGGGGATTTAACTCTTTCCTATTCTATCCAAATCTAAAAATGAAAAAAAAAAAAAAAAAAAAAAGGTTATGTATAGATATACACTAATTAGGATGCCAGATCCATTAAAGTCCCTGTATCGTCCAGCCACTGATAAATGGCACTTAAGCGAAGGAAGCGCTCTCTTCATTGCATTTTCAAAGCAGTGATGCTTTTCTTTGTAACTGTTCTCTATAGTTACAAATTAGAATGCTTGGGTCAAGGAAGATTTTATATGAGATGTCGCCACCTTGTGGATACAAGTGGTACAATACCATGTGATAGAAGTGTTACAAATGATACAATGCAATACAACAGATGCAATGTGATACAAAATATAACATATAATACAATATAGTGTGATACAATAGTATATACAGTGCATCCGGAAAGCAGTCACAGCGCTTCAGTTTTTCCACATTTTCTTATGTTACAGCCCTATTCCAAAATGGATTAAATTAATTATTTTCCTCAAAATACTACAAACAATACCCCATAATGACAATGTGAAATCTTTGCAAATTTTTTTAAAAAATTAAAAATGAAAAAATCCCATGTACATAAGGATTCACAGCCTATGCCATGACACTCAAAATTGAGCTCAGGTGCATCCTGTTTCCACGGATCCATCCTTGAGATGTTTCTACAACTTGATTGGAGTCCACCTGTGGTAAATTCAGTTGATTGGACATGATTTGGAAAGGCGCACACCTGTCTATATAAGGTCCCACAGTTAACAGTGCATGTCAGAGCACAAACTAAGCAATGAAGTTCAAGTAATTGTCTGTAGACCTCCGAGACAGGATTGTAGGGAGGCACAGATCTGGGGAAGGGTACAGAAAAATGTCTGCAGCATTGAAGGTCCCAATGAGCACAGTGGCCTCCATCATCCATAAATGGAAGAAGTATGAAACCACCAGAACTCTTCCTAGAGTGTCCCACCCGGCCAAACTGAGCGATCGGGGGAGAAGGCCCTTAGTGAAGGAGGTGACAAAGAACCTGATGGTCACTCTGACAGAGCTCCAGTGCTTCTCTGATGAGCAGGGCCGGACTGGGAATACAATTCAGCTCTGGAAATAATTTCATACCAGCCCCATAGCATTATTATACCAGCCCAACAGCGTAGCGCCATTATTTATTTGTTCATAAAAGGGAAAACCATACATTTCATAGCACATTTGAAGAGTGTATTATATATAAATAAGACATATATGAAAGCATATAGGGCATGGTGCAGGAGATGCAGAGGCTGCAGACATGGTGCAGGAGATGCAGAGGCTGCAGACATGGTGCAGGAGATGCAGAGGCTGCGGACATGGTACAGAAGATCTAGAGGCTGCGAACATGGTACAGGAAAGGCAGAGGCTGCGGGCATGGTACAGGAGATGCAGAGGCTGTGGACATGGTACAGGAGATGCAGGGGCTGGGGACATGGTACAGGAGATGCAGGGGCTGTGGGCATAGTACAGGAGATGCAGAGGCTGTGGACATGGTACAGGAGATGCAGAGGCTAGGGACATGGTACAGGAGATGTGGACATGGTACAGGAGATGCAGAGACTGTGGGCATGGCACAGGAGGAGATGCAGAGGCTGCAGGCATAGTACAGGAGATGCAGAGGCTGTGGACATGGTACAGGAGATGCAGGGGCTGCGGACATGGTACAGGACATGCAGGAGATGTGGGCATGGTACAGGAGATGCAGAGGCTGCGGGCATGATACAGGAGGAGATATCAGAAGCTGCGGACATGGTACAGGAGATGCAGAGGCTGCTGGCATGGTACAGGAAGAGATGCAGAGGCTGCTGGCATGGTACAGGAGATGCAGCGGCTGCAGACATGGTACAGGAGATGCAGGGGCTGCAGACATGGTACAGGACATGCAGGAGCTGTAGACATGGTACAGAAGATGCAGAGGCTGCGGGCATGATACAGGAGGAGATGTCAGAAGCTGCAGACATGGTACAGGAGATGCAGAGGCTGCTGGCATTGTACAGGAGGAGATGCAGAGGCTGCTGGCATGGTACAGGAGATGCAGAGGCTGCAGACAGGGTACAGGAGATGCAGGGGCTGCGGACATGGTACAGGACATGCAGGAGATGTGGACATGGTACAGGAGATGCAGAGGCTGCGGGCATGTAACAGGAGGAGATGTCAGAAGCTGCGGACATGGTACAGGAGATTCAGAGGCTGCAAACATGGTACAGGAGGAGATGCAGAGGCTGCTGGCATGGTACAGGAGATGCAGAGGCTGCAGACATGGTACAGGAGATGCAGGGGCTGCGGGCATGGTACAGGAGATGCAGAGGCTGCGGCCATAGTACAGGAGATGCAGGGGCTGCGGGCATGGTACAGGAGATGTCAGAGGCTGCTAGCATGGTACAGGAGAGGCAGAGGCTGCAGGCATGGTATAGGAGATGCAGAGGCTGTGGGCATGGTACAGGAGATGCAGGGGCTCCAGGCATGGCACAGGAGATGCAGGGGCTGCGGGCATGGCACAGGAGATGCAGAGGCTGCGGGTATGGTACAGGAGATGCAGAGGCTGTGGGCATGGTACAGGAGAGGAAGAGGCAGTGGGCATGGTACAGGAGATGCAAAGGCTGCTGCGATGGTCCAGGAGATGCAGAGGCTGTGGGCATGGTACAGAAGAGACAGAGGCTGCGGACATGATATAGGAGAGGCATAGGCTGTGGACATGGTACAGGAGATGCTGAGGCTGCAGACATGGTACAGGAGATGCAGGAGCTGCAAAGGGGTTTTACTTACCGATCAGTGAGCCACCTTACATTTAAAAATGGAGCCTGCCTGGCGCCATCACGCCACTATGCATCTGTCGTCTGCCCGAGAATGGCCGAGCATGTACCGGCTTTTCTGAGCGGCGGCGGCGCATGCGCAGTTGACATGTTGGGCCGGCCACAGCCATTTTTTTTGGGTGCCGCTTCCCTCCAAGCAGCCCCAGGGCAGGGAGGGGGACTTCCCGGCCTACCGGGAAATTTCCTGGTATCCTGGTAGGCCAGTCCGGCCCTGTATAAGATATATATATCCCTATATGCTTCCATATCTGTCTTATCTATATATAATACACTCTTCAAATGGTTTTCCCTTTTATGAACAGGAAAATAATGGCGTTATGCTGTTGGGTCGGTATAATAATGCTATGGGGCTGGTATGAAATTATTTCCAAGGCTGAATTTAATTCCCAGTCTGGCCCTGTACCCAACCCTTCACCCTGTCCAGTGCACTCCATCTCAACTATTACATAAAAGTATGAACTACTGCATTAACCAGAGATCCAGGGGGTCCAAACGTTGTCATACTTCCAAGAACCACCCCTATCAGGGCTGCTGTTAGAAATCACGGGGCCCCGTACAGCCTACCTGGCAGGGCCCCCCTCCCCAGCTTTCTACCACCGTATACAGCCTTCTACTACCGTATACAGCCTTCTACTACCGTATACAGTCTTCTAACACCATATACAGCATTCTACCACCGTATACAGCCTTCTACCACCGTATACAGCCTTCTACCCCTGTATACAGCCTTCTACTACCGTATACAGCCTTCTACCATATACAGCCTTCTAACACCATATACAGCCTTCTACCACCGTATACAGCCTTCTACCACCGTATACAGCCTTCTACTACCGTATACAGCCTTCTAACACCATATACAGCCTTCTAACACCGTATACAGCCTTCTAACACTGTATACAGCCTTCTACCACCGTATACAGCCTTCTACTACCCTATACAGCCTTCTACTACCGTATACAGCCTTCTACTACCGTATACAGCCTTCTACCACCGTATACAGCCTTCTACTACCGTATACAGCCTTCTACTACCGTATACAGCCTTCTACCACCGTATACAGCCTTCTACCACCGTATA
Organism: Pelophylax lessonae; assembly: GCF_965119305.1. Lineage (NCBI taxonomy): Eukaryota > Metazoa > Chordata > Amphibia > Anura > Ranidae > Pelophylax > Pelophylax lessonae. Next base: position 52,105,273 of record NC_138773.1, read on the forward strand.
CAGCCTTCTAACACCGTATACAGCCTTCTAACACCGTATACAGCCTTCTACCACTTTATACAGCCTTCTAACACCATACACAGCATTCTACCACCGTATACAGCCTTCTACCACCATATAAAGCCTTCTAACACCGTATACAGCATTCTACCACCGTATACAGCCTTCTACCACCGTATACAGCCTTCTACCACCGTATACAGCCTTCTACTACCGTATACAGCCTTCTAACACCATATACAGCCTTCTAACACCGTAAACAGCCTTCTAACACTGTATACAGCCTTCTAACACTGTATACAGCCTTCTACCACCGTATACAGCCTTCTAACACAGTAAACAGCCTTCTAACACTGTATACAGCCTTCTAACACTGTATACAGCCTTCTAACACCGTATACAGCCTTCTAACACCGTATACAGCATTCTACCACCGTATACAGCCTTCTACCACCGTATACAGCCTTCTACTACCGTATACAGCCTTCTAACACCATATACAGCCTTCTAACACCGTATACAGCCTTCTACCACCGTATACAGCCTTCTAACACCGTGTACAGCCTTCTATACAAGTTTGTGTTCTCTTGATAAAAGCTGATGCTTCAGATACTGTATATAGATCTTCCAGTTCATCTAACTGCTCCTCTCTGCACTCTCTTCTGTTTTCTGTCTATCTCTTTCCGTCTTCCCTCCCTCATTCGTTCACTTTGTTCCTCTTTCTGCCTTCCCTCCCTCATTCATTTCTGTCTTCCCTCCCTCATTCGTTCACTTTCTTTCTTTCTTTCTCTCATTCCTCCCTCATTCGCTCACTCTGTTCCTCTTTCTTTCTCTTTCTTTCTTTCATTATCTCATCCTTTCCTCTCTCTCCATATATCATTCTGTTTTCTCTTTTTCCCTCCCTGTCCATTTTTCTCTCTTTACCTATCTATGATTAATATATATATATATATATTAAAGTGGTTGTTTAGCCCCTATAACCTATTCCTGCCATCCACATCCAACAGCTATAGAGCCCGAGCACTCCCGCTGATGTCAGCCAGGAAAGAGAGAGAGCCAAGGAGTCACGTGAGCGCCAGGAGGCGATCTGATAAAAGGTAAAGTTGGCATTTTTTTAAATAGATCAGACACTGGGACACATATTGTTATATGACAGAGGGGATGGCATAAATATATTATAGTTTTCAAAGCAACAGGAGGGGAGGGGGCGGGCACTGTCACAAGCAGATAGGCAGGGAGGGGAGGGGGGGGGGGAGAGCAGAGAGGAGAGCTGCGGATGACGGAGGCATATAAAATGACCATGGCATCAGGGCTCAGCAGCCATGATACACGGTGTTCAGTTTACAGGGGGGGGGGGGGGCAAAACCAGGCAGGATCAACCAGGTTTTATAGGTAATACAGGGGGCCAGATGACCCAGCACAAGTACTGTGCTGTATAACATGCTTTAAGGGAACGGGATCTATTTTTTACAGTAACAAACTCTTTAAGTTATTTCCCCTTCTAATTAAATGTTCTGGTTTCTCTTCTGGGGAAATGTGAATATTCTTAGAACGTTTTCTCTTTGAAAGTTTTTGGTGTTTCTCTTCTGAGTGAATGTTCTTAGTGTAATTTCCATTCTGAGTGAATGTTCTTAGTGTAATTTCCATTCTGAGTGAATGTTTTTAGTGTACTTTACATTCTGAGTGAATGTTCTTGGTGTACTTTCCATTCTAAGTGAATGTTCTTAGTGTAATTTCCATTCTGAGTGAATTTTCTTAGTGTAATTTCCATTCTGAGTGAATGTTCTTGGTGTACTTTCCATCCTGAGTGAATGTTCTTGGTGTACTTTCCATTCTGAGTGAATGTTCTTGGTGTACTTTCCATTCTGAGTGAATGTTCTTAGTGTACTTTCCATTCTGACTGAATGTTCTTAGTGTACTTTCCATTCTGAGTGAATGTACTTAGTGTACTTTCCATTCTGAGTGAATGTTCTTGGTGTACTTTCCATCCTGAGTGAATGTTCTTGGTGTACTTTCCATTCTGAGTGAATGTTCTTAGTGTAATTTCAATTCTGAGTGAATGTTCTTAGTGTACTTTCCATTCTGAGTGAATGTTCTTGGTGTACTTTCCATTTTGAGTGAATGTTCTTGGTGTACTTTCCATTCTGACTGAATGTTCTTAGTGCACTTTCCATTCTGACTGAATGTTCTTAGTGTACTTTCCATTCTGAGTGAATGTTCTTGGTGTACTTTCCATTCTGAGTGAATGTTCTTGGTGTACTTTCCATTCTGAGTGAATGTTCTGAGTGTACTTTCCATTCTGAGTGAATGTTCTTGGTGTACTTTCCATTCTGAGTGAATGTTCTTGGTGTACTTTCCATTCTGAGTGAATGTTATTGGTGTACTTTCCATTCTGAGTGAATGTTCTTAGTGTACTTTCCATTCTGAGTGAATGTTCTTGGTGTACTTTCCATTCTGAGTGAATGTCCTTGGTGTACTTTCCATTCGGAGTGAATGTTCTTAGTGTACTTTCCATTCTGAGTGAATGTTCTTAGTGTACTTACCATTGTGAGTGAATGTTCTTGGTGTACTTTCCATTCTGAGTGAATGTTCTTGGTGTACTTTCCATTCTGAGTGAATGTGCTGAGTGTACTTTCCATTCTGAGTGAATGTTCTTGGTGTACTTTCCATTCTGACTGAATGTTCTTAGTCTACTTTCCATTCTGAGTGAATGTTCTTGGTGTACTTTACATTCTGAGTGAATGTTCTTGGTGTACTTTCCATTCTGAGTGAATGTTCTTAGTGTAATTTCAATTCTGAGTGAATGTTCTTGGTGTACTTTCCATTCTGAGTGAATGTTCTTAGTGTACTTTCCATTCTGAGTGAATGTTCTTGGTGTACTTTCCATTCTGAGTGAATGTTCTTAGTGTACTTTCCATTCTGAGTGAATGTTCTTGGTGTACTTTCCATTCGGAGTGAATGTTCTTAGTGTACTTTCCATTGTGAGTGAATGTTCTTAGTGTACTTACCATTGTGAGTGAATGTTCTTGGTGTACTTTCCATTCTGAGTGAATGTTCTTGGTGTACTTTCCATTCTGAGTGAATGTGCTGAGTGTACTTTCCATTCTGAGTGTGTTCTATTTCTAGAACTTCATAGAATGTGTGAATGAAGAATGGTTTCCAACGATGGTGGTGGATTCACTGTGAAAGATACAATTCTCTACATGTTTCCATTCTGAGTGAATGTTCTTTAAGTGTTTTCTCTTCTAAACAAATGTTTTTTGGGTGTTCTCTTCTGAGTGAATGTTCATAGTATTTCTTTTCCGAATGAAAGTTCTTCGGGTGTTTTCTCTTCTTAGTGTATGTTCGACGGGTGTTTTCTGAGTGAATGTTCTTAGCTAACTTTCTATTCTGAATAAAGGTTCTTAGGGTACTTTCTCCTCTGTGTGAATGTTCTTAGGTGTTTTCTCTTCTGAGTGAATGTTCTTCGTATTTCTCTTCTGAGGGAATATTCTTCAGGTGTTTTCTTTTTTGAGTGAATGTTCTTCCGGTACTTTCTCTTCTGGGAGAATGTTCTTTGGGGGTTTTCTTTTCTGAGTGAAAGTTCTTTGCATTTCTCTTCTAAGTGAATGTTTTTCAGCTGTTTTCCCTTCTGAATGAATGTACTTTTTGGTGTTTCTCTTGGGAGTGAATGTACTTAACATACTTTCTATTGTAAATGAATGTTCTTCAGTTGTTTTCTCTTCTAAGTCAATGTTCTTCGTTTTTCTCTTCTGAGTCATTGTTCTTCAGGTGTTTTGTCTTCTG